>NC_080674.1:4854316-5162747 GCF_030445035.2 Dasypus novemcinctus | reverse complement strand
GGACGGTTTAGTGAGCGACTAGAGGTGTTGTTTATCTTAGAGAATGGTTGATGGGAGCCGTGGTTGATGCTGAAGCTGTTTGAAAGGCAGTTGTGAGGAATGGAAAGTGGACAAGAGTTGCTCTTCAAGGCAGAAGAGGACCAAGAAATAGAAGATACAATTTTAGCTAAGAGGTAAAAGCTCCCTAGCAATAACTTTCTGTCCTATGCTAGATTTGATCATGTATCATTGCTAAAGGTCTTTAAATAAATAGCATTGTCTATTTTTGAGAGATGGTCATTTTGTTTCTATGCTTTCATAAGATTGGAGGGGGCAGTATGTAAGTTTTTAAATTCCTTTTAAAAAAAAAATAGGACACTTATAGTACCTGTGGTATAATACAGAGTTGCATCTTCCCCGAATTTATAATTCTAACAATAAGTTTGGGACACCAGAAATATCCTTAATTATAGCCACGAGTATAAAAATTCATCATGCTTAATTGTTCTGTGAGATAAAACTTAATTCTTTAATTTTGTGGAAGACTATTTGGTCTGTTTTTCTATTGCATTTGAAAAAATGCTCCATATTGAAATTTCTTCTTCTTTTCTCTTTCCTGAGGGAAACATCAGTCGTCAGGAGGCGGTCAGCATGATCCCGCCGCTGTTGCTTAGTGTCCAGCCTCATCATAAGGTATTGTGTATGGAACAGGAAGGGGGGTGCACAGGCTGCCCTCAGTGCTGTGCCTGTTCGGTTCATTTTATTGAAACATTTTTCATCTTGAGATAATTGGTTGTCTTTGCACTTGGAAGTAGAGAATGAGATATATATATATATATATATATATATATATATATTATTTTAGGCTTTTTCGTGTGTGTGTGTTTTTGTTTTTTTGTTTTTTTGTTTTTTTTTGTGCCATTTGATCTGGACAGTTCAGATTATTTCCTCCCCTTTTAAAGTTTGAATGTATTTATTGAGTAGAGAGTTTCATCAGCAACCCTCCTGGATCAAGGTGAAAATCATAGTGAGCATGTACGGAGAGCTCATTACATGCAGGAGCTGATCTTCACCCTTTACCTGAATTAATTCATTTTATCATCCATGTACCCTATTTGGGTAGATGGTATCAGTATCCCTGTGTTCCAAGATGAGGAAAATGAGACAGAGAAGTTAGGTAGCTGGCCCAAGATTAGCTTTAAGTGGCGAAGCTGGGATTTGAAATAAGCATTATAATAAAATGTTTCCTGCATTTAGTCCCTTACTCAGCCAGCCCTGAGTTCATGGCTTTCACTGGTTTCTAGTGTCACTGTGTTAGCTTCCCCTGTGGAAACTTTACCTTCATCGTTCTGTGATTTTGGAGAGAATTATATATTATGGGATCCTTTTAAGTGAAATAGATTATGCTGTAGATTCATGCTGTAAAGAAATGTATTTAGATCTTGGGATAGAAAACAAAATACTAGAACCACTCATGAAATTGTTTTAAATTAAATGTAGAATATTTGATATCTTAATGTAAAAACACCAAGCATTTTCTTGCTTTATTAATAGATTTTAGATATGTGTGCAGCCCCTGGATCAAAGACCACACAATTAATTGAAATGCTACATGCGGACATGAATGTCCCTTTTCCAGGTATGCAGTGAACTTGGTTTTGGAAGGGTAAGAATGCTACTTTGCTGGGTTGTAGAAGAGGAGAAAGAACCGGCATTGCCTGCTAAATAGACCCTGAAGTCGCCTGTGACACGCAGGTGGGTGTGTAGTTACCAAAGGCTGAACGGGGCATTTTTGCACCATCGGCTGTTCCCATGCCAGCACTTGCGTGCTTTTGGAGGCCTATATTTTTGAGCTGTGTGTGTGTTGTACAACAGCAGTGGCATTTCTTTATTAAGCCACAGTAGGTGACATGGTTTGAATTTTTTTAATAAAAGGTTCTGGGGATTGAACCTAGGACCTCATGTATGGGAAGCAGGAGCTCAACCATTGAGCTCCATCTGCTCCCCAAATTTTTAATCGTAACAGTGTCACCTTTTTTGGGTCTCTTCAACCTTGTGTGCGAGACAGCAGTTTGGTTGTTGGGGTTTCTGCCGTCAGACTCCCAGGGTTTCAGGTCCCACCATCGGGTGAGCCGCTCGGCAAGTTACAAGTTCCGTGACGTTTAGACATCAGGTGTGAGATGGAGCATCAGCAGTTTCCTCACAGTGCAAGGAGGCGGTGACTGCAGAGCCTCAGAAAGTACCAGCTGTTACAGTGTCACAGGGTTCCTTTGCAGGGATTTTCTTAAGAAGGGAAAAACAAGTACGGTTACATGTTGTTGGTTAGAGGCTTCTAGTAGTTTTATCAACCTTTATCTCAGCCTGCTTTTGTCTAAGACAATGCTCTAGTTCTCTTTTAATGGACATGCTTTTTTTTTTTTTAAGGGTTTTTAAAGCCCTTTGTTGTGTTACAGTATCTTTGCTAAAAAGAATTCTTTATTTCCTTCTTTGTAATTATTTTCTCTGAACTGAAGGTAAAAGCCTCAATGATATCCAGCAGGAGCGAATTCTCCTTGTACTATTGATCTCTTGTATTATAGATTGTTTCAGAAAAGAACAGCATTGGTTATAAAGTATTCTTAGACGTTTCCCCTTTTACTAGAGGTGAGAGAAGATGACTGATGGAAAGAGGTAGCGCCCCTGAACTGCATCAGACTTAGCTAGGTGTCCGGGCCAGAGTCCCCTGGGAACAGCAGAATACTTTTCAGGTGATCCTTTCTCTCCCCTCAGCCCCCCCCACCATATAATTCATAGTTAATAGAGAAAAGACGTTTTTGGCACAATCATCCGTTCTTAGTATCTGTTGAACAGAGCAGTCTCGAAGGTTTGTAATTGCAAGTGTCCGTCAGATTCATGCACCCCAAATCCGTGGCTCTTCTTGTCCCGTTGACATGCTTCTAGCAAAAGGCGGGCTCGGGTCTTCAGTCTGGTGGGTTTCAGGGAGTTCTGGGGCTGCTGCCGCACTCCCCTGACACTGCAACGTTGTGTCCCTAGAGGGCTTTGTCATCGCGAACGATGTGGACAATAAGCGCTGCTACCTGCTGGTCCACCAGGCCAAGAGGCTGAGCAGCCCCTGCATCATGGTGGTGAACCACGACGCGGCCAGCATCCCGCGGCTGCAGGTGGACGTGGGCGGGAGGAAGGAGGCGCTCTTCTACGATCGCGTTCTCTGTGATGTGCCTTGCAGGTATTTGTGTGACTCAGAGGCCAGAAAGCCCAAAATGTGCTCAGGAGAGCAATCAAGGGGAGACTGAGGTGAAGGCGCCTGTGAGCACAGACACACGTGCACAGTGTGGCTCTCGTGGCAGCGAGCGTGGTGGGAGAGCGAGGCCTCGTGGGCGTAAAGCACGGCGTGGACGCTCAGGAGCCCAGTGGGCAGCGCAGTGCCGGAGCCGGTGGGCAGGGCCCCAGGAGGGAGACGCGGAAGAGGCTGCGTTTTGATTAATAGGCCTAGAGAAGTAGGAAGAAAGCACCCGAGAGGAGACGGTCACAGGGTCTCACTGCGGTGCAGTCCCGGGCTTTCTGACCTGGCGCGGTGGGCGCATTGCCAGTGTTTATATTTGTACTTCCGAAAATATTTTATAAGAAGTCTTATATGGTGTTAGCACAATGAAACAAATTTAGAAGTAACTCATTTTGCCTGTTTTTACAGAGACCTTTATACATTTTATGTATGAATTTCAGATTTTATGAGCAAAAGAATGCCATAGCGTAACAAAACAAGTTTTTTTTGTTTTTTGTTTTCAACCAAAAAAAACAAAACTAGAGCTGTTAAATCCCCAGCAGCAGTGTCACAGACAGTCAGTGGTTCTGGGTGTTCAGTACTTTCTGAACAGTGGATATGGTTGACCAGAGTTACGGGAAGCCTGACAGAGAGCGTTAGTGTTGGCACTAAACGTGACGTTTAGGTAACAGTCCACCATATGGATGAATATTTAGTGCCGATGGCAGAATTCAGTTTTAGAATTGTATATGGTGGCACTAGGTATTGAAATACCTGAAAGGATTCCTCTTTAAAGTCAAATTTAAAATAGGCCATTGGCTAGATGCCTTTTGTCTCCCTTGACTGTAGTTTTCTATTGGGAAAATGTAGTTTTCCATTGGGTCAGATGTTTTCCCACCTCCGTTTTCCTTTTGATCAGACATACATACATATCTCATTTCTCGTATCATATTGCGAATAAAGTGGCTGTACCTGCAGTGTTAATTGCAACCTGAGAAAATTCCCAAACGTATGGTGGAATTTTAAGCCACCACCATACAAACCAGGGAAGTCCTTTGGAAGTGGGGATTACATCACAAGGGACATTTCCATCCTGAGTTTTGACCTCAGGGATGCTGCGGCCAGACCACCAAGGAAGTTCAGAACTGTGGAGGAGACCAGGAAGGCAGCAGCTGCACCTGGCAAACCTTGAATGATAAAATTTGATAAGTGACAGAATCATTAATGAACCAAGTCTTTATTATAGCATTTACACAGAAATAATTTCCACCAAATGAAAGTAGAAAATCAGAAAGGCTTAAACTGTGATGTATGGGAAAAACTTGAAGAAATTATTTGCTGAATAGAATTTGCTATGTAAAATAATGGTGAATATAAATTTTTCACTTTCCTGTAATTCTGATTAAAATGTCATAGCTGGTTAGCTGAGTTTTAAAATAGTAGGATCAAAACAGATTTATTCAAGAGTCTGTGTTCCAGTTTTAGAAATTAATTTTGCTACTACTTTTCTTCCCAAATAGAAGCAAATAAATATCAAAGTTTCATTTGAGGCTTCCTTATGATGTGTTATTTCTATATTGAATTGAAAACTGAAGGAAATTTTAAAAATAAGTATTAGGGTGTTCCTAAAAATTTTTATAAAGGTGATTTGTAGTTTGTAAGAATTAATTTTCTAATTGTTATAGTAATAGCTTGAACAGGACAAATCTGTTAACTACCTGTAGAGTTTTAAATTACTAAATATCTTTCTTTCCAGTGGAGATGGCACTATGAGAAAGAACATTGATGTATGGAAAAAGTGGACAACATTAAATAGCCTGCAACTACATGGGTAAATAAAATACAGCTTTATAACTGGCTACACTGTTGACAATTAGGTTAGTGAAGACTTGTTAAATTGCATAATTAAGTATCCAGATCTCTAAAGTGTAACTAAAGTCTCTTTTATAAAAATTTCCTATAACTTTTTGAATGTGTGTTTTTCCATGAAATGATCGTCTTACTAATCTCTCCATTTTTTTATTTCTTTGTGCTGTCATTTTAACATTTTGCGTTAGAAATAATTTTTGTTTGGATTCTTTTTAATGGGGAAAAACCCTCTTTAAACAGAATTTGTAAAGTTCTTAAAAGTATAAAGGAAGAGACAATGTCACAGCTCAAAGATAACTGCTGTGCACATCTGGGGCATTCTAACCTTGTCCTGCTTGTAGGGAATTCTTAAACATCTGTTTCCAACAGTTGTGATTGTACTGTCTTGTCTATGGAACTTTGTATTCTTTTCTTATTTAATATTAAAGATGAAATATTCTTAAATGTGCCACTGTGGATGATCTAAAGTGTTTCATGCTAATAAAGAAAATCTAATTATATAAATAACGACTCTTCCTTTAACTTGCCTAACATGTTGGCAAGCAAAATGTAAAGTGGTTTAATGAAAGAATTCAATAATCCCTATTAAACATAGTAAGCCAGATGAAAAAGCCTCTATACTTGTAAAAATGTGATTTTCCTTTCTATCAAAAATTGGTAATCCTTTGTATATTTCTATATAAGTGTACTGTAATTTCACTTAGGACCTTAAAAAGTTTTATTTTTTTAGTTTAAGGCAGTTTCTTTTATCTAATGTAATGTACCCTGTATTTTATAAGTCTTTGTTATTCAAACTTTTAATATGTTAATTTTAAAATAGAAGCCTCTGTGCCGTTTGTGCTGTCCCTGGTGGTGTCTGGTCTCGTGTGTCTTAGCATCTGACCCTTAGCTTGCAGCTCCGGATCGCAACGCGCGGCGCCGAGCAGCTGGCGGAAGGCGGCCGGATGGTGTACTCTACGTGTTCCCTCAACCCCATTGAGGATGAAGCCGTCATAGCGGCTTTGCTGGAGAAGAGCGAAGGTGAGCCTGCCTGCTGAGTCCTGGGATGCCATTCCACGCTTCCCAGAAGTTCTGTTTGTTGTATAAACACCGGTGGTTTTCCTCCAGACCTTTTCCTGGGCATTGGCTTATATGATTGCCCCGTAATTATAAACCCTACAAGGCAGTAATCCTAGTTGCCAGTCTCTGTTTCTCTAAATTTGAACTGTTGTCATGCTGATTCGTACCAAGTGATGGGACAGATTACTGTAATGTGTTTGAAAACAAGTTTCCATAATGTTTGTTGTTGGTTTGTTTTTTAGGAGGTACCAGGGAATGAACCCAGGACCTCGTACATGGGAAGCAGGCACTCAACCACTTGAGCTACATCTGCTTCCCTCTGTGATGTTTTGATGTAAACTATACTTCCCTCTTCATGTAATGGTGAAAAGTTAACCTTTCCATCGTGCGCTCCTTAAGGCCAGTAATGGGAACTTGAAACGGACTGGCTTCTAGGCTCGGGGGCAGGTTGGGCTGCCCACGGCGGGGCCCTTTGCGGTGGTAGCCCGGTGCCTCGGCGGCTTCCCCTCGTCCTGCTGTCTTTCCAGTTCTGTGCTTGGTGACTGGCGGTGCGAGCCCCCCTTCACAGAAACTTGGATTTAGTAGGTGGTGGTGGTTTTATGTTCCTGTGTGTAATTTTTTGAGTGGTCACGATCTCCACGGTTTTGGTGGTATTTTATTTCAGAAGGTGAGTGAATAAAATTACGTGATGCATTTGGGGCCAGATGTTAGAACTGTTTAACCTGGTAGTAACTAGTTCAGATTTCTGTCAGATAGCTGGAATTTTAGAAAAATCTGAATCCATGTTGCTCAAATAACACAAATGCCTCCTTTATCCCTTGCAGTCTGTTTTCCCATTTCTGAGAAACAAAGAAAATCAACTTGGCATTTATGTAAATTTTCATTCCTGATGGCTGTTCAGTCCTCAAACCCAAGGGGCCAGCCCCAGTGTCTCCAGTAGACTGCGGGACTGCGTGCTTCATACCTGGCCTTTGTCTTCCATCAGAACCTCCTTCCTGGTGGTTTCTCGGGGAGAGGTTCCCTTGCCTGCCTTGCTGGTTCTGGACCCTCTGGTGCTGCTTGCTTTAATGTGGTGGGTTCTTCAAGCCTTTGTTAGTCTCTGATAAGTCTCTGTTGGATCATTGAGTGCTCTAAGTGTTCTGGCTCCTCCTCTTTTTTTGTTTTACGAGGTACCAGGTGTTGAACCTGGGACCTTGTACGCTGGAAGCAGATGGTCAAGCACTAAGCTACACCCACTCCTGTCTCCTTTTGTTTTAAGGTGAGCTTTCTACTCACAGGTTGCTTTAACATTGTTTTCTTAGAATTAGGATGTTAGAGCTAAAAGGGCTCTTAGGATTAATTCCAGCCCTTTGGATATGTGTTTTTTGGGAGTCTTATCACCCTTGAAATGATACAAGAAATTCAATGGATTCTTTTCTTTTGAATGAAAGGATTGCATTGGTTTTTTGCCTGCTAATTGTAATGAACTTTTTTTTCCTCTTGCAAATGAAAGCCTATGGTTTTAAAATAAGGTATCTTTGTTTTATGTATTGAAAGTAAAATGTGGCATTTTCTGGTAGCCTTATATGCCATTTGAGAACTTTGATTGTCTACCGAAATGTATGCGCTGCTCTTTCACTTAATGTCCCAATATGTCTTATTAGTTTTTTCCCCTTGTTGAGAAAAAGTATTGAAAAGAATTAATTTGCAGCATGCTGTTTCACAAGAAGGACTCTTACATACTCTTGTTGCTTCTTGTTGGGCAGACCGGTCTCCAGTTGGTCCTGTGTAAGCAGTGCTCTAACAGCCATCTTTTTGCAGATGGCTTCCCCCCGCGTTGCAGACTCTTAGTGGAGCTTGTCAGAAGTGGCTCTTCCCTGGCAGGGGCATTGCACGTGGACAAGCGTCAGCTGCGGGTTAGCAGAACTTTGGGGAGCCTGCCATTCTCAAGCAGCTGCTAGGGATGCTATTACCACGTTAATACAGATATGACACAAAATATCCCGTTCTAACTGCGTATGTTCGTACAGTTCAGTGGTATAAATGACATTCACAGTGTTTTGTCACACCACAAACATCTGTTACCAAAACTGTCTCATTACCTGTAACAAGCTCTGTACCCAATAAGCATCAACTCCCCAGCCCCCTCCCCCACACCTGGTAACCTGTAAATCTGCTTTCTCTTTGTACTTGCTTATTCTAGCTATTTCGTGTAAGCTGTATCATATAATATATGTCCTTTTGTGTCTGTCCTGTTTCACTCAAAATGATGTCTTCAAGGTTCTCATGTTGTAGCACGCTTCAGAACTTTGTTCCTCTTTACGACCGAATAACATTCCCCAATATGTATGTACCCCGCTTGTTCATCCATCCTCCTGTTGATGGACTCTTGGTTGCTTCCACCTTTTGGCTATTTGAAATACCTGTGAGTGGAATTGCCAGTTCACATGATAATCCTGTGCCCAGTTTTCTGACCAAAGTGTTTCCCCAGCGGCCGGCCTATTCTCATTCCCACCAGCAGGGCAGGGTTCCACTTTCTCTGCATACTCATTGACACTTGCTAGTTTCCTTTTTGTTTTAATAGCCATTCTATTGGGTGTCAAATATATATATTTTTTACTCTTCCCCCTGGAGCTGGCTCCCTCATCTGCTTGCTTGCTGTTTTTGTTCATTGTTTTGTGCTCATTGTCTGCTTGCTCTTGTTCCTTAGGACGCACAGGGAACTCCCATGTGGGAAGCACCCGCGTGGGAGGCGGGTGCTCACCTGCTCGAGCCACATCCACTTCCTGCTCGAGCCACATCCACTTCCTGCTCATTTGTTTTTGCTCTTAGTCTCCCCATTGTTTGTCTTTAGGAAGCATTGGAAACCAAACCCACCCATGTGAGGCAGGTGCCCACCTGCTTGAGCCACATTTCCCTCAGGTGGTTTTGATTTGTACTTGGCTGGTGATATCGAACATCTTTTCACTAGGTCTAGTCATGTCTCCTGCCCATTTTCAGTTGTGTAATTTTTTTTTTTTAAATTTATCCCCCCCCCTGTTGTCTGCTCTCTGTGTCCTTTTGCTGTGTGTTCTTCTGTGACCACTTCTATCCTTATCAGCGGCATGGGAATCTGTGTTTCTTTTTGTTGTGTCATCGTGTTGTGTCAGCTCTCCGTGTGTGCGGCACCATTCCTGGGCAGGCTGCACTTTCTTTTGCGCTAGGCGGCTCTCCTTATGGGGCGCACTCCTTGCGCGTGGGGCTCCCCTGCGCCTGGGCCAGCTCCACACAGGTCAAGAGGCCCTGGGTTTGAACCATGGACCTCCCATGTGGTAGGCAGATACCCTAGCCTTTGCGCCAAGTCTGCTTCCCCTCAGTTGGGTAATTTTTATCTTTTTGTTGTTGGGTTATAGTATTCTTTACACATTGTAAATGCTAAATCATTATCTGTATACATGATTTCCAAATATTTCTCCCATCCTGTAGGTGTCTTCACTTTCTTTATGGTATCTTTTGATGCACAACAAATTTTTAATTTTGATTAAGTCCAATTTTCTTTTGTTATTTGTGCTTTTGGTGCCATAGCTAAGAATCCATGACCTAATGCAACAATGTCCTAGAGATTTTCATCTATGTTTTCTTCTAAGAGTTTATGGGTTTAGCTCTTCCATTTAGGTTGTTGATCCATTTTGAGTTAACATTTGTATAATGTGAGGTAGGGCTCCAAATTAATTACTTTTGTGTGTGGTTTTCCCAGCATCATTTGTTGAAACTATTCTTTCCCTATTAGTGGCCTTGACACCCTCGTTGGAAATCACGTGACCGTAGATGTGTGGGTTTTTGCTAGGAATTTTGACCTGTGGGAGAATGGGCCCTGGTTGAAAATACTTCTAAACTTTGTTGAAGGAAGAGTGGTTGATAACATTAGTCTACAAAACACAGGGTCAGAGTTGGTGGCTTTTAACCCAAATGTTGGCAGTGCGTCAGTCTTGAGACCAGTTAGGCTTATTTTTGAGGCCGCTGGACTGTGTTTGAAGAAACTCTTTTTTCTTTGTCTTTCTGTGTTAATACTCATTCTGAGCTTTGAAGAGTAAGAATGTACAGATCAATGAGTGGGAGTCAATAAGATGCTTTTAGGAAGGTTTCCCACTGTCACCCATCTACCTTGGGGATGTTTTTGCCTTGTTTTGTAATTGTCCCTGTGCTCAAGGCTTTTCCACGGAGCTTGGTTGTTTTCTCCTTGCATGAGGCTGTTGAATATGTGTCTGAGGCAGTAGCTAGCTTAGGAGGTTTCCGGTACTGGTCTCGTCTCCCATCTTTTTGTAATTCTGCCGCTGTAGACATCTAAGGGCAGGCTATGTTTCACAGCTGTAGACCCAGGGTATTCGAAATAGGGCTCGCTGGATTCTAATGGACAATTTTGGAAAAGTTCCTTGGGCCTAAAACTGAATGTTAAAATAGTGCACAGTTCATTTGAAATGTTGCGGTTTGGTTCTCGTGATGTTTGTTAGATGTACAGGTATGCAGTCCAAAGTCATCTAACCGGTGAGTGTCTAAAAGCAAGGAGACACGGACCAGGCGTGCTGGATCCTAGCCTGGTGTTGTGTACAGAGATGCTGGTCTGGGTGGAGTTAGTTTTAGATACACTGTGGGACTCTGTGTATTAGTATAGTTTTTTAGCAGCTTTCTTAACTATAATTGACATACCGTAACAGTCGTTTATTTTAAAGGAATGATTCAGTGACTTTTAGTAAATCTGCGCAGTGTACACCCCTCGCCTTCTCCCATCAGCCCATGAAGACCCTGTAGCTGCATTTACGTGCCCTTCCGCCCCGCCCCGGCCGCCCCTGGCAGCCGCTCCCGGGCTTCCTCGGCTGTGGATTTGACCTCCCTGCACGTTCCTTTGAAGTGGCATCAAACAGGCCAGGGTCTGGCTTCTTTTACTTACCGTACTGCATAATGTATTTTTGGAATTTTTGTTTCTTTGTTCCATAGGTGCTTTGGAGCTTGCTGATGTTTCTTCTGAATTGCCAGGATTGAAGTGGATGCCTGGAATCACACAGTGGAAGGTAGTATTTCTGTGAGGGCTTTAATTCAAAAGATGAGATGCAATTGAACAGACTTAGTAGAGAATTACTGAAGTCGTAAAGCATTCACAGTTGGGAAGCTTGAATAAATGCCCCGTTTGTTCATGTGCTTTAGACTAATGACGGATGGTGTGATCAGATTAATATTTTTCTCTGCAAATGGAAAAGTTTTCCTGCCTTTGTTTTGCATGACTAGAAAACGACCTTTTTTATTCTTGTTCCCATAAGCATAGCTTTGCTTTATTTTTTTATTGGTTCGGATACAAGCTTCAATTCCCATGTGAAGCTATTTACTTTTCACTTTTAAGCCAGAAGTGATCTTAGCCTTGTTTTAAAAAGAGAAGATTCTACATGGAAAATGCTTGTCCTGGGTTAGGGAATAAAAGATGAAAGAATATTTGTTTTTAAGGGATTATATGTAATTTGGGGGATCGCCTATAAAAGTTGTCACATTATTTTTATCTTTGCCAATAGTCTTCTAGCTTGGGGAGAAATGGGACTCGCCCTTGATCACGTTTGAGAGTGTTGCCGGCAGGCCGTGGGTTTTCTTAGATGGCATGGTGCGGTCATCTGGATTGTGCCATCTGGTTTGCAGGTAATGACCAAAGACGGACAGTGGTTTGCCAGTTGGGACAACGTTCCTCATAACAGACATACGCAAATCCGGCCTACCATGTTCCCGCCAAAAGACCCGGCAAAGCTGGAGGCGATGAACCTCGCACGGTGGTACGTCTGGGAATCTGGGGGCTGGGAAGGCCAGGCTTCCTGGGGGCCGAGGTCTGGTTAGGGTGTGCGTGGCACCCCTGGGTGGCTGGGCGGCGCCAGAGGCTGGCCTCAGGGTATCGGAACCCACTGCAAGGAGGACGCGCACCGTGGGCGTTAGCTGGTGGCATTCAGCACCCATCAAAGGTGAGAGTGGTTAGGGCGGAAAGAGCAGTGCTCGGTGTTTCAGTAACTGTTCAGAGATGACGTATCAGCATGGATATCCGCAATCAAACGTGACTGTTCTATCTCAGATAGTCTTCGTAGTATTTGTCTTAATACTGCATTTTGGATCATTTAAAAAGTGAATTTTATTTTTCTTTCAGTCTTAGAATATTACCACATCATCAAAATACTGGCGGGTTCTTTGTGGCAGTATTAGTGAAAAAATTTTCCATGCCATGGAATAAACATCAAGCAAAGGTAAATTTTTTTTCCAAGATAACGGTATTACATTTGAGCTCTTGATAAATATGAAGCAGAAACTCACCGAATTCACGGCAAGAAGCACAAAGGCAAAGAGCAGGTGTTTTGGGGGTTGGAGAAGGACTGAACCTGAATGAGCAGGAATTCACTTGAGTTTTCCAAAACAGGAATTTTCTATAGGGGATAGATAATTGGAAAGGACAGTTGTTTGAGGACTGTTCTCCTTTTAAGTTTTAGGTCCAAATTATTGAATAAAAATAGTGAGACCTGAAGGCAGCTCTGTAGCTCAGAATCAGAAGCCTTGCCAAGCTGACTTCTGTGCCTCATTAACCTTTTGGGTTGGCTCATTTCAGCCAGTTCAAGAGCTTCAGAACTCTGCTAAGCGCAAGCCAGCCTTTCTTCATCTTGTCTCTCAAGAATAATGGAAGTCTTTGTCCAGGCCAATAAAGAAGTAGCTATGGCCTGACCTGCTTGTCATGAAGCAGGGGCTTTAGGAAGGCTCGGTAGCCGCTTGACATGTGTAGTCCTCTTTACCGGCCTTCCATGGCGCCAGCATGTGGCCTGGAGTCAAAGCCTGAGGGTCTGCATTTCTTCACGATGTGTGCTGGGAACTTAAGAAAGCTAATGCTAAGCCTTTGCAGAAACTGAGAGGAAAACAGTTCCTCAGAGAGTTCCAACAGCTAACCCAGCCTCAAAATCATAAAGGACTGACATGGTACGTTCCTGGTGCAGGAAGTGTATGGGTACACCTTGAATCGGCAGATCTCTTGGTGTGCCTTCTGGACTAATAATAAATCCCAGACTCTTTTCAGGATTAGAGCTGTGGGCGTTTAGAGCAGCACTGTCCAGTAGAAACAGAACATGAACCATGTGTGTAGTTTTTAATTTTCTAGTAGCCATGTTAAAAAAGGGTGAGTTAATTTTAATAGTACATTGTATCTATTCTGGTATGTCCAAATGTTATTTCTATGTAATCAGTATAGAAATTAAGACAGATGTGTTTTACATGCTCTCCTTTTTTGTAGTAAGTTTTCAAACACTTGTGTGTTTCTGATCCATCTTATTAGGCCTAGCAGCATTTACGTGTGCAGTCAGTAGCTAGTGGCTCCCATACTGCACAGCACAGCTTTGCAGCAGGTCTCCTATCTGTGTACTTTTGTGTGTGTGTGTGTGTTTGTGTGTGTGTGTGTCAGCTCTCCATGTGGGTGCCTCCATTCTTAGGCAGGCTGAACTTTCTTTCGCGCTGGGCGGCTCTCCTTATGGGGCGCACTCCTTGTACATGGGGCTCCCCTACGTGGGGGACACCCCTGCGTGGCAGGGCACTTCTTGCACGCATCAGCACTGCACGTGGGCCAGCTCCACATGGGTCAAGGAGGCCCGGGGTTTGAACTGAGGACCTCCCATGTGGTAGACAGACGCCCTAACCACTGGGCCAAGTCTGCTTCCCCTATCTGTGTACTTTAGATTATTTCCCCTAAATGCATTTCCTTACTTGCATTTGGGATGTAAGCCATTTGCATTTTTGTCTTATTAGAGCCTATGTAAATGGCTTTTGAACTTTTTCTTTAGTCATCTCTGATGTGCCTTTCTTTTAGAACACGTTGATGCCATTTGCCCATTGGGTTTCAGTCTTCACCATCCTCTGTTCTTGGTCAGTAGTTCCTTGTGCCTTTTGAGCCTCCACCCCGTGGTGCTGTGGGAGGTGACCCGAGGATGCTTGATGGCCTCAGGATGCCGTTGCCCAGTGGAGGCCCAGAAACGCGCAGCTGGGACTGGGGCCAGTGAAGCCCTCCCTGACGGAGTGCTGGTGGTGGCTCAGGGGAACTGTGTCAGCCTGCCACAGGGTACTGGGGCACTGGAACTCTGCGGGCTTCTATCAAGGGTGTTTATTTGGGGTGGAAGCTCACAGCCGCAAGGCCCTGCAGAGTCCAGCTCAAGGTACTATAAGAGCAGGATGGCGGGCGATGTCTGTGAGGGCTCAGCCGTCTTCTTCCTCGTAAGGCTCCGTGGTCCAGCTCCCTCCGATCTCAGCTGTCGCTGGCATAGGGCTCTCTCTCTCTTCCTCAGGGACTCATTTCTTTCCAGGCTCAGCTGCATTGTTCTCTTCACAAGGTCAGCTGTAGACTATCAGGCTCAACTCTCTTCCCCAGCTGCAGGATCCTCTGTGTGTCTTCCCTGTGTGTCTACTTCTGTGTGAGACACTGTTTTATCAGCCCACCAAGGGGGCTGGGACTCAACCCTGCCTGCCCTAAGATCATGGTCCATTCTAAGTCTGTGTTAGTCAGCCAAAGGGGTACTCATGCAAAATACCAGATACCTGTTGGCTTTTGTAAAGGGCATTTATTTGGGCTTGAAGCTTACAGTTACCAGGCCATAAAGTGTAGGTTACATCCTCACCCAAGCCTGTTGCCACATGGAGCAAGACGGCTGCTGACGTCTGCCAGGGCTCAGGCTTCCTCCTCTTACGGCTCCGTGGTCCCAGCTTCTTCCACTATCGGCTGTAGGCTGGGGAAAGTCTCCTCTCTCTCCCAGGGCTTATTCTCCCCACAAGGCCGGCTGCAAACTCTGGGGCGAACGGCTCTTCTCCTGGGGCCTCTGCCTTGTCTAATGTAACCTTCTCTCCTTCCTCGTGTATCTGCTTCTCTATGTATTTACTTTCTGGGCCTCCAGCATTAAAACTCTCAAGTCCTCTGCTGTGTGGTTTTCTACTGACGTCGCCCAATCAAAGCTGTAATCGTTATTTAATCGAGTAAAAGTGAAACCTCTGAATTTAATGTAATAAAAAATGCCCAGAGGAACAGACCAGTTTATAAACACATCCAATATCTATTTTTGGGATTCAGAAATAATACCAAACTGCTACAAAGCCCTAATCTTTACATAATTTAATCAAAGGCATCTCAGCCGAATCTAACACAATCAAAGGGTATCCCGCCCAGAGAAACAGACCAGTTTACAAACATAGTATTTCTTTTTGGAATTCATAAATAATTACAAACTGCCACAGAAACAAAACTCAATCATTCAGCTCTAGAAAAGCAGCCTGGGGAACAGGGCGTTGAGATGGGCTCTGCGCAGCCAAGGTAGGTTAGAAAGGATGCGTATCTTCACCAGCCTGCCCAGAACTCACTCTTATTTGTTCTTTCGGTTTTGTTGCTTTTACATTTAAATAAATGCCTTCCTTGGGGAAGCGCTTCCAGTAGAATCTCAGGCTGCATTAGGCTCCATTCCCCCAATGAATAGCTTCCCAGTGCTGAAGTATCCTAATTTATAAACGTATTTCAAAGGGTTTACTAATTTGATCAACCTTTGTGATGTTAGGATGTGTATTTTGAAAAATTTTTAAAAAGAAATGAAACATTTTACTCATTCTCAAAGTCAAGTTTAAATCCCATGCTGCTCCCTTTTCAGAGGTTCCTTCATTCCACACCCAGTCCTGATTTGGTCCCTGCAGTGGTACCAGTGGAAATGTTACTCTCTTTCTCCTAATGATGGCTTAGAGAAGCTCCCATTATCAGCTCTTACCTTACAGCCACTTCTGTATGTATGGGTGTTTTCCCGCGAACTAATTTTTAAGGATAGTGTTTGCCTCATTCTTTATATCCTTAGTGTGCCTTACAATAGAGATGCCTGGTAAGTGGTTTTAAGTGACATGCAACTGGTATGGAAGGCCTTGCCCGTGAAACTGGCTACACGTGCTCTAAATGGGATGAAAGTAGAATCTGCTTTTATCCTGAAGAAACAACACCCTTGGGTTCTGTTTACTGTCAGTGATTTAAAGTGACAGTTTCTTTTTTAATTCCGTTACCTGTCTTTTCTATACAGTGCTATAGAGAAATGTCACATGGTTGATCTTTGTGAACTAGGTGTTGATAATTTTCTTGTAGCAGGGCAGAATGGCTTACTCTTTTAATGTGAGTGAACTTATTCTCTGTTACAGCCACAGAACACATGTGTAGAGATGAGAGAAAGTGTGAAACCAAGCCTTGTAGATCCCACAGAAGGGAGAGCTGTTGCTCCCTCCGCGCTGGAAAGTAAACCAGTCACTGAAATTGGTGACACAGAAATAATGGAGAATTTAGAGAATGACGGAAACAAGAGGGACGGCGTATGCGGGTAAGGAGCAGGCTTCTGTCCTGACCGTGCTTGTCTCTGCCCTTCACAGCCCGCTTAGGCCGCCTGTGCGTGTCCTTCTCTTTGCATGGGTGAGTTTGAAGACAGCCGCCCTGGGCAGTGCAGCTCTTGGTTCAGTGTTAGCCTGTGTGCACAAAGGCTGAAAGACTTTAACGTCTGCTTTCCAGAGGGTACCTGTGTATATTCCCAACTCTTGCATGGAACTGGGGGTGAGGATTGAGTGGGAAAGGAAACGGGGGCTTTTGATACTGAACGTTATTACCCATATTACAGATTGATTTATCTCTTCATAATTCTCTCTCTAGTCCTCCTCCATCAAAGAAAATGAAATTATTTGGATTTAAAGAAGATCCATTTGTGTTTATTCCTGATGACGACCCGTTATTCCCGCCTATCCAGTATGGACTAATTCCACCTTCTAAACTCTTCATTTAAAGTGGCTTAATGTAGACTATTAAGTATGCACAGTGGGCGATATTTAGCCTTGTATAGCGTGTCTAGACCATGGAGAGATTAAAAATATCCTGAACAGAAATGACACAACTGCGTTTAGAGCTTGGTGGTCAGGGCTGCCTGCTCCCGTTCCTGTTGAGGAAGTGAAGAGTGGTGGGACAAGGAGAAGAGGGGGCCCTAATTAGAATTCCATAGGCAGCTGGGGGAGGAGCGGGGCCTAGGGAGGCAGGCTCAGGGACCTCTTGCCCTCTGTGTCGGGCTCCTTGCTCTTGCCCTGTTCCTTGACCACCGGCCCTTAGGATAAGTTTGTCGTGCAGGTGACTGGTCGAGTGGGTAGTGTAGGGGGAGAGATGTGCTCGTTGACCCTCTCTGATCTTGGTGCACCCCGAATCAGGATTGCTTGGTGGGTCCAGGCGATGGAAGACCAAGCTAAGATGGGTGTCCAGGGCACAGCCCGAGTGTCCGTAAACCACACTGCAGGCGCAGAAGATGAATTCCGTCGATGTTTAGAGAGTTGGCCAGGGTTGAATGGAGCCTGAATGAGCAGCGGTGATTTGTTTACAGGAAATTTTATGCTTTGGACCCTTCATTCCCAAAGATGAATTTGTTAACGCGGACGACGGAAGGGAAGAAGAGGCACCTCTACATGGTCTCCAAGGAGCTGCGGAACGTGCTGCTCAACAACAGCGAGAGGATGAAGGTGGGGCCGCGCAGCCTCGGGGCGCGCATGGGCTCGGCGGGCGCGCGCCTCCCTCAGCTCAGGCTGATTCGGGAGGCGCAGACCCGGCTCTCCCCGTGTGCACGACTGCCTGAGCATGCCTCGTGGCTGCTGTCTCCGGGGCTGAGCTGGGGTCTGTCTTCCCTTCGGCGAGGTCCCCCCAGCGGGGCGAGTGTGACAAGGCCAGTCCGCAGGCTCGTCTGCAGGAGGGAACCCGCAGGGTGTCGGGCTGGGGCTGCGCCTGGGGGTCCCCTTGTCCCCTGTCCTGTTTTTCTCACATGCTTTCGCTCTCAGGCCCCTTTTTTCGGTTTGCTTTACCAGCTTCCCAGTGCGTTGGCCCGGGGGCTTCCTGTGTAATGCAGCCGCTTCCACGAGCGCCTGGGGCGCCACAGTCCTCAGGCCTATTAGGGGTCCACAGGCCGACGTTACCACTTTGGTAAAGAACTAGGGCATCATTTGCCTTTTTGACTCGCCTCGAGTGTCCCCTGGGGTTTTCCAGGGCCTCCGTGACGTGTGATGTCCCTGCTCTTGGCAGCCAGTGGAATGTGCTGGAAGAGCCTCCGTTTGACTCTTATCAGCCCACAAGCCCCAGCTGTCTGGGAGGGCCTGTCGTTCCTGAGCGCCCCCGCTTCCACCAGACTCCTTCCAGAGGTTTCCATGCCTCCCCCACCCCTGCAGCAGCTGTAAACAGGGTACAAGCGTTATTTTAATTGACCACCCAGCTTTTATCTGTGTGTGTTTCATCTAGTTTTTTCTCTTTCAGGTTATTAACACAGGGATTAAAGTCTGGTGTCGAAATAACAGCAGTGAAGACTGTGCTTTCCGTTTGACACAGGAGGTAATTTTGGAAATGGGCTTAGATGGCACTGGCCACAAATGAACATCACGACATGAAAAGCAAATAATTTGGAAATTCAGGCGTTATTTTTCTTCTGCTTTGCTGTTGTGTGTATTTGTATTTTTCATTTTTATGTAATTGAAACTTTCGGTTTCAATAGTGCAGAGAACGTTCACAGCCTTTACGCAGATGGGCCAGTAGTTTGCCTTTGCCCCCTGGCTCACGTTTGTCCTCTCTGGGAGGAAATCGCAGGGCTCCTGCCCCTTAGGTCCTGCTGGGGGTTTTGCAGTTATCAAGATGAGAAGCTTTGACCTTGATACAATTCTGTTAACTAATAAATAGTCCACGTTCCCGATCTCATCAGGTACCCGGATAATGCCCTTTTTAGCACGTGTGTCCATTTAGTCTCCTATCTGGAACAGGCACTCAGCCCGTCTTTTCTTATTTTGGTTATTTTTGGAAAGCGCTGGACAGTTCTTTGTAGATGAGGTGCCTCCTGAGCAGGTGCCCGGGGATGGTGGGGGCGTCCCCTCTGCGTCCTCTCGGGAGGCGGAATGGGCTCTTTTGTCCCCGGGTAACGGTCCTGTCCGTGACTTGGGTGGGTTGGCGTCTGCCGGGTTCTCCCTCTCCAGGGGCGCTGCTCTGGGTGCTTAGTGCACTTGGCCCGTGTCAGGCCTGTTCCTCCTTGCCTGCTCCCTGTAGCCTCTGAATCCATCTCACCGTGCTGGGTGCCAAGTGATGCTGCTTCTATCTCTTCAGAAAAGGCTTTTCCCTATATTCCCTGGCTTTCTACTACAAAGAACTTAGTCTCTCTCCCACCCCCGTGTTCCAGTGTGGACTTGTGGGTTCCCCTGATCTGTGGATTATAGCCCATCGCAGTCGTTCTCTGTACCCTCCTGGCATGCCTCCGGCCGCCTCTGGGTGCTGCCTTCCCTTTCGTTACCTCCTGCAGGTTCCCTGCCCCAGGCCTGGCCAGCCGTTTCTCTAAGGAGCTCTGGCTCCTGTCAGTGGAGGAGGCTACTTGGAAACCACTTGTACTCGTCACGGGGAGGCCCGTGCTGCTGGAGCTCTCGGGCTGGGGTGGGTCTCCTGCTTTGGCGGGGAGCTGCCGATCTGCCCGGGTGCCCGTGGTGCAAAGCTCGCGGCATCTGTGGGCGCCCGTGTCATGTTAGGTCCTGGTGGTGGTCATTGTCTTAACGGGTGGCATCGTGGCGCTCTTTTCTTTTCCCCACAGGGTATCTATACGTTGTATCCATTTATTAATTCAAGAATCATTACTGTATCGATGGAAGATGTTAAAATACTGTTAACCCAGGAAAATCCGTTTTTAAGAAAGCTTAGCAGCGAGGCATACAGTCAAGCCAAGGACTTGGGTAAGACGTAACTCACAGAGACACCAAGGAGGTGGGCGTTTGTGCCTCAGGGCAGCTTCCTCAGTCATAGGTTTTAGTCCATTTTGCTTCATGTTACTGACCGTATCAGTTCATTGAGGACTTGGTAGAAACATGACTGATTTAGTGCCTGAATATGTTAAGGCTCCAAAGTCAATTTTGGGGGTGCTGCAGCTCCCCAGGGCTTGGCCGGAGCCCCTGGAGGCGCCCAGCAGCCCACACTTGAGGCCCCGCGAGCGCCAGCGGCCTGGAGCGCCCCCAGCGGGCAGCGGGGCGGGGTACCTGGCGGGGGTCTGGCGGTGCGAGGTCCTCGGCCGTCTCCCTCTGAGCTCAGCCGCTGAGGCAGGGCCCGCGGGGAGCCCAGCCGCTGGGTGTCTGGTATTGGTTCGTCTGTGGGAGGAGGTCCACGGGGCCACCTAAGCCTCTGCTTCATTTGGCATTTAATCAACCCCATTAAAGCAGAATAATAAAACCTCGCCACATTGCCTGCAGTTGTGCCAGCCAGCCCCAAGGGATTGACGATGGCTCACTACTGATGTTGTGTTTCATAAACTTGCATTTAAAATCATTCTAGTGACTTTTCCCCCTAGGAATGAAAACGAATCCCACCAAGCTTTTCTCTTTTTTGTTGTTCTGTTTCATTTTTGGTTTTCTGTAACCTCTTGGTCAGTGGTTCTGGCTCAGTGTGATGACGGCCCCACAGTTCAGCCGTCCAGCCTGCTGTTTCAGTCTCCTGGGCCGTTCAGGCAGCACATGCAGTGGGCTGGCGTCAGCAGCGGCATTGAGGGACTCGTGGTTGTGAGACTAGAAGCCCACGGCCGCACCATCGAGGCCTCGCGGACGCGCTGCTTTTGCCTGGCCTCCCGGGGCTGGCGACCCGAGGCCCCGCCTCCTCGGCCTCCTGGCACGACACGGGGCCTCGCCTGCCCCCCTTCTCTGCCGGCTCTGCTGATGGTAGCTGCTGGCTGCTCGCTCCGAGGCTTTTTCCTCTGTGGGAATTTCGTCCCACTTCCAGGCCTCCAATCCGGAAGGAGCGGGGCCACCCCTCATGAGAGGCCTCACCAGCAGGTCCTCCTGACAGGGGCTCCCCCCAGGGACGGGTCGTGTTCAAGAACAGGCTTTTCTGGGCGTCGCAGCCGCAGACCCCCATGCTAACGCGTCAGAGCAGAGGCCCGCGGGAGTGTAGGCCACGCCGCGGGAGCGCCGCCCCGGGCCTGGCAAAAAGTGAGATTGTTTTAATGGGTAAGGAGACCGTTCGTACTTGCTTTTAATTCCACCTTTAGGTGATTACAGTATAATTCTTGACAATTTTTATGTTTTCTTCCTGCTCTTTTGGGGTACTGGAGCTCCTGCTCAGTCTTGAGTTTTGAGAAGTAACTAGGAGTTGATCCCCGGGGTCGTTTGTGGTAATGACCCCGTGCCGTGGCCGTTGCTCGCTGCCGGCTCAGGCCCTCAGGAGGCCCCTTTTCCCATCCAGGTTGGGGCTGGGGGCTGGGAGTGGCTTGTGGTTTTCTTGCCTCAGAGTGCCCAGCCCGTTCCTGGGCACGTAAGCACACTCAGGGCGAGCGTGGCCAACGCACGTCTGTTTCTCTTTCAGTGAAGGGCAGCATCATCCTGAAGTATGAGCCAGACCCCAGGTAAGGGTGCGCTGTCTCGGGGCGGGGTGTGGCGGCTTTTGCGCTCAGGCTGTGCTGGGTGGCAGGTGGTGGGGAGCAGTGCCGGTGGGGAGCTGTGCCGGTGGGGAGCTGTGCCGGTGGGGCTCTGGTCTAGAAGCCTGGGGAGGGCACCCCAGCTCCGTGCTGGGAGAGGTCAGGAGCGAAACCACCGCTCTGTTTATCTGTTTAGCAGTTCTATGAACTGCTGTTCTTGCGTATTGCCATTACGCTTTTTATGGGACCTTCAGCTCAGCCCGCGTGTGCTTATTTTTCCTTAGAGAATGAAATGTATTTACTTAATTTGTATGCTTTAGAAAGCTATACTAAACTTTGGCCAGTACGGAATAAATGTAGAGGCTGAATAGCTGGAAGAGGCCGAGAACCCCCTTCGCTTGTAGCGTTGATCCCGCTGGCGTGTGCGGATGACATTTCACGTCGAACGTGGCGGGTGCTGGCGGTGGGCTCCCCCTCGCCGGGTGTGCAGTGAGCGAGGCGCGTTCCTGCCCCGCGCTGGCCGCTGGCCTAGCGGCACTGTGCTGGGTGCTTGCGGTTGTCCACGCCGGGCTCCTCTGGGGCGTGGGCCCCGGTGTAGCCTGTGCTGGCTGGCTGAGGAAGCTAGACGGGAGGTCAGTGCTGGCCCAAGGCTGCTGACAGGCAGGGCCAGGTTTGAACCCGGAGGGCCGGTTCCACATGGCGCAGCCTGGCTTTGTGGAATGAAGCACAGCTGCTGGTGGGCAGACACTGGGCAGGGTGAAGGACTGGACGCCCGGGGGCCCGGGGCCCTGGGGGGTGAGAGACAGCGCCTTCAGGCAGGCTGCTTGGGGTGTGTGCATCTGGTCTCTTCTAAGACGTGTTCTCTAGGACACCAGTGACGGGGCCTCTCTAGGGCAGGGGCTCTTTTCCTCTTTTGTTCCACGGACCCCTTTGCCAGTCGGGTGAAGCCCCTTACCAAGTCCACACTATGCCGTGCGTTACTTAATAAACCTATCACACCTGGGCCAACACGTCCACAAGATGGTTTTTTGAAGTTCGGGTCAAGCTCGTGGCCTCCTTGTTCAGAGCCCCTGAGCCAGGGTGATGGTTGAGAGGTTTCCAGTGGGGCGCTGCCAGGGCTCGGGCGTGGATCTACCGGGAAGGCCAGCATGCAGCAGTGCTGCCAGTGCGGGACCCGCGAGGTGTGGCTTGACACAGAACCAGAGCAGAGCTTAGCAACGCTGGCACCGTGTGGTTCCCACAGTAAACTTGGGGATATTTTACCAGGCGGGTTCACTTTCCCATCTGTAGAAACGACTTTCTACTCGTTAATGAGTACAGGTGAAAAGACAGCTTCAGGGGTTGTTAGGCTTCGTTTTTTAAGAAGGTGAAGGCTCAGGGGTTCTCTTTCTTTCCTTCTCCTCCCTTTCACCGGCTGCTTGCCACGCGGGGCCCTGGGAGGAGGCAGGAACTGGTGGGTGCCGACTCGTTGCCGGCGGTGCTGCTTCCCCCACCCGGCCCAGACCTCTTGTCAGTGGTCTGTGTTTAGCGACCTAATTGAAATCTCTGTGTCCCCCCCCCAGCCCATTGTCCACCTGACCCCGAGCAGGTTTGGGACCTCTGTTTAATTAAGCAGGGCCTTCAGCCCAGAAAGCAGGGCCAGAGCCACATTTGAAAGACACGAAACGGTGGTTTGCCCTGTCCTTGGTTGGGGCAGTGGCAGCCAGCAGCCTGGGGCTGGCCGGGAACGGGAGGGTCCAGTAGGTCGTGAGACCTGGACAGAGCTGAGCACAGCGAGCCAGGAGCTCGTGGCCTGTGGGTAACTGAAGAGGAGTGTGGCCTCTAGAGGCCAGTTTACATGCAGGACAGAAAGAACAGGCAGTGCTGGTGCTGTGGGCACAGCCATTCAACCTTTGAGGAATCTCAGTTTTCTGTCAAGATGTGAGATGTGAGCCAGAGGAGCAAACAAAGTGGCATTTAACGGAAATCCTGTTGGTCAGTAGCACCAAGTGTGACAGGAGACGTGACACTGAAAGTGCTTGTGAAATCTGCAGATCCGGGGCTTATTCCATTGTGTCTTGAGCTTTTAGAGGGAAAATCTGGATCATCTTAGAGTGTTTGTATTATTAAAAAATAAGATGTTGAAAGAAGCTGATTTGCTCTCAACAGCCTGCCCTAGGGTTGTACTAAAATAGTCCTTTGATGGTGTTTGTAAGCCGCGCTGAGCTCTCCGATGGAGACGGACACACTTAGCAGGCTCCTCTGCCTTGCAGGGACCCAGGCGGCCTTGGCTGCCCCGTCGTGCTCTGCGGATGGCGTGGGAAGACCTCCATCCGTGCCTTCGTGCCCAAGAACGAGCGGCTTCACTATCTCAGGATGATGGGGCTGGAGGTGCTGGGCGAGAAGAGGACAGAGGGGACTGCGCCGGCGGATGAGCTAGCAGCCAGCCCCGAGCCGGCAGCCAGCCCTGAGCAGCCCGAGGGCGAGGCGAGTGCAGCACGGACAGAGGGGGCGGGCAGCCCGGGCGGGCCCCCCGGCGACGCCTGAGCCCTGAGCACGAGAGAGATCGGGGCGCGCGGCCCCTTCTGGCTTCCGCCCGGGCGGCCCCACAGCCCAGGGCCTCTGGGGGCCTGGATGGAGATGTGCGTACGATGAAGAGCTGCTGGGATGGCAGGAGCGGTCTATGGGTGGACTCAGACTGCTTTTTTATGGAGCTTATGGAATTCAGCTATTTTTTTAGCTTCTTAAGACTTGCTTCTTTTACCTTGTTTGGCAAAGCTGGGTCTAGCGTGTCTGCTACTGCTAATCGGCTTTCACTGGCCAAGTCCTCCTCCTATCAAGAAATAAAATGAAATTGTCCTCACGGAAATTACAGGTCCCCCTCTCTTATGCCTGTATTGGTCTTAGGGTCCAGTTATTTTTAAAAATGATTATTTATAGAAAAAGCCTCTATCTCCAGATGGACTCTTGGAACTGTTCTCCAGGCTTTATCCTTTGGGTGGCATCGCACAACAGCCTTGCGTCAAGGATATGCCGGCGGTTTGTCATCTGAGGTCCCAGGACTTCAGGACTGCTGTGTCTTTTGTAATAAAGGCTAAAAAACCTCCTCCAGGTGATGCCTGTGTCATGAATTCTGATGCCGATTATGAGGTTTTTAGGTGCTCTTCTACAGTGATGTGCTTTGCAGTTTTTAATTTTTAAGATGGGGTTTGGGATCCTTGGATAGTTCAATAAAGAATAATGTGTATATGCACTTGACTCTGTTCTCCCTCTTCTGAGGCAGAAAAAACAAACCGTTTTGGTAACAACATGCTGGAATAAAAAGGCTTCTTGCCTTAGCAAGTAAAATTTGAATGTGAAAAGGCTGCCATTCAATAGTAAAGTCCCGTGAAAGTACTGGAAGGGCTGTCCTGTGATTTGCTCGGCTGTCCTCCAGAGGGCAATGTTGAGACTGGAAGCTGGGCGGGACAGGTGGGCCCGGCAGCTCCCCACCTGCCCTGAGGCGAGGGGGCTGGCCCTGCCGTCCTGCCTCTGGTCTAGGAGACGTCAGCTGCAGTCAGCCGACGCGGGCTCGGCCTGGGGCCCCTGGCTGGTCACCTGCCCATGAAGCCCCGGCTGCCTGTGGCAGGGGCTGAGCGGCCACCCGCGCATCAGGACCGTCCCCCGCCCTCTTGTTCTTAGTCCTGCCTCGGACCAGGTCCCAGGCTGGCCGCAAAGTGGGGAGCGCAGGGTGGGGAGTGGGTCCCGGCGTGAGCCCCGTGCCTGTCGCCTGGCCCACGGTTACACCCAGGCTTCCCTCGCGGAGCAGGCTCGTGTCCTTGCGCGCCGCCCTCGGCCTCTGGGAGCGGGTTCCAGGCAGCGCAGCACTTCACCCGGCCGCATTTCCAAAGCCAAGGCCCCTGTCGTGGTAACAAACCAGCTTCAGTAACTACGCCAGAGACAGCTGCGGTTCCTCACGGTCAGTGCCTCAGTGTTCAGACTTCCCTGTTCGCTCACGAGCTTTGAAATGGGTTTTACAAACAGACCGCACATTACGTTTGGTTGACTTATCTCAAGTTTTTAGTTTGAAATAACTTCAAACTCAGTATGATTTCCTGTTCACCCTTCACCTAAATTCTTCAGTTTCTAGATTTTCCTCGTGGGCATTAGCATTTTTCTTTGTCACGTGGGTGTAATTTTTTTCTGAACCTTTTAAGGGTAAGTTGTGGACTTGACATCCCAACACCTCTTTAAGAGGTCAGCGTATCTTTTCTAAAAACACACTCCTTAAGCACGAGCATCAGAATGACCATCGATGAATGAGATGGCCGTCTCCCTGCAGACGTCATCCGATTGTGCGGCGTCCTGGCGGCGTCCTGTGGTCAGCGATGTCCTGTGGCGCTTGGCTGCCTGGTCTCGGCCACCTCGTCTGGAGCAGTCCCCAGCCTGCCTGGTTCATCCTGACAATTGAAGCAGGGCAGTGGCCTGGTGGGGTGTTCTTCCGATTTGCTTGCCTGACGCTTCCTTGTCGTGTGCGTGTCGTTGACAAGAGCCCACAGAAGTTCCTTCCAGTACGCCCATCAGGAGGCACGTGGTGCCAGTCTGTCTTGTTACTCAGGCTTAGCTTTACTTGAGTAGGATGAGTTCTACCCCACAAATTGCAGCCTCCCATTTCTAGCTTCTGATTATTTTTATTCCTTAGCCAGTTTTTATCATGCTGGCTGCAAAGTGATTTTCTGTTTTCATCTTTCCTTCTACTTTTATTAGTTTGCATTAAGAGCGGTCTCTCCCGTTTGTTTGTTCACTTCTTTTATGTCACTGTGGGCTCAAGGGTTCCTATTTAAGCAGGAAGTTATGACCTGCTACTGTCATCATTCATTTTGGTGCTCAGCTTGTCCCCGACAAGCCCAGTGGGAACTGCTCAGGCTGACTGGTTCTTCCGACACGTTCTGCTGCTTTGCGGGGCGTGGTGCTCCAGCCCCAGGCAGCCCTGGTGCCCTGGCTCCTTTCAGTGGAGCTTGGTGTTTAGAAGCCAGAGTCTGGCATGGGGTGTGCTTGTTGTTACTGGGTTTCATGTCTTACAGACGCTCCCAGCAGACAGAACTAGAGCATAAATGGGTGTGTGTGGCACGTACGCATCTCTGTGCTGCCTGTAAATTGCCCGCACTAAGACCTCCGGTCCCAGCTCAGCACCAGGTTGGCTTGCAGCCTCCGCCCTTCCACAAGCAGAACTCCCCTCTGATAGCAAGCTCCATGGCCCCCTTGCTTCATGCGTGAACGCAGTCGTTCAGCCCTTGCAGGTAACTCATCTCCCCCTTTAGCTGGGCCTGAAACCCTGGCCCCTGGCCTCGCTCGCTCTTCTGAAACCTCAGACCCTGCCCCGCTGAGCGTCCCCCCAACCACCCCGACCAGCTGCGCCAGAGCTAAAACCTCAGCCACTCCTCCTTCAGTCCCTGCGCGATGGCCCTGGCGGGTCAGTGCCAGCACAGACTTCAGCAGCCAGAGGGGAGGGGAAGCTCTTCATTTTCTTAGCTTCCCCTCCTCTAAGGCATTCCTAAAAGGGAGCTCCCAGGCCTGTAACTCCCTTGCAGTGCTGTTGTGAACGGGGCCCCTGAGCTGAAGGACCTCAGTGCATCTAGTAGTGGGATGCTGTGACGACAGGTGACAGCCCAGTAAGGACAGCTGTCGTTTGCCAGCCGAGCAGCCTCACAGGCGCTGCATGCACAGCACCTTGCCGTGCAGGTAGACGCCCGTCATTCGTCAGGGCCAGTGGTGAACGGCCGTCAGGGTCCTGACCCCGCGGTTCCCACCCTGCACCCCGACTGCCGTGACACGCCTGGACCGCAGAAGACCCTGTGGCTCCCCCCCGCTGACGCAGACGCGGCCGAGGCGCCAGCAGACGTCTGCAGGACAGCGCTGGCTGGTGCAGGAGGCACTTGGTGTTTTACTTACATGGACTCCATCGGTAAGGCTGTGATCAGGAGAAACCCCGGTAATTAGAACAGGGAAAGTTGAACACCAGATTGAAAATAGAATTTGAATTTGAATTACTGACTGTAAAGGGGATTGGAGTCGTGAGGGACTGGCTGGTGAGAATCAAGAACTCTGGGGAACGGAGGGAAAGCAGGCAAGGAGCAGCTCGAGCTCTGGGTGGAGAGCGAGCCCCCTGCTCTGGGGGCTGGGGGCCGTGTCCGCAGATCTGCCTGATGGCCAGCATGTCGCTGGGCCCCTGCCCTGGTGGGACTTGCTGGCACTCGCCCCTCAGTGGGGGCTGCTACAGGACCATTGAGGAGGGCTCTGGGAAACCTGCCGGCTGCTACTCCGCCTGCATGGGAGGAGCTGGGAGCTGCACAAGCTGCGCAAGCTGCAGAAGCCGCACGCGGTGGAGGGCCTGCTGGTGGAGCCCGCAGACCAGGATGCCAACCCTTGCCTCCTGCAGTGTCTGCAGCGCCCACTACTGGCAAAGAGTAACATCGTGCCGGCTGGCGAGAAATATTTCCAGCGAGGGCCCAGATCCATTTAAGCGGAGAAGGCAGTGAAGAATGAATTTCGAAGCTGAGAGACAGTAAGTCGATACCTGGCACAGCCTCATTTACTCCAGCAGCCTAGTGGGGAGGGGCAGGCAGTTATCACCCCAACTTACAGACCAGAAACCTGAAGCAAAAGTTAACTGAGCGGACATCACACCAAGTGACAAAGCCAGGATTCCAATTTAAGAAATGAAAGGCCAAACCTGAGCAGAGCCAGGGGGTCCGCCCTAAGCTGGGGTTTCTTTGCCAGTGTACCTACCTTTCTAATGGATAGTTGCTTTGCAAAAACACTTCTTAGTGATCATGTTTTTGTGTGTTTAGCAGCTTTTCAAAATTGCCAGACATGAGTATGAACTTCCAAAGGGATAAATGTTATATTTGAATGTATGTCTTTTGGCCTCTTAAAATCAAGGTTGTTTAAAACCCCTAAGTTTTTTTTTTTTTAATTGTCAAATGTAACTTAGGAACTTTAATCAATGCAAATTTATAATTAGAGGTCCGTGTTGGGATGATGTACCGAATTTATGCATCTGATTTTCCCACCTCCCAACCACGCATAAAACTACAGTCATGGTATTTTAACAAACAAAAACAGCAGGGGAGAACAGAAGCAACACAATTTGGATGCTGGAAAGCAAATGGATGGGTGGTAATTCGGGTAATAGAGCCGTGGCAGCCATTTCCTGAGCCAGTGGTGACACAGGTGAGAAGCCGTCTGTTGTGCAGCACAGAATTCTCAAACGGCTCAGACCTGGCTAAAGAAGGACTGGCTCTGGGAAACAGCTCTGGCTCAAGTGATTGGGCTTCTGCCTACCATATAGGAGGTCCATGATTTGATACCCAGGGCCTCCTGGTGAAAGTTGTGTTGGCCCACGCGGTGAGCTAGTCTGAACGGAGTGCTGGCCCACGCAGAGAACGGCCCACATGGAGAGCTGGTCCACATGGAGTGCTGGCCCTGCGGAGCGGCTCACACGGAGTGCTAGCCCACATGGAATGCTGGCCCACGCAGAGAACCGGCCCACATGGAGAGCCAGCCCACGCGGAGTACTGGCCTGTGTGGGAGACCTGGCCTGCGCAGCGAACTGACACGGTAAGATGATGTAACAAATAGAGACACAGCGGGGAGATAATAAGAGATGCAGCAGACCAAGGAGCTGAGGTGGTGCAAGAGATTGAGCGAGTCTCTTCCACTCTGGCAGGTCCCAGGGTCGGTTCCCGGTGCTGCCTAAAGAGAAGACAAGCAGACACAGAAGAACACACAGCGAATTGACAGAGCAGACAGCGAGCACAAAACCACGAGGGACTGGGGAATAAACACATATAAGGACTGGCCGGGGTGGGTTGAGAGGCCCCTGAATCCCTCCGTCTTCCCTCTGTGCTGCCGGCAGCCCCCCCCGAGAGGTCGCTGGGCCGGGGCGTGGGCGCCGCAGAGACACGGGCGTCATGGTCCACATGCACAGCTGGGGATTTTGGGAAGACCTGTCTCGGGAACCTGGAGCCAAGACTGAGAGGCCCTGGGCCGGGGGCTCCCCAGAAAGCCCCCTCCTTCAGCCCACGGCCATGCTTGGGAAAGTATCACTTCCGTTGAGGGCCGCCAGTGTGCCCGGAGCCCCTGCGGTCAGTAGACAAGCCTCCCAGATGCCGGAGAGGAGCCTCCAGCACTGTAACGACATTTAAAGTATTTTCAAAAGGTCATTATTAAAAATAGGGAAGAAGCACACTACACGGGGGCAGGAAACTTTCAGAGGTCCCTTTCTTTGATAAGATGGTCGATGATGATGGTGTGTGTCTAAGACTGAGTGCTGAGGCAGTTTGGGTGTTTTTCTTAAACACGGATACGTGGATGGTGCCCCCAAAGGGTCTTCTCGAATTTTAGCCAACATTTTTTTTTTTAAAGATTTATTTATTTTTATTTATTTCTTTCCCTTTCCTCCCACCACCCCGGTTGTCTGTTCTCTGTGTCTATTTGCTGCGTCGTCTTTGTCCGCTCCTGTTATTGTCAGCGGCGTGGGAATCTGTGTTCTTTTTGTTGCGTCATCTTGTGTCATTTCTCCGTGTGTGACGCCATTCCTGGGCAGGCTGCACTTTCTTTCATGCTGGGCGGCTCTCCTTACGGGGCGCACTCCTTGCGCGTGGGGCTCCCCTACGCGGGAGACACCCCTGCATGGCAGGGCACTCCTTGCGCGCATCAGCACTGTGCATGGGCCAGCTCCACACGGGTCAAGGAGGCCCGGGGTTTGAACTGCAGACCTACCTATGTGGTAGACGGACGCCCTAACCGCTGGGCCAAGTCCGCCGCCCTGTGTGAGCCAATATTAACATTGAATAAAATACAATTCGTGGCAAGATGCATTATATGAAAAACAGGGGTACTTTTTTTTTTTTTTTCAAAGATTTATTTTATTTATTTTGCTCCCCATCCCCCCCCCCCGTGTCTGCTCTCTGTGTCCATTTGCTGTGTGTTCTTGTGTCCGCTTGCATTCTTTTTTTTTTTTTTTAAATATTTATTTATTATTATTTTTTAAAATTACATTAAAAAAAAAATGAGGTCCCATTCAACCCCACCGCCCCCACCCCCCACTCCCCCCACAGCAACACTCTCTCCCATCATCGTGATACATCCATTGCACCTGGTAAGTTCATCTCTGAGCATCACTGCACCCCATAGTCAATGGTCCACATCATAGCCCAGACTCTCTCACGTTCCATCCAGTGGGCCCTGGGGGGATCTACAGTGTCCCGTAATTGTCCGTGAAGCACTATCCAGGACAACTCCACGTCCCGAAAACGCCTCCACATCTCATCTCTTCCTCCCGTTCAACAGGGGTACTTTATATATTTTTTATTTATAGAATAATCTGCCAAGGACGGGAATCTAAAACTGCCTTTAACCTTGAACACTGTACAGTAAAACATGGATAAAAGCAAACAACATTACCAAATAGGGGAAAATGGACAAATCCACAATTAAATGAAGAAATTTTAACAATAGCATGTACTGGAAATTGACAAAGTAGAACATAGGGGTTTCCTATCAGTTACCGAGTTCAGTAAACACCAAGTAATGAACCACAACGCTTACGCGGCAGGGTGATCAGGGACTTATTCCCAAAGGCTTGTCCTTTGGAAAAGGCCAGTAACAGACGACTCTGGTAACTGCTCACGTGTGGGGCTTGGAGTTGTCCTGAGTGATGTTGCAGGGTCAGATGCTGGACTTCATATGTCCTGCCATAACCCACTGAATGTAGTGGGGGAGAGTGTGAACTACAGGGTAAACTATTATCTACGTGGTGCAGCAGGGCTCCAAAATGTGTTCACCGAGGGCGATGAGGGTGCCACATGATGGGGGAGGCTGTGGGTGTGGGAGGAGTGGGGTGGGGGGTGGGGGTATACGGGAACTTGTTATGTTTTTTAATGTAACATTTTTTGTGTGTGATGTATATATCTTCAAAAAAAATACGGTTTACAAAAATGATGGGGTGGGGAGCGGGGTATATGGGAAACTCATGTTTTTGTTTTTGTTTTTTTAATGTAACGTTCTTAGTGATCTGTTAACTTTAAAAAGTGTAAAAAATATAAAAAATACTAAAAAAATTTTAAAAAATAAAAAAGAAAGGGTGATAACCTCACCCATGGGTGAGACGCTCGCCGCCTGCGCCACGCCCCTGGCTCCCAGGCAGGGGCGCCCAGAGTCGTGCAGGGGGGCTGGGCGCGGTGGGCGCGGCCCGGCGCAGCTTCCTCAGGCGGACCCCGGGGCGCGGGCGGGGTGTGTGCCGGGCGGGTGGGCTCTGATGTGTGGGCGCGAGTCCTGCTTACCTGGGCAGCTCCTGGGAGGTGGGCTCCGCTCGTGGGGAATGGGTGGGAAAGCCTGGGCGCCGGTGGAGAGGACTGGCCGCGCGGGCCTGCAGCGGGCGAGCAGGAGGCCAGCACATGCGACCCCCACCTGTGCTTGCGTCAGGACCCAGGGACCCCTCCCCCCACACCAGGGAACACCCCGGTCCCTCCCGCCGCCCCACGTCCACCTTGGAGCAGGGGAAGGCCAAGGAGAAGCATTAGGGAGTTTCCTTCTGCGCGAACGTCCCTGAGCTGGTTCCCACGGGGGGCTGGGGTGGGCAGCTCGGCTCTCCCCTCCCGGGGGTAGGGGGCTCTGCCCCTTTGAGCCCCGGCCCCCCATGTTATATATCTGAGACCACAGGCCCGAGCGTGGGAGCCCTGTTCCTTGGTGCGGGGGCAGCAGGAAGGGAGGTCGCCACATGATGGGCAGTGACCCGCACTGCAGGTGAGGGGCGCAGGGCACGTGGTGCAGCGCCCTCCAGCCCTGCTGGGGCTTCCCTGGGCCAAGGCCAGCCGGCCGGCCCGTGGGCTGAGCGAGCACACGAGCCTCAGCGCGCCCCGCTCCTCGCACACGTGGCTGGCCAGGCCCATGGTGTGTCCACACGCGCTTGTCTCCCGTCTTCTGCCGGCTCCCAGGCAGGGCTGCCTGGCGCCGGGCACCGTGTGGCCCTCTCGCGCCCCAGCTCTCGAGCCTGAAATGTTACCCATCTATGCACAAGCCTCAGGACAGGCTTCTGAAAGAACGTGGGTTTCTATTCTTCTGAACAGGGGTGGGCAGGAAAACATTTCTCTTCTGGAGTTTATCCGGATCTCTAAGTTCTGCCAAAGTCCACAATCTAAGATGTTGCATTATTTGTCAATTAATTGAAATAAAACTAGAAACTGAATTGGGAAGATGATAGAGGGATAGAGACCAGGCGTGGCTGGGGGTGGGTCTGGGGCCGAATGGCCAGCTGGCCTTATGGCCTCAGGCAATGACAGTCACTCCCGGGGTCTCAGGCCCTCACTGCTAGACTCAGGGCCCTGACCTGTCCATCTCCGAGGTCCCCTCCAGGTGAGAAGGTCTGAACCACGCAGTTAACTGCAGTAGAGTTGCTTCTCATATGAGAGGAAAAGGGGTCCTCTTGGAATGGGCAAGGCCTTTTAAAATATGGCACAGATCCCAGAATCATGAAAGAAAAGATGAATACAGCCATATAAAAATCTGTACGGGGAAAAAACACACACATGAAATAATCAAGACAAATTGAAAGGCATGAAAGTGAAGAAAGGGCCTTCATAAATAAAGAGTGCCTTGTAATCAAAAGGAAAATGATCAACAAGCAAAGAAATGTGTTAGGTAAAAGACAAATAGTAATGGCTAATAAACCTGAAAACATGCCAAAGCCCATAAGAGAATGCAAATTTAAATCAAGATACTGTATTTTTTGTGTGACACCAGCATATATTGCTGATAGGGCTATACATTGACTAAACCTCTAGAGATGGCAAGTTGACAATACCTGTCAAGTTGAAAATGCCCATGCCTTTTGACATAGAAATTATATTTCTAAGACCTTAGCCAACAAATATTTCGTTAAGTGTGAAAGTGCATATGTACAAGATTGATTAGTCGCTGTGGCACTACAAAAGCGAAAGATTGGAAACAACCTTTTAATAAGGAATTGATTAAATAGGTTATCTCCATAAAATGGGATAATGCTATGCAGTTGTTAAGACGGAGAAGGCAGCTCTATTTTACTGACTTGTATCTATATTCAGTCAGGGTAAAAATGGAGGTATAGAGTGCTGCATAGAGCCTGCCACCATTTGCATCTTCTGGAATAACTGAAGATTCATAGAACCTGTAACAGTACATGCATCTGGGTGGACTGTCATGGGAAGGGAACACATTGTTTCCTAGTAATACTTTTTGTTCCATATACATGTACGTGTTTAAAAACACAGAACGCTTAAAAATAAAGTTAACTTATATGGCCAAACATTTCATGGGGTCAGAATGACCTGTGAAATTCCTTAAGGGGGAAGCAGACTTGGCCCAGGGGTTAGGGCATCCGCCTACCACATGGGAGGTCTGCGGTTCAAACCCCGGGCCTCCTTGACCCGTGTGGAGCTGGCCCATGCGCAGTGCTGATGCGCACAAGGAGTGCCGTGCCACACAGGGGTGTCCCCCGTGCAGGGGAGCCCCACGCGCAAGGAGTGTGCCCCGTAAGGAGAGCTGCCCAGGGCGAAAGAAAGTGCAGCCTGCCCAGGAATGGCGCCGCACACACTTCCCGTGCCGCTGACAACAACAGAAGCGGACAAAGAAGAACCCACAGCAAATAGACACAGAGAATAGACAACCGGGGCGGGAGGGGGGAAGGGGAGAGAAATAAATAAATAAATCTTTAAAAAAAAAAAAAAGAAATTTCTTTAGGAAGGTGCCCTGTGGCGACACAGAGCATTTCTCAAGCCAGCATGCTTTTCCAGCCATGTTGGAACAGCTCATTCTTCCTTCAGCTGAGCCTTAGCTGAAGGCGATGGCATGGGTTAAGAAGACATATCTTCAACCTCTCGAAAACCACCGCGAGGTGGCACTTGTCACTCACTGTAGTGGCTGTCTTTACAAAATGAAGTGTTGGCAAAAGTGGAGATGCTGGAACCCTTGTGCATTGCTGGTGAGATGTGAAATCGTGCAGCTTCTGTGGGAAATGGGCAGTTCCTCAGAAAGGTAAACATGAAATTACCACATGACCCAGCCATCCCACTCTTAGGTATAGACCCTAAAGAATTGGGAGCTGGGACTTGAGCAGACAGTTGTACACCAGTGTTCATAGCAGCTTAAGTCACACCAGCCATGGTGGAAAGAACCCAAGTGTGCGCTGGTAGAGCAGGAGCTCAGCGGAACGTGATACAGATTCACATTCATGACAGGTGGAACATTACTCAGCCTTGAAAAAGAATAAAGTCCTGATACATGCTGCAGTGCCCGACGGCATTCTGTAGAGTGAAGTGAGCCTGCCGTAGAAGCGCAATGAGTGGTTCCCCGGGCGGAGTAGCTAGAAGAAGCAAGCTCCTAGACGGAAAGTAGCTTTCAGGTGCCCTGGGGGTGGGCAGGGGGCTCTGCTCACTGGGCACAGTGTTCCCCCAGTTTCTCTTTGGGGTGATGAAAAGTTTTGGTGACGGATGGTGGTGTCGGCAGCACATGATATGCATAAATAACGCCACTGAATTGTACATCTAAAAGGTGAAAATGGCCAGTTTTATGTTACCTACACATCACCACAATAAAAACAAAACAAACACACCCATGACGAACCCCGGGCAGTTGGGTGGCCACATGGAGCTGCTGGCCCCCGCCAGGCCGCCCCGGCTCCCCTCGGCTGCCCTCGGCGCTCCCCCGGCTCGTCCACGGCGGAGCTGCCCGGGGCCTGGCTGGCCAGCGGTATCCCGGGGGCCGTCGTGTGCCCGGGCTGAGCCTGTGCCGTGTGTGGGGCCAGGACCCCCGGGCGGCGCACTCCGCCGGGCGGAGGGGCTGGCGTCTGGCCCCCTGGACTCCTGTCTGGCCCCCGCGCGGCCCCAGCTGGAGGGGCTGCCCTGGGCAGGCTGGGGTGGCCACTGCCCGAGAGCCCTGCCGGCTGGTGACAGGCCACCTGGAAAGATCAAAGGACAAGCCGGGTGGGAGACGTGGGGCAGTCGTTGCTTCCAACAGCCCAACGGTGCGATGCCCCTAACCCCGCCCCGATGGCCGACGGCCGCCACGACACGCGCGGCCTGGGCCGGGGGGCAGGGCCCGTCCTCTGCTGGGTGGAGGAGAGCTGTGGTGTTCACCGGCCTTTGCCTTCCTTCCAAGGACGAATACATGCTGCTACTCTAGAAGCTTCCAGGCAAGACCTCGGACTCTTGCGCGAGGTCACCCAGTGAGCTCTCCAGGAAGGGCACGTGGAGGAGATGAGAGCTGGCCCCGGGACAGAGGGACGGGGAGGGGGCTTTCGCTTGGAGGGTGCAGAGTGTTTAGAAATGAGAATGAATAATGAAAAGAGGCATGAACGCTCGAAGAGGAGGTGCGTCCTGCCAGCAGGCGGGGCTTCGGGAAGTGTTTGCACACACGGAGAGGGTCTTGAGCCCCACCTGCCCGGCGCGGTACCCGAGGTGCCACAGAGGGCAGCGTGACCTGGGGGCCTCCCTGCACTGGCCCTGCCACCCCCTGTGCCTTCAGACGGGGGCCGAGGGGTCCCTAACAGCCGCACGCGCTCCCCCGACCTCCCCGTGTGCAGAGGACCAGCCGGGGCCCACGGGGCAGGCGCGCGGTGCAGGGACGCACGGCTGGACGGCGTGGTGGGCAGCGGGCAGCGGCTCCCCAGAGGGCCGGCGGCAACGACAGCGGGCGTGGAGCGATCGGAAGCAGCCTGTCCCGCCGGGAACTCAGCGTCAAATGAATCAGAGCTAGAACGTGCCAGCCACGGGCCTCCGGGACCCCTGAGATGACGCCGGCGTCCACCGAGACCCAGGGCCTTGGTGCTCACTGCGGCCCCCTCCCCACTTACAGGCGAGAACGTGGCGCCCTGGCTGGACCAGCTTCTGCCCCCGAGGTCACGGGGGACGGCAACTGGCACGTGGCTGCCCGCAGAGGCGGGGGCGCTTCCTCGTGGCCATGGCCGCGCGCCTGGGGGCCAGAACCCCTGGCAGCCCCCACCTGGACACCCCACCTCTGGGGACCGTGCACCCCAGATGGGGTGAGTCTACCACCCTGGGATAAAAACCGTTTGTCCCGCACATGGGTGCCCCAAGTGCACGTTCATCGGACAATCCCTGTCCCTTCAGGGTGCCCGGGGGCGCCCCGCAGCCCCTCTGACGTTGCTGGGAGTGAAAGCACGTCTGGCTGCTCCCTGCCCCACTGCCCCTGCCCGCTGGGAGACCCCCGCCCCTGCCCGGCCCTCAGCCTGCGCTCCCCCGTGCTGCTTGGAGGTGTGGAGACGGGGCCCGGGATTTGGGCTCCTGAGGGTGGCCGGGTCCTTCCTGTGGTCCTGCCATCGGGGGGCGTGCACCCCCAACGCCCTCGCCCCCTGGGGGTGAGTCAGCACCGCCCCCTGCAGCCCCCGGGTTTCGCTTGTGATTTTTTTTTTATGTGAACATATGATTTTATTTTATTTTTCATTTTTTAAAGATTTATCTATTTATTGCCCCCCTTGCGGCCTGTTCCATTCTTTGCTGTCTCTTCTCCGTGTCCATTCACTGGGTGTTCTTTTTGTACCTGTTTGTCTCCCTCTGCTGCGTCACCTTCCTGAGTTGGCCCTCGGCAGCGCACGGGCCATCAGCTCTTCCCGGGCGCAGGCCAGCTTTGCCTTCACAAGGAGGCCCCGGGACGCAAACCCAGGCCTCCCGTGTGGTAGGCGGGAGCCCAACTGATTGAGCCACAGCTGCTAGCCCGATTTTATTTTTTTACCAGAATGAAAGTTCTGTCTTTTATGAAAAATGTAAGTTGAACTTGATAAGAACCTGCCATACCATTTTTCAAAGCAGCTTTTCCATTTTGCAGTCCCCTCAGCAATAGATGCGTGTTCCAGTAGCTCCACATGTCCGTCAGCACTTGATGTTATTAGTTTTGAGTTAAGGTGCTTCCTGCTCGTTCTTCAAAACCAAACCAAACCAAACCCCAGCTTCCCCGAGATAATGCCCACGCCACGCTGTTGGCTCCTTCGTGCTTGCAGTCCGGTGGCTGCAGCACCTGCCGCCTGCCGCTCTCGCGGGCCTGCTGGGGTCGCTGCTTGCGGTGGACCGTGCCAGGAAGTGGGTGCCCCCACGCGGCCTGGGCGGGGCGCACGCCGTTTGCTTCGCCACTCGCCGGGCACTTGCGCTGTCGGGGGACTTCTCCCCTGCAGCTGTGCCCACGGCCTCCGGTTATTACCGATGTGTCTTCCACTCTCCGGAGCTTTTGGGGTCACTTGGGGGGAGAGAGGTCAGGGAAGGGGAAAATAATCTTTCACGTTGCTGTGAACCCCCCAAATTTAATCCAGCGGGGGGTGACCGGAGAGAAAAAGAACCCCCCCTGGCCCTTAAAGAATGCCGAAGGGTCAAGAGAGATTAAACAGGAATAGTTTGAAAGAAACTACTTAAATACCCGATGGCCAAGATCTACTAGAAAAGAGCTACTAGAAACCAGTACTTTTCTGGAATACTGCTGGGCTCTTTGTTTTCAGGGGAAAAGTCGCTTTGCTCCAGGAATTGTGAAATAGACTCTTCCCCCAGGCGGGCCTCCGGGGGCCCCTGGCCCCCCCCTTACAGGGCTCCGGGGCCCCTGCCCCCCGGTCACGCTGTCCCCCTGCCCTCCCCGCCCGGCGGTCTGCCCTGGGCCGCTTGCTTTGTGGGGTCCTCGTCCTCCGCCTCAAAGCTGCTGGAAGGGCCGTTCCTCATCTCCGCGCCTCGAATTGTCCCCGGCTCCTCTGCGCGTAGAGGCACGGACGCCCGCTGTCGCTGGGGGGACGCGGGAGGCACGCGCGACACCCCAGGGGAAGCCCCTGCGGCCCCCAGGCCCGGCCTCTGCTGCCGGTCGCCCCGAGTCCGCAGAGCGTTGCTGAAGTCGTGCCGGCCGCTGAGGATGAGGCCGGGGTAGCCCGTCGAGGGCGCGGCGGCGCAGGCGCCCCTGGCTGCGGGCCGCTCTCGGAACCGGGGCTGGGTGGGCAGGGAGGACGCACGCGGCCAGGACGAGCAGGCCCGGGGCCTCCAGGTGGGGTGGCGCCGGCAGCCGGGTGTGCGCGAGTCCCGGCCCACGGCGCAGCGGCGTGGCCCCTTCCAATAAGATCTCTTCAAGATGCCACCCCAGGGAAGGGGTGGCCCCACTCCAGCAGGGTGGACCTTTTTTTTAAAGCAATTTTATTGTACGTCCAATATGTACAGTCAGCCCCTTTGGTGTAATCCAGATTGTGCATTTGTCACCACAGTCAGTATTAGAGCATTGTCTTTACTCCACAAAGAAAATGTCCCCACCCCTTAGAAGTCACCTTCCAATCCCTCTACCCTTCCTCCACCATACATACCCACTAATCTAATCCCATCACTATACATTTATTTATATTGACAATCTATGTAATTGTGTCCACTATGCAGTACTTCGTGTCTGGTTTCTGTCACTTAGAATTTTTTTTTTTAAATTAGTGAAAAGTTATTCATATATTACTATCTGCTGGAGTCCATAGTTTGCTTTAGGTGCGTTTTAGCTCAAATTCAGGTTGGACTTAATCTGAATTACTGTAGCCTTTTCATGTCTCAGCAGGATCCCAGAGACAGCCTAAGTAGATACAACCCCAGGTACTGGTTCTCCCAAGGGCTACAGAGACCCACAGGTTCTACGGTCATGGCAGATGGCTCTGGAGCTCAGTGCCTTGCCTGTGGGCCCTACTTTGGAATTTGTGCTCCTGAATGTGATGAAGTTGGACTAAGATGTGACCTCTCTACACATGCCCCTTTTGTCACTTTTACTGAACCTGTGGTAGGTGCTGGGGTTGGTGTATGCTCAGGAGACCTGACTCTCTGGACTGTCCATGTCCCAGCTGGGCCCTGACTCTCAGCAGAGTTGTAACACCTACTCTTCAGTTCGTTGGACTTACCCAGGTCAGCTAACGAGGAGGTGAAGAAAGTCAACCACGACACCAGGGAACCAAGAGTGCCTACAACTGCAAGCAGGAGAATTGCATCCATCATTCATGTGGAATCTAAGACCCCTCTTGATATAGAGATGGAGTGGACATCACCATCCCAGGGTCCACAGGATGGAGGAATAAAATATGGATTAGAGTGGACTTACTGATATTCTGCTATGAACTATTGTGACTAATGATGGAAGAAACTGTAGCATTAATGTGGAGGAAGTGGCCATGGTAGTTGCTGAGGGCATGGAGAGGGAAGAAGAGATGTGATGTGGGGGCATTTTTGGGACTTGGAGTTGTCCTAAATGATATTGTAGGGACAGATGCTGGACATTGTATGTCCTGCCATGGCCCACTGGGTGGATGTGGGAGAGTGTAAACTACAATGTAAACTATAATCCATGCGGTGCAGCAGTGCTCCAAAACGTATTCACCAGATGCAATGACTGTCCCACGATGATGAAAGACGTTGTTGATGTGGGAGGAGTGGGGGAGTGGGGAGTGGGGTATGTGGAAACCTCTTATATTTTTTAATGTAACATTTTTTTTGTGATCTATGTATCTTTAAAAAAAAAGACAATTAAAAAATGGGGGAAAAAAACAGAAGAAAGTTTAGATGGGGAGAGCAAGAGAATCCGCGGCAAGCGGCCAGAAGTCAAAGGACCTGGGGAGAGAGAGGTGCAGATGCTGCTGGGGCCATCGCCGTGTGACGGGAAAGCCAAGGACCCCAAGACGGCGACCAGCTGAAGATGCCAGCCCAGAGGAGCCGGCTGCTGGCCCCTGAGCCCCTGAGCCGGCCGGCGGCTGTGGTTAAGCCAGCCATCGTGTGGCATTTGTTCTAGCAGCTGGGAGGCTAGAATAGGGTCCAAGTACAACTTCCAGGAATTAAAACAGGGATTCCTCCAATGCGCACGGACCGCAGGTGTGAGATTCCTTTACCTCGGCGATGAGGGAACCGCAGGGTGGTGAAGTTGATGAAAGAGCACTTGAAGAACAGAGATTTATGCAGCCCATCAGGAAGAAATGCTGAAGGAGCCGCTGAGCTGGTGGACCGTTGGGTGGCACCTGCCGGGGCCAAGAAGACAGACCTGCCCGTCATCCTTCCTCCTGGGTGAATGTCATTTCAACGTGTCCAGTTAGGAGCTCCACCACGGGTGTGGGCTGCTTCAGGTCAAAGCAGTGCGCTCCCCAAGAGGACACACTCCCTGAGAGGACGTACTCCCCAAGAGGACGCGCTCCCCAAGAGGACGCTCTCCCCTGGCAGGCGGCACTTCCAAGTCTCCCTACCCCAACCTCCCTGCCCCCGCCACCTTGCAGTGCAGCCGTGGGGAGCGCGAGTTCGCGTTTGCTTTTTATCATTTGCTCTCTCTCTGTCTCTGTCTGTCTGTCTCTCTGTCTCTGTCTCTGTCTCTCTCTTTATCTCTCTCTCTGAAAGGTCAGCAGCCACGATGCAATTCTGCAGTAACGTTGGGTTTAGGCCCAGGTCACAGGTGAGGCATCTGCACAGAACTGCCCTAACCTCAGACACCAAGTTTGGGGGACCCCAGGCCACCTGCACTTCTGACCAACTGGCTACAAATTCGGGGGTTCCCACTATCCCTTTTGGTTCTACCATTTGCGTGAATGACTCCACTCTCAGGAAAGCGCTGGATTAACAATTATAGTTTTGCTGTAGCCAAAAAGGAGAAGGAGCCAGAGGAGAGGTGCACGAGGCCTGGGTGGTCTCAGCCTTGGGGCCCCATGTCCTCTCCCCATGGAGCCAGGATGTGCCCCGCTCCCGACACGGTGACGCGTGTGACCAACAGGGAGGTGGCCCTGAGCTCCAAGTCCGCTGTGTTTCTTGGATGTCGTTAGGCTTGATGGAAGTCTCCTGAACTGGACCTCCAGCCCCTGCCCTCCCCAGAGGCCAGCCTGCCTCAAAGCCCCAACCCCCAAAGCAGTGGACTCCTGGGTGTGTTCTGGGCCCCCATGAGTAGTGACCACCCCAGTCACTAGGGACATCCCAAAGGTTTAGAGCCTCCCCTGTGTCCAGGTGGGGTGGCAGGGCTGGGCCGCTCTCGTGGACGTCCTGGGGGGACATACTTCCTGGGCTCTGGGGTGCAGCTGCTTCAGAACGGGCTCTTTCACGGGAGGGCACAGGCCCCACTTCTGAGGAATCCGTGCCTCACACAGCTGCCCGGAGAACACCTGCCTGGCGCAGTCATCTGCAAATCACTTTGGAAACCCTGAGATCCTCCACCAATACGAGCTATTGCTATGATTAAGAAAAGTTTCCATTTTTACAAGAGGGAACAGGGAAAATACTAAAAAGATATTTAAATCCAGCTGGCCTGGGGGTCAAGACCAACCTTTATCCCAGGTGTTCTGTCAAGAGGCTATTCTAGAAACATCTCCATTTGATGTAAGCCCAGCTTGGCCATTCGCTTGATGGTTCACAGCTGGCCTTGTGGGCAGAGCAGCACAGCTGAGCCCAGAGAGAAGCGAGCCCCTGGAGAGAGGCGAGACTTACCCGAGCCTACAGCTGAGATCAGAAGAAGCTGGGACCATGGAGCCTTAAGAGGAAGAGGAAGCCTGAGCCCTCGCAGACATCACCCGTCATCTTGCGTCAACACGTGGCAACAGACTCTGGGTGAGAAAGTAGCTCTTAGGTACCTTGAGTTGGACTCTTTAAGGCCTTATTCGGGTATTTCGCATCAGCACCCCTTTGGCTGACTAACACAGGCCCTTACAGCCCTTATCGGAAGGTCCAGGGCAGAGAAGTGGGGCGTGAGGGAAGTCACAGGGGAGGAGAACTTGGGGCTCCGATGGGCGGGGCGCGAGGCTGCTCCGCCAAGGTGGGGGGCCCTCACCGTGCAGGGGAGCGTGGCTGTGCCCTCCCATGTCCTCCCACCCGGGCTGTGCTGACCTGAAAGCTGTGTGGGCCTCGGGGGCGGGGGCTTGCTCCAGGGAGTTGGCTCCCGCCACCGGCCACTTCGGGGGTCTCTGCGAGGCTGTGGCAGGGAGCTGAGGCCCCGGGGGGCAGCAGGGGCGGAGCCTGCACAGGCAGAGCCCCAAAGCCAGGCCGAACCCCCTGAGGACGGGCTGGAACCCCCGAGGACGGCCGAGGGCGCCCAAGCACAGACTGTGGTCTCCCGCCATGGTGATGGGGGGGCTGCGAGGGCTGGGCCCTCTGGGGGGGGACGCGTGCACCCCTGGTGGGGAGGCTGAGCCGGCAGGGAACCCAGGGCGGGGTGGGGGGGCAGGCCTCTTCCCCGCCTGCTCTCGGGAGGGACTGCCCCTGTGGCCCCCTGAGCAGGAAACCACAGAAGGGGGCCTGGGGAGCCCGCCTCACTAGGCCGGCGTCACGCCAGGCCGTCCCCAATGGGTGGTGCGCTCCCCGCAGCTAGGTCTTTCTAGAAAGGTCCGGGAGCTGAGGAGCCAGCGGTTTGCCTGCAAAAGCAGGAGGCGACCCCGCAGGGCACAGACTTCCAGTGTGGATTAAACAGTGCCCTCCGAGCCTTACACAAGGGGGCCCCTGCCCCACTTCCAATTCTGCTTTTCCTTTTTAAATTGGCCAGTAAATTTTAAATCAATACACTTACTGGCTTATGTCTGGATGCATCGATTAGTTTCATTTCATGGTTTTTGTGGAAAATTTCAGACTTTCAAAAGTGGGGAAAAGAATGCTCGCCCATTGCCCCTCTTCAACAGGCCCTGACGATCCAGGTAATACGGGGGTAATCTTGTCATGTCCACACAGCCTTCCCCCTGCCGACACACACACCCCTGTCCCAGATTATTTTAAAGCAAATTCAAGATACCCTACTGTTTCCTTCATACATTTCCTGGAAAAAAGAGATGGTGCTTAGTTTTCTGTTAGCACAACCTTACTATGGTTTTCTCACCTAAAACGACACGTGAGTCGCAGTGCACAACCTGGGTGTGTTCCCAGCAGCTCCAAGAACACATTGTGTGGCCGCGGTGCTGCGCCTAGAGACAGGAAGCCCCGGGAGGTGGGCCCGCCCAGCACCCAGCCGGCGGGAACACTCGACTTCATCAAATCATAGCTGTCCTGAAACGAGCCACCCCCACCCCCATTTGCACTAACCCAATTTCTTCCAAAATGCATTTCCCCTCCCTGCCCTGCTCTACTTCTTGCTCTAGTGAGCTGAGCATCCTTTCAAAGAAATATGCTGGACTTCTAATTTTCATCTCAGTGGACGCCGTTTCCCATGGGATTCTTCAGCCTCGTGCTTCTGTGCCCTGCCTGCCCATCGCCATCACCTGAGCAGCGCTCAGAAAGCCCGGAAGCCGGGCTGCCCCCAGGGGCTCCGAGCTAAGTGGCCTTGGGTTTCTGCAGGGTCCCTGAGGTCCTGCTGGACAGCCAGGCTGGAGAACCATGGCCCCGGCCCACCCTGAAAGCAGGGACGGTGTCTGCAGGACGGACGGACAGATGAGCAGAAGCCTCTACTTCTGCACTCGTTTGTTCGACCCAATTTTTTTACTTTCTCGTCCAGGTGCCAGCTGGAACCAGGCCATTAAGCCGGCAAGCACAGCCTAATTGGAAACCACAAGGGGCCTCCCTTACCGGGAGCTGGAGAGGCCCGCGCCAGCCTTCCCTGCCGTCCTGCTCAGGGATGCCCCGCGCTTTAACCCGGCCTGCGCCCTTTGGGAGAGTGAAGACTTGTGTAGGTTCCGTCTGCATTTCAGGGTAAAGCCATCTTTCCCGCTGGAGGCTCCGCAAGCCAGATGCAGGGGCTTAGCGTGCACCCAGCACCACCTGGCTGCTTCAGGTTAACTCAGACGTGGTGTGACTTCTAATACTCTGGATGGCGCGTGCACGCTGTGCAATCCCCTCCCGCCAGGTGCAGGCGGAGCCTGCGCCGTGCTGGGACACCGTGCCCGGATTACATTCCTAATCAGTGGACTCTGCGTTAGCCAAAAGGGGAGCATCGGTGGGTTGACCTCCCCAAGAAGGGGGCCGTGTGGCAGGGACCCGAGAGTCGTCCTTGGCTGACTGAGGCCACAGGGGCCTCAGTCTTGCAACCACGAGGAAGTAATTCCTGCCAAAGAGCTGAGGGCTTCGGGAGCGGCTCTTGGAGCCTTCAGGTAGAACATGTCAGGCAACACCTTGACTTCTGCCCCGTGAGACCGTGAGTGCAGGGCCCAGCTGACCCGTGCCAGGGCTTCGTAGAAACCGGGATGGCAAATGTGGCTTGCTTTAGGCTGCTAAGTTGGCGGGAGTTTGTTATGCAGCAAGAGAAAACGAACCCAGAAGAGCAACCAGAAGCTAAAAGGAAATCTTCGTGTAATGCGTTGTATTTTAGGCTATGGCTGCCTCGCGTCTGTCTGGTTTTACTGTCACAATAGCCAAGGGTAAGGAAGGTAAAACTGAAACGGCCCGTGTCCCACTCTGACACACCAGACTTCTGGGTGTCAAGGTAGAACTCGAGTACAAGTGGCTCCCTCTGCAGCCCACCTGCCTTCCACCGGCCTTCTCCAGGCTGATGTGTCCCCATGTCCCAACATCTTGTGCTGGGGCCAGCCTGACAGAGTGTCATTCAACTGTTCTTGGTCTGTCAGGCTCACAGCCTGCGAGGGCTCCAGTTTCTGTGGGTACTTACAGTCAAAGAAGAAATGGCTTGTGTATTCTTAGCTATCTCATAATTTGCATTAATTTTTTCTTCATTGCATAGAAAATTTCTATGCATTGCAGAGAGGCTAGAAAATAAAAACAGTAAAGCAAACTAAAATGACTCCAATTTTCAACACAAAGCAATTAACATGGTTATTTGTTGTTTATCCATTCAGCTGTTTTCTATATCAAAATATACTACAAAATGATATTATCAGAACCTACCATTTTGTAATATGCCTAAACACTAGATAATTATCATCTTTGTATAACTTTCTTTTTTATGGCTTCATAGATGTCATTGAATGAATGAGCCATAATTTAGTCAATCACATATTGTCTAGTGTCTGTTGTTTATGGTGTGATTAGTGTCATTGTAGCCACATAGGTTTTCAATAGATTGCTTCCTGATGGGAACTAGGGTGGTGGATTTTAATTCCTGGGATGGTTAGGCTACTGTGTCAACTCGGCCAGGTAATTGTGCCCAGTTGTTTGGTCAAGCAAGCACTGGGCTAACTGTAATCCAAGGGCATTTATGGGCTCTAGCCATCAGTGAGTTTACTGCATAGATGGTTGATTACATCTACATCAACCAGGGAGAGTGACGTCAGCAGTGAGGGATGTTTTATCAAGTCATTTGAATGCCTTAAAAGGGGAAGTGATTTCAGCATTCAGGGAGAATTTCCTAGCTTGTCTTTGGACAGCCAGTGTCTCCCAGAGACTCATCAGAGATCTTCACTGGACTTTCATTGGAGCCCCAGGTGCAGCCTGCCTGCGGAACCGGGACTTGTGCGTCCCCACCGTCGTGTGAGAATCTTATGAAATCTCATGCTATTTACAGAAATCTCCCATTGATTCTGTTTCCCTAGAGGACCCTCACAAATATAATTCCCAGTCAGCCTGTACTTGGAGGCCGAGACCAAGTAATATCAATTCTACCAAGCCTAATGTGTTTCTGGAAATATGCCAAGGCTGCAAGTACTTACTGGTTGATAAATTGGTGGACTGGTTCATTCATAAGATGAAAATATGTGAGAGTGAGTCATGGTAAGGAAAATTTAGACTCTTTTGTGCTGGTGTTTCTAATCCTGGCTGCAGAGTAGACTCTCTCAAGGGAGCTTTTGATAAATATATCAATTAAATATATTTAATTAGTCTGGGTGGGCCCATCATAGGCTGTTTAACATGAGTATAGTGCAGGTGACTCTAATATGCAGCCAGGTTAAGACTGAAATAGACTGTCTTCAGGTGTGTGTTCATATCCTGGTAACTTGTAAAACACCCCTCTTTGTTTTGGCTCCTTCCAATCTTGCTTCCTGGGACAGGCAGGTTAATGTAAGGATGCTATTAAGCTGAGCTGGAACAGTTAATTTGTTTGAGTAAACTGTCCCATGCTCATTTTAGGAGGTAAGTATGACTGTGAAGCAAAAACTGAACAAAGACAGTACAAGAGAGTGAAATTATTGGCTATCTCACTTATGAAGGTGGAGACAAGGATCCTGAACAAAATATTAGCACAGAATCCCACAGTGCTTGAAGATAACAACCATAACCAAATGTCCAGGTATGCAGGAAGGGTGAATATTAGAAAGCAAAAACATTGTCATTGTTAGATTAAAAAATAAAGATTTCAGGGAAGCGGACTTGGCCCAATGGCTAGGGCGTCCGTCTACCACATGGGAGGTCCGTGGTTCAAAACCTGGGCCTTCTTGACCCATGTGGAGCTGGCCCACGTGCAGCGCTGATGTGTGCAAGGAGTGTGATGCCACGCAGGGGTGCGGGGAGCCCCACGTGCAAGGAGAGCGCCCCGTAAGGAGAGCCACCCAGTGGGAAAGAAAGTGCAGCCTGCCCAGGAATGGCGCTGCTCACATGGAGAGCTGGCACACAAGATAATGCAACAAAAAGAGACAGATTCCCATGCCGCTGACAACAACAGAAGCAGACAAAGAAGAACACGCCGCAAATGGACATAGAGAACAGACAATGGGGCGGGGGGGGCGGGGTTTGGGGGGGAAGGGAGAGAAATAAATAAAAAATAAATAAATCTTTAAAAAAAATAAAGATTTCAGATAAAACTACTCATTCATTATGAAAACTAAGAACATTTTTATTAAGTTAGGTGTAACAGTGAATGTCTTTAATTTGATAAAAAGTTTCTGCAAATATGCAAAAGGAATCATTCTATTGGAGAAGTTTTGGAAACATCCTCTTTAAAATCAGGACCAAGACAAATGACCCATATCTCTATGCTTCTTCTTGACATAGAAAAAGAAATTTATAGCATATTGTGGGAAAAAAGAGGGGAAAATTGTTATTATTTGTCATTGATGTGATTACCCATTTAGGTGGCACAAAAGTTTACAAATTATTAGAAATAGTAGGCATTTACCAAGGTGGCTGGATATAAAATCAGAATACAAAAGACAAGAGCAAAAACAAATTGTAACAGAAAAAAAACTCGAAATTACCTTTAAACAAGTCTAAGAAATGATTTGTAAGTCCTTCACATGAAGACATTAAAGAAGGAACAAACTAATGGATAGATAGCCTATGTTCAAGAATGGGGGATCTCAGTATCCTAAAGATACCACTGATCTCCAAATAGATCTCTAGATATAATGCAGCTCCAACCAGAACTCATGAACTTGACACCTGGATTTTAACAACTAACCTCAAAGTCCTGATAATAGTCATGAAGCTTCTAAAGAAGATGAATGAGGGAGAGACTGGCCTTTCAGACAAAAGATTTTTTGTGAAGCTATAGCAATCAAGACAATGTAGTGTTAGTATAGCATGGATAACAAATTGACCAATAGGTCAGAGTAGAAAACCCAAATACAGAACCATGGCTTTCTGAGCACTTGACTTAGGACAGAGGTGGGGAAACTATTCAGTAAATGGAGGTGGAAAAGCTGGTTTTCCATGGCCCATATAGAAAAAATGAAAATTGGGTTCCTACCTCACACCATATACTAAATTCAGCTTCACTTCAGAAATAGAAAATTCAAAAGGAAAACTTGAAAAAGCTTTGAAAGGGAAGTGGATTTGGCTCAATGGATAGAGCATCCGCCTACCACATGGGAGGTCCAGGGTTCAAACCCAGGGCCTCCTGACCCATGTGATGAGCTGGCCCACATGCAGTGCTGGTGCTCACAAGGAGTGCCATGCCATGCAGGAGTGTCCCCCTCATACGGGAGCCCCACACACAAGGAGTGCGCCCCATAAGGAGAGCCACCCCGTGCGATAAAAGCACAGCCTGCCCAGGAGTGGCTCCACACACACAGAGAGTTGACGCAGCAAGATGATGCAACAAAAAGACACAGATTCCCGTTGCCACTGACAAGAATGTAAGCAGACACAGAAGAACAGACAGTGAATGGACACAGAGAGCAAACAACTTGGGAGTGGGGGAGGGGGGAAGGGGAGAGAAATAAATAAAAAATAAATCTTTAAAAATAAGTAAATAAAAATAAAAACTTTGAAGAAAATATAGGTGATTATTTTTGTTTGAGGTAGGAAAAAGATTTCATAAGACACAAAAAGCCTGAATATATAGGTTGGCAAAGTAGCAAAAAGAAAAATATTTGCCTCAAGGCAACCAACACAGGATTAGTATCAAGACTATAAAAAACAAATTTTACAAGTCCATAAGAAAAAGACAACTGAATCTTTAAAAAGTGGGTAAAAGACATGAACAGGCATTTCAAAGAAGAAGAAACTCAGGGGGCCAAAAATATGAGGTGACAATCTCATTGGTACTGGGGGATGTGCTAATTCCATGAAAATACATCACTGCTTACTCACATTCACCTGGCAAAATTAAGATGCCTGATAGCACCAAATACAGGAAGAAGTCTATCAGAAGCTTTTCTTAGACATTGCTTGTGGTTGTGCCAGCTGGTGCAACTAGTTTGGGAAACACTCGTAAATTTGAACATTAGCCTATGCTATCATATGGCAATTCCATTCCTTTGTCTGTGTTGATGAGAAAAGCTTGCCAATGTATACAGGAATGCTTGTAGCAGTGTTCTTATTGCAAAAAAAAAAAAAAAAAAACCACACCAGACAACTGGAAACATCCCAAATGTGTAGATGAATCGGGTCTATGCAGATAGGTAGATTATTATAAAAAAGTGGGGAGAAATGACCTATAGCATCAGCCACATGGATGCATTGTAGGAAAATGATGATGTGTGAGACAGCAAGTCTCAACAGACTTCATATCGTATGAGCTCCTTTTAATATAATTGCAGAAGTTCATACTAGGTGAAATGTTTAGTCATGCATATGTGCTTCATAATACTTTAAAAAACAACAACAAAGAAATGAACCCAAAGTTCAAGATCCTTGTTGCCTCTGGGGAAAGAGGCAGATGAATGGCGGGGAAGCACACCGGGTGAGAGCTGCCGGTGGTGGTCTTGTTCCTGGGCTGGCTGGTGGCTCGGCAGTGCTCATTCTATAGTCACAGGTGCAGGTGCAAAGACAGATGGGCGGATGTGCATCACAAAGAGGCCCTGCATGGACCGTGATGAAACCGTAACCTGAATCAAGGATTATGCCAGCCCCAGTTCTGTGCACCTGAGGTCCAACTTAAAAAAAAAGAAATAGGAAAACAAAAAAGAGAGACATAAAACTGCACTGTAGATGAGGGGCCATGTGTCGAGAAGCTCAGAAACAAGTGATGCAGTGTTGATAAATCCCGCAGGTTGGCCTCCGTTTCCAAATCCACCTTCCAAGACTGAAAGCCTCTCGATTCAAGGGGCGTTTTGTGAAAAATTTAAAGGTCTTGACACGCAGTGCTTTATTAGTTCAAACAGTCTTGATTATCCCCACTGCAAGCCAATGCACCTTTTGTGGTAGGCTACACCTGAATCTAGCTCTTGAGTCTGCTTGGAGCCATCATACAAAATGTCAGAAATGTCCTTGAAACAGTTGGGTTTTGCCTTTCTGGCCCTGGAAGGGGCACTGCAGGCCCACAGGCCTCCTCTAGTTGACACACAGTATCTGTGTGCTCTTTAAACACCCCCGTACCACGAAGTCCCTGCTGATGGGCAAATAGCCTCCTTCCTAGCCACTCCAGCCCCGCCCGGCCCATTCCCTGCTCTCGGCTGCCACAGTCTGACCCTCCTCTTTCAGGAGTTTCAAGGTGACGGACTTTTCTTGTCAAGCAAATGCTAACCAGCTTGGCATCAACAGGTCTGTCCCGCAGTGAGGCTATTAGCATTTTCATGCCTGCGTTTTTCACTCCAGTTTATATACTATATTCAGGTTGTTTAATTATCAATTATTAAAGCAACCTTGTCTGTGCTCAAATATTAGGTCCACGAGCAAACAGTTTTAAGCTGCTCAAAGAAAGATCCCAGCAGAAAATACTGTATAAATGAACAAACTGAGTAGACAGACTTAGCTATTTATTTTGAGTCGCCTTTAGGTCATGCTTTGCAAATGGACAATTTAAAATTTACAGACCCTTTAAACGGGCTGGCTCCTCTCTGCTGTGGCATACTATGTGGGTGATGACACCTAGAGTATCTCTCAAAAGAGATTCCAAGTGATAAGGATGAAAGAGGAATGTGGTTTTGCTAAGAAGAGGAGCTGTGGCTTTGTATTGAATTGAAAGAGCTAAGTAGGCTCATTCTCGGATGGACAGGGGATGAGCTATTATGTCAAGGTCAACAGCCCTTACTAGTAGATCTTTTGTCCCAGTTCTTATTGCTGAATCTGTAATAACCTTGAAACAGTGACTTAAGGCAACAGTAATCATTGTGTTCTGATTTTAATTTCTGTAACTCCTCTCCTCCGTCACCTTCTCCTTGGGCAGGCTGACCGGCCTTAGCTGGTGGTCCCTGCTTAGGTCCCTCCCGTGGTTGAAGTCAGATGCTGATTGTGGGGCAGCAGTCCCCTCGAAGGCGTCCTCCCTCACTTGTCCGGTGGTTGATGCTGGCGGCTGACTTTGACCTCAGCTCTGGCCGTCGGCCGGAACACCTCCATGTGGCCTCCCTCCGTGGCCTGGGCCCTCTCACATCATGGTGGCAGGTCCCAAGGCACAGGGAGTGGCAGCGTCCCACTTTTCCAGACTTGGGCTTGAAAATTGGCCAAGCATCATTTTTTTGTCCTATCTATTGGCCAGGTGCAGGGGGAGGGTCCCCAGACTCACCTGTCAATGGGAGAAGTGGCGAATAATCTTGGAGCCATGTTTTGACACTGATGCACCACTGCAAATATTTTTTTTTCAGATTTATTTATTTATTTATTTCTCTCCGCCCTTCCCCCGGCCCCGGTTGTCTGTTCTCTGTGTCTATTTGCTGCGTTGTCTTCTTTGTCCGCTTCTGTTGTTGTCAGCAGCACGGGAATCTGTGTTTCTTTTTGTTGTGTCATCTTGTGTCAGCTCTCTGTGTGTGTGGTGCCATTCCTGGGCAGGCTGCACTTTCTTTCCTGCTGGGCGGCTCTCCTTATGGGGCACACTCCTTGCACGTGGGGCTCCCCTACATGGGGGACATCCCTGCATGGCACGGCATTCCTTGCACACATCAGCACTGCGCATGGGCCAGCTCCACACGGGTTGAGGAGGCCCGGGGTTTGAACCGCGGACCTCCCATGTGGTAGACGGATGCCCTAACCACTGGGCCAAGTCTGCTTCCCTACCACTGCAAAGATTTTAAGCAGCTGCTCCAAAATTTAGAGTGGTGGAGAATTCCACTCCATGCGGTCGCCTTGCCGCCTGCGCGTGCAGATCCCTCTTCCGCACCCCTTCTGGTCTCCTCCCACCTCTCCCCTTCTGGCCTTCCTCTTCCTTCCCCCCACTTCCCCTTTTCTCTCCAACTTTCAAGTGGAGGAAAGAAGTAAGTTAAACCTGGTGAGACCCTGTGGTCAGAGTCGGTCACAGGAGGGCTGAGGTGGGCCGAATGGCGTGCCGCATTTTGGGCATGCCAGCATTCTGGAGGAGTGGACCCTGGTGAGTAAGCTCTCTTCAAGATGTTACTTCAGTTAAGGTGTGGCGCCCTGAGTCAGGTGGGCTTTGCCCAGATTCCTCGAGTCCTTTGTAAGCAGCGTGACCGTCGGTGAGAGAAGCCGTAGGGCAGCCAGGAGCTGGAAGTCCGCGGAACGCAGAGGAGAAAGGAGAAGATGCCACCGTCTGTGTTGTCATGTGATGGAAAAGGCAAGGACTGGGGTTTCCCAGCAGCCAGCCCCAGGAAGCCACAGCCTTCGGGGACGAAGCAGTGCCTTGCTGACGCCGTGACTTTGGATTTCTGGTGTCAACACTGTGAGCCAGTAAATTCCCTGTGTTGAAGCCAACCTATTTTGTGGTGTAGAAGCCAGCCAAAGAGGTGCTGAGGCAAAGCACTTTTATACAGCGTATTTATTTGGGTGGAAGCTTACAGTTACAAGGCCCTAAAGAGTCCAACTCAAGGCTAGGTCCTCACCAAAGTCCTTGCCTCGTGCCGAAGCAAGATGGCGGTGGCGTCTGCAAGGCTCAGCCTTCCTTTCCTCTGGAGGCTCTGTGGCCCAGCTCCTTCCACTCTCCACTGTAGTCTGGAGGACCCACTTCTTTCTGCGCTTGCTCAGCTGCTCTGGGCTCTGGGCTCTTCGCCTGCAAACTACCAGGTGAATGGCTCCTCCCTCTTCCCAGGCCTATGCTGCGTCTGGGGAGTTCTCTCTCTTCCCCATTCTTCTCTGGTGTATCTACTTCTGTGTATTTCTTCTGTCTTCTTGACGGAGTGTCTGTCTATGCAGCCCACCAAGGGGGCGGGGACTCAACCCTGCATGTCCTAATGACGTGGTTGAATCAAAGTTCTAATCTTGATTTAATCAAATAAACGTAAAGCCTTGGAATTTAAATCAATCAAAAGGTAACATGCCCAGAGGAAGAGACAAGCTTACAAACATCATCAATATCTCTGTTTGGAATTCATAAATAATATCAAACTTCCACATATGGTATTTGTTTTGACAGCTGGGAAACCAAAATAAGGGGTCAGTAAAGTTGATGTCAAGAGCAATATACATTCCCCTCCCCTCTTGGGTTCATGGGACACTTATAAAAACAATGTATTTTTGCCAGAAAGAAAATCCGAATGCATTAAAAAATTATATCAACCATATTCTCTGATCATAATCCAAGGAAATTGGAATAAGTGGTGATAATTTGAGATACTTGGGAATGAGAAACCCATTCCTTGATAATTCATGGATCAGAAAATAACTAAATGGAAAATTATGGATTTTCTAAAACTTTAAAAAGGAGAATACTTACTAAAACCAGTGAGACATGGGAAGAATAGCACTTCCAGGAAAATGTGTAGTCTCAAATGCATTCATTATTAAACAAGAAAGGAAAAAATAAAACAAGTTTTGCACATTTTGGGAAAGAACAGCAAAATGAACCTTAAGAAACTGAGAGGAGGGAATTAATATGAAGCTGAAATGAGTGAAATGGATACGACGAGCAATAACTCCAAAAGCTGGAACTCTGAGAAGACCAGCATGCCCTGGTGCTCAGGGAGAAAGAAACCTCTGCGCAGATCGGGGAGGGGCGGTGAAAGGACCACCGTGACGCTGAGCAGAGCCCCGGGAGGCAAGATAGAAGCTGAGAAAAGGAACAGGCCAATTGACATAGGAGAGATTGGCCTGAGACTGAGAAAGGCCCCAGGATCTCGTGGCTTCTCCACCAAGTGTTAGGAAACCTTTGACGACTATACATTTCCCATTTATAGACACTATGCCAGGTCGTAGGAGAAGATGGGTCTTTTCCCAGTTCATTTTTCAAAACCAATAGAGCCCTAATGCCCAAACCTTAGCAAGGCAGTTGCAGGATCTGCATTTCTCTCTCTCTCCCTCTCTCATCCATCATCTATCTCTATCTATCTACCTGTCTATCTAATCTATCATCGATGTATTTATCATCTAAATGTATCTATCTATCTATCTATCTATCTATCTATCTATCTATCTATCTATCTATCTATCATCTATCTGTCATCTATTTATCATCTATCATCTATCTGTCATCTATTTATCATCTATCTATCATCTATCTGTCATCTATTTATCATCTATCATCTATCTATCATCTATTCATCATCTATCTATCATCTACCTATCCATCATCAATCATCTATCTGATCAATTTCATCAAGGGAGGGTAAGGAGCTAGATGTCACTCTTGCTCTATATAAGTCATTATATGAATACGTTAAAGGAGAAAGCCATATGATCAAATCAATGGACATTCAAAAGGCATTTGATAACATTTAGTTGCCATTCCTAATAAAAATTTAAATAAAAAAGGTATAGGAAAAAAACTAGCTTAAATTGCAATAAAAATGATTTACTAAAAATCAACAGCAGGGAAGCGGCTGTGGCTCAACCAGCTGGGCTCCCGTCTACCGTGTGGGAGGCCGTGGGTTTGTGTCCCAGGGCCTCCTGGTGAAGGCAGGCTGGCCTGCGCCCACAGAGCTGATGGCCTCTGTGCTGCAGAGAGCTGATGCAGCAAGATGACGCAACAAAAGGAGACAAGCAGACACAGAAAAAAACGTGCAGCGAATGGGCACAGAGAATAGACAGTAAAAAAAAAAATAAGCCATGGCGGGGTGTGGGGATAAATAAATAAATCTTTAAAAATAAAATAAAAAATAAAGAGAATCAATTTACAGAATAATATTTTTTTTTGTTTTGTGTAGCATCAAGCAATATTTCAAGTCAATAAATTTTTTTTTAGGTTTCTGTATGCCATATGTTGTTTTTATTTCTTTTTTTAACTTTATTTTGTACATTTAATAATGGAAAATATAAACAATTAAAAACGAAAAAGAAAACATAGTTGATAAAAACACATATCTCATTTAAATGTACTAGATGCATATAAATTTTTTTGAATCACACAGTGTGTTACACAATTTATTTGGTTCATAGTAACACAATCATACAGTATTTGTCCATTTATGTCTGACTTGCTTCCCTCAACATAATGTCTTCCAGGTTCATCCATGTTTTACGACTTCAATAAATTTTTATCTAAGGAATTCAACATGTTAGGACCATCCCATTGCTCATCAAAGTCACTTAGCTCCTCTGAAGCTTGAAACAAGATTTATCTTCAGCCTTTTTTTCCTTTTTTTAGGAGGTACAGAACCTCGTACATGGGAAGCAGGTGCTCAACCACCGAGCTACACCTGTTCTCCTATCTTCAGTCTTAAGAATCCACAACTGTTGTCAGGCCTACATAATAGCAAGATTATAAAGGTTGTTTCCAGAAATTATAACGTAGTTATCTAGGTTGAGCTCTGAAGCCAGCTTCCTTCTGCTAGCTCTACTACATACACATAATACATGGTTAATAGCAGCCCGGAAGGCTTGTTATTCTGGGGACTAGTCAGGCAGAGCACATTTGCAAGCAGCTAGGTCTATGTTGTCCAATAGCCATTACCAGATTTCAAAGACCTACAGCACGAAAAATGTAAAATCTCATATTGATTAAATATGATCCTACGTAATAACACGGAGCTTGCATTATTGCTGTTGAGCAGTGCCGCTACAAGCAACAGAAATAAAACATGGGGGTAGAATGTTCCCTATAACAGGCTGAATTTTAGCAAGGCAGCAAAAAGAAAACCTAGTGGGAAGGGTATTTTTTTATGGTCACCTCCATAGCAGATCAAAAACAACATTCTAATGAACAGAGCAGTATTATTTTTATTTTTATTTCATTTTATTTTTTTTAAAGATTTATTTATTTATTTTATTTCTCTGCCCTCCCCCCTTGCCCCAGTTGTCTGTTCTCTGTGTCTATTTGCTGCGTCTTCTTTGTCCGCTTCTGTTGTTGTCAGCAGCATGGGAATCTGTGTTTCTTCTTGTTGCATCATCTTGTTGTGTCAGCTCTCCGTGTGGGCGGCACCATTCCTGGGCAGGCTGCACTTTCTTTCGTGCTGGGCGGCTCTCCTTACGGGGTACACTCCTTGGGCGTGGGGCTCCCCTACGCAGGGGACACCTCTGCGTGGCACGGCACTCCTTGTGCGCATCAGCACTGCGCATGGGCCAGCTCCACACTGGTCAAGGAGGCCTGGGGTTTGAACCGTGGACCTCCCATGTGGTAGACGGACGCCCTAACCACTGGGCCAAGTCCACTTCCCAGCAGTATTATCTGTAATGGCAAAATGTTCCAACCATTTTAATTAAAGTCAGGAATTAGACAGGAACACTTACTGTTAACATTACTATTTAACATAGTCTTAGAGGTCTAAAAATATATAGTAATAAATAAAATAATTGGCATAAATATTAGGAAAAAGTAGAACTCCTTTTGCTGAAGATATTATTTATTTATAAAACCCAAGAAACCCTTGTACTATTAGAATTAATATTTGTAAGCTGTCTGTATAAAAGATAAAAATACAATTATCAGTAGTGTTTCTCTACTTTAGCACTATGTACCTGGAAATGGACATAATGAAAAAACTATAAATAGCTAGGATTAAATGAAATGTGACACCATACCTATGTGAAGAAAATTATAAAACTATAAAATATTATTAAAAGACGTAAGCTAATGGGGAATGGATATAGTCCAGTGGCTGAGCACCTGCTTCCCATGTCTTGGGTTGAATCCCTGTACCTCCTTAAAAAAAAAGACATAAATGGATATAAGCAGAAAGGCATATTATATTTCTGGATGGGAAGTTTCAATATAAAATATAAAATTTTCAAAACGAATGTTATAGATTTAATTAGATTGCAATTAACATTCCAAAAGGGCTTTTTATGGATTTGAATAATTTGATCTTGAAATTTTGGGGCAGGATGAGAGCCTGAGTAAAGGTGAGAAGTTGATAGAAAAGAGCCCTGAAGAGTCGCCTGAACAGATCTTAGAGCCAGCTCCAAATTTCTGTAAACGAGTTGGTGCGGGTCAGAGATGGGAATGGACAAATGGCTCATTAGTGAAACAGAACAGAAGATGCTGGATTAGATTCCTGTTTGTTTGAGAAGCTAATATTTGACTGCAGTGTTAGTTCAATTAGCGGAAGAAATATAGATTTTTAAAATAAATGTGTTACCACAACTGGCAAACAGGGAGGAAAGAAAAATGAACCCTCATCTTACCCATAAGACAACAGTAAATTGCAGATGGAATAAAGACTGATATGTACACAAAAGAAAATCTTGTGTAGAAATGTACACACAAATTAGGGAAAGATATTTGATTATATAAAAATTAGAAATTTTATGTACGGCAAAAGAAACCATAAACAAGGTAATAGTCAAACGACATTTAGTTATTACAAAAATAGAGATGACAAAGTGCTGATTTCTACAATCAACAAATTAAAAAAGAACAACCACCTAGTAAGATAAATGGACAAAGGTCATAAGGAAACAAATTCAAATGGTCAATGATCATATAAAAAGAGGCCCATTTGTAAGAGAAATATAAATTACAATAATAGGACATCACATTACACCTTTCATATTGGCAAAAATTAAAGACAGCTATAACACCTGGTGCTGGCTGAGAGGTGGGAGAAGGGAATGCTTATACATTGCTGGTGGAAATGTGAATTTTTACTAATGTTTCCTAAGGCAAAAATGGCAGTGTCTATTAACAATTTTAAAATATCTTTGTGGGAGGCAGATGTGTCTCAAGTGATTGAGCTCCCGCCTACCACGCGGGAGATCCTGGGTTCGGTTCCCTATGCCTCCTGAAGAAGACAAGCAAGCCAGCAAGCCCGTGTGATGGGCAGGTGCGGCAAGCTGGTGCAACAAGACGACACAACAAGGAGACACAAAGAGGAAAGACAATAAGAGACACAACAAAGCAGGGAGCTGAGGTGGCTCAAGTGATCAGGTGCCTTTCTCCCACATGGGAGGTCCCGGATTTGGTTCCTGGTGCCTCATTAAGAGAAGACGATGCAGAGAGCAGACAGCAAGCACAAACAAAGAGCGGGTGCGGGGGAGGGATAAATAAATAAAATAAATCTTAAAAAAAATATCGATGCATTTTGATCCGGCAGCCTCCACTCCTCATGCTCAACTCACTGAAGTAAAAGAACCAGTCCCTGAGGAGCTCCATCTGAGCCTTTTTCTTCCAGCATGGGGCATAATGGCCAGCGGGCATGCCCACACCACGGTGACTGCTGGACTGCGGCACAGCCGTGCCGTTGAGCTACACCTGGTCACGAGGGGGGCTGACAGAGAAACGTGAGAGAGGCACTTTTATGAACGGAGTGGGTCAAAGCTCACCTGTATGTGTAAGCAGACTCACAATATGCATACACACAGACACACAGGCACATGCATGAATAAACATGCACAGACCCCTGCACGTGTGTGGATGCACACATTTGTATTCATATATGATGCCGATGTACACGCACACGTGCCACACAGACACACACGTGAATATACATATTTGGTGTATTAGTCAGGGTTCTGTAGGGAAACAGAACTGACAAGGGAGATCTGCAAATAGTATGAACCTTTATACAGCTGCCTCCTGCGAGCACGGGGACGCGCAAGCCCCAGTCCCACAGGGCAGGCTGCAAGCCCGAGGGACGCCGATGAAGGTCCTGGCTGACGGCTCCAAGAGACGATGACCCTCTGAAGTCGAGACGGAGATTCTCTCCCTGAACACTGGGATCCTTCCCCCTTTCAGGCCTTCGGCGGACTGGATGAGACGCCCCTCATTGCCGCCCCCTCGACTGGAGGTGTCACCACCCATCTGTGCCGTCCACTCCCGGATGACTGAAGTCCATGGGATGTCCTTTAGTACACTGAGCGCAGCGCCTGCTTGACCAACGACTGGGCACCCTCACCTGGCTGAGACGACACTTGAGTGTCACCATCGCATGTGGATACGTACCTGTGCATGCACGCATATACATATGCTTGTATACATGCATACACAGGGAGGGGTATGTATATGAGGTCTGTGTGGATCATGTGAGCCCAGAATAAGGAAAGAATGGACAAAAATGTCCTGGGACAAAAGCCCAGGAGTGGGACGGGATGGCTGTGGGGCGGCACTGTGGGCGGAAAAGCATTTGTGATCCAAAGCGTGTGATACCAGCCTGTTCGTGAGAAGTTCTACCTGGGCTTGTGTCGGATGCGTGCAGCGATGAGCACGTTGGCCATGGCCATCGGTAGAGGAAAGCTTCCTGCCACCCTCACCTGCACTGTTAGATATTGTTCCGAGTCTTTACAGAGGGCGTGTCTTGGCGATACCGCTGGGGGGAAAATATAACTTTTCACCTTGGGGAGTGAGGGTGACTGCGCTGTCTGCCAGTCGTCAAGGGCAAAGTTCTCAGCAAAGCATAAAAGTCTCTTCCATGTCCACCTCCTGCTCTGCCTATCACAGTCCTGAACGACAGGCCATTACCCAGACGAGCCCCGATCTTTGTGGCCCCAGCCCCGTGGCACATGCTGGACATTTGGAAAAACCTTGAACCTCATACCCCCTTCTCCACACGGGCACGTATGCGTGAGTATATGTGCACGCGCGCACACACACACACATACACAGCTGCCTCCCTGATTTTTCTGGCATCCCCACAATGCCGCGAGATGACTTCTGGTGTAGCTTCTGCCTACTGCTGTCACTGGGTGGGACTTGTCTGCCACCAAGCTGTGAGCTTCTGGAGAGCTCACTGTTGATCTACAGTCTACGTTCCCAGGGGCCAGCCCAGCAATGCCCACAGTAGGGCTTAATGACTAATGATCACATAAATGCGCGCAAATTAAAGGCCCCATGCCTGTCCCAAGGCCACTCAGAGAGGACGGCTGAGCAAGCACCCAGGGTGCCCTTGTCTATGGCTGGTCCACCCCGGCTCTGCAGACAGGGCCTTGCTTTGCCTTCTTCTCTACATGCAGGCCAAGGAGCACTGAGATCCCAGCTTCGGGGTGTTTCTTGATCCAGGTATGCCCCTGAGCCAGCCTGGGTTCCCCAAGGTCACTTTCTAGCTGTGCAGCCTGATGGAACTGCTCAAGCTGTCTGTGCCCAGTAACTGCACCTGTGGAAAGGGGGTTACACTAGAAACCGCTTAAGGCCAAAACCCTCAATGAGCACTAGCCGCCATCAGCAGCAGCAGCAGCGCCGTGCTGGCTTGGAGCTGTGTACCCCAGAAAAAGCATCCTTAAGCCTCCCCATTCCCGTGGGTGGGCGTGACCCACTGCACGCAGGACCTGTGGCTGGGTCCCTTCAGGTGAGCTGGGGCCGCCTCACTCAGCGTGGGTCTAATCCTGTGACGAGTCCTTTAGAAGAGAGCGAAATTCAGGAAGAGCGAAAACCTCAGGGGCGCAACCAGAAGCTGGAAGCCGGAGGAGCCCAGAGAAGCCAGGAGACGCTGCCAGGCGCGTCGCCAACGTGGGATGGAAAAGCCAAGGGCCCAGGGTCGCCAGCAGGCAGCCCCGGAACGCCGCGGCTCCTGGGAGGAAACATCGCCTTGGCGGTACCTTGATTCTGGACTTCTCCCACCCTCAAAACTGTGAGCCGATACATTTCCAGTGTTCAAGCCAGCCCACCGTGTGGCATTTGTTCTAGCAGCCAGGAAACTGAAAGAATCCTTAGCAGCATTGTCGTCGTCGTCAGCAGCAGCAGCTGCTGCGATCTCAGCCAGCTAAGGGCTGGGGGACGGCCTGCACCGGGGACAAGGCATCTCCAGCATCCCTGTCCTGTGTCCATCCTGCTTTCCCACTTTCCTGAAATGCCTTCTGCCTCCCCTGCACCCATCCAGTCCAAGCCTGGCCCTCCCCATCTCGGTGCCTTGGAAACGGTTGTCTAACCTCGACCTTCTCGGCTGGGGGTTCCCAGTGTACAAGGCCAGCGGCCCTGCGGGGCCTGGGTGACTCACCCTGCCTCACTGGGCTCTTCTCTCCAGAGGCTGGGGACAGGCTCGAGGGCCCCAGGCTGCTCCCCAGGAGCCCCAGCGCCCCGCCTGCACCTCTTTTCCAGGAAGCTTTTGCTGCATCACATTAAACTAGTGACTGAGTTGCTGCCGGTTATTATACCCCTTGGGAAGTTTTCTGCTGTTATTTTTTTTTTACTATTGACTGGCTCTTTCATTTTTTGGTATTTATTGCGCAATTCGAATATGAGGCTCATAGTTAGGAATGGCATAATGTTACAACCGTGGGAGACAACCTCCAACGCAGCCCACCCACGCCACGTGCACGTCCTCTCTCCTTCCCTCCCTCCTCCCCTCTCCCCCCTCACTTTCTCCCTCCTTCCCTCCCTCCTTCCCTCTCTCCTTCCTTCCCTCCCTCTTTCTTTTCCTCCGCCCCTCTCTCCCCCCTCACTTTCTCCCTCCTTCCCTCCCTCCCTCCCTCCCTCCCTCCTTCCTCCCTCTTTCCCTCCGCCCTTCCCTCCTTCTCTCACTTCCTTCTCTTCTTCCCTCCTCCACCCTCTTGAAGCAGGCTAGATAGGGACTCAATAGAAAGCTCTGGAACCTGGCAGAAAAACCAACGCCATTAAACATGTGTTCGTCAGTACCCCGAGACGGCTGCTGGAAGAGCCTGCGCGATCCCCCCTTTCAGAACGAGATTTCCCCCGGAAGCCAGGTGAAGCCCCGGAGATGCTCCAGGGGCCTTATCATTGGGGGATTGATGGTGGGGTAATCAATCCAAAGAGCAGACAGCTGCACTCCTCCCTTGTCATTAGCAAAGGGGCGGAACAATTAATGCTTTAAAAAGTAAGCACAAAAGCCACACACCCCCATCCTGCCTTCTGGCCCCTGCCTGGATCAATACGCAAGTAAACCTGGGGATTGGGGATTTGCGATCTGTCCTGGGGAACTACAGCCGGTAAACCAGCCCTCCTTACCACTCCTGAGCCCCTTCCTCCCTTCCCGGGACCCATGAGCTGCTGTTTTCTCCCATTTCTCTTCTCACCATTTCTTAATAAATTACTGACCCAGCTAACCAGCTTGCTCTTGAAATTCATTTCTTGTAGCTTAGCCAAGAACTTAGAAAAATCCGGCAACACTCTCACTTCCTCCCTCCCTCGCCCTCACTTCCTCTCTCCGTCCTTCCCTCCCTTCCGTCATCTTCTCATAGGGTGATGGAGGCACTCAGCCTGAGGGAATTGTGCTTTGAGAGGTCATCTACACACAGGTGCTCCGGCACTGAGCCCCAGCCCCACTGATGCCTGGCTGTGGAAATCTGTCGGATGACGTGCTCTGGCAGGGACCCATTTCCTCGGGGCTAAGGTGACAGCGGGGATCCAGGCACCTGGCAGGACTGTTGGGAGGCGAGACGAGCCCACACTCCTGAGGTGAGCAGTGGCTCCATACCAGCTGTCATCGTGGCCTTCCCACAGGGCTTGAGCGTAATGAATGGTCAATAAATATTTGTCAAATAAATCACTTTATTGGTTTTCCTTCCTCCTCAGACAAGGTTAGCTCTTTGGAAAACCTGTTTGTTTTCCTGCATAGAACAGCATCTGCTTTCGAGCTAGCAGAACCTTCTGGTCTACCTAGCCCAGTGGATTCTGCACCGGGGCCTTTAAGATGCTGATGCCCAGGCCTCGGCCAGAGTCTCTGGGGGGCATGGCCAACAGGGAGAGCGTGGAAAGGCTCCCCCAGGGCTTCTAACACGCAGGTGGGTTTGCGAACACGGGGAGTTGCGTGGATGGAGGGAGTGAGGCTCAGAGAAGGCAGTGCCTGGATGGATGGCTGGGGCTGGTGGCCGGGGCCGACTCCCAGTCCAGTGCTCCTCCTGGTATAGGTTTTGCAGGGCAGCTGGAGCTGGTCACTTCCCACCCTGCAGGGGAGCTCTGCAAAGGAGCCAGGTGCGAAGGCAGCCCCTACGCCCACCCGGGAGTGGAGGGCCAATCCTCCGGCCGTGTCGGTCATGGCAGTTTGGGATTATTTATGAATCCCTAAAAAAGAAAGATTATGTTTGTAGACTCATCTATTCCTCTGGGTGTGATGCCCTTTGAAGGCGTTCGGTTCAGCTGCATGTCTTGATTAAACGACCTGCTAAGATTAGGGCTTTGAGTCGACCACGTCAGTAGGGCATGACTCAGACTGAGTCCCTGCCCCCTTGGTGGGTGGATACAAACGGACACTCACTCAAGAAGACACAAGGAAGAGAAGAGAACTTGGTCATTTTGGTCCTGCCATGTGACAGAAAGGAGAAGGTTCAAAGAGCTAAAGCCCAGGGAGAGAGATGAGCCATTTACCTGATAGTTTACAGCTAAAGACAACAGAGCAGCTGAGCAGCTGAGAAGTCCCAAGAAACCAGGCAGAGCTTGCCGCCATCTTGTTTCAACACATGGCAACAGACTTTGTGAGAAGGTAGCCTTGAGTTGAATTCTTTAAGGCCTTGAAACTGCAAGCTTTTACCCCAAATAATGCCCTTTATAAAAGCCAACAGATTTCTGGTACTTTGCCTCACACCCCTTGGCTGAATAATACATGTGTCCAGGGCATGGGTGGGATGCAGCCCTTGGCAGCCCTGGACACAGGTCTACGACTGCACAGAAGTGGGTGTGTCTTGTGCAGCCTGGAGATGGGGGATGGTGGGGGTGGCCAGGCCAGTGCATCCGACAAAGAGGTGCTGTCGGCCCCTGCTTCCTGTGCAACCTAACTGCAGCATGCTGATTTTGAACCAATGATCAGTGATAATGGGTGTGGATCCTGAGCTGGAGTTGAGCCGGGGCTCTAAGTGTGCAACTGCATTAAGCTGTCTGGGAACAACATGGAGACTGGGGATTGCTCCAGGAGCCCTGCTTGTTCCTTAGACTTACTGAGTTTGTGAACCAGGACGAAGACTGCAGAGATGAGCGGGGAGGGGCTGCCTGCCTCCTAGTCTCTGCTCCATGGCCTGTGTGCCGTGTGGCTTGCTCAAGCTTCTAAACCTCCCCATGCCTCAGTTTCCTTATTTGTAAAAGGAAGCTAAAATGATGCCTCATCAGGCACATGGAGCAAGTTAATCCTTGTAAAGTGCCTAAATCGGTTCCTGGTACATGAGTCCCTGTAAACTGTGAGATGTGGCCGTCAGCCACCCCCAGTCCTCTCTTGGCCCTTTCTGCTTAACTTCCTCTTCCTGCACAGACATCAGATCGCCGCAGCTGTGACTCTAGGAAGATGCTGTTGCTTCTTTCAAGAACCATCTACTTATTCCACACATGTTTACTTGACACCTGCCGTGGCCGGGTGCTGGAGGCACTGTGGATCCGATGATGAGCAGGACGTGTGGACAAGACCCTGGCTTCCCCAGAGCTTCCTTCAGGGTGTGTGTGTTTGTGTGTCTGTGTGTGTCCATAAATAGTTAAACAAGAGGAAGGCCTGGAGTGACGAGTGCCATGCAGAGGCATGCACGGCAGCTGATGATGGTGAGGTGGCACTTTCAGCCCGGTGTTCAGAGAAGGTGTCTTGGCAAGGTGACCCTGGTGGCCAGATGTGAGTGGTTCTGCAGGCAAAGGTCCAGGGGGCCAATCCCAGTGCCTCTGAAGACCCTCAAGAAAGCAAGCTGGCTGGAGCAGGGGAGCTGTGGGGCTCGGGTGAGGCACGGGAGCCCGGCCAGACCACAGGAGATGTCCTAGGCTGGGGAGACGGGTAGGGAGGTTTCCTCAGTGTCCTGCAGTGGGGCGTGCCATGAGCTGAGGCTCTCTAGAGTTTCACCTTGGCAAGTCACCTGTTGAGTCACCTGGCAAAGTCTATGGTCAAGCCAGGCTTCAGTTCCCACTTGTAACACAAAAGGGTGGAATTCTGGATCTATGATCCCTCCCTGGATAAATATTCAATGATTTTGATCCTGATGATTCTTCCAGTTCAGTTACCAGCCCTGTTGTATTGCTTCTGATTTGTGCTATCTGGAGTTCCACCATACAGTTTTTACTCCTTTCAGTGTAATTCAATGAAATCCAACTCAACATATTTATTGAAGACTTACTGTATTTGTTTTGCATCACCATGACAGAGGAAAGTTTTCATGAGACATAGTTTTAATTCTCAAGGGATTTAAAATGATATATCACTTAAGCACTCTGAAATATTTAAGCAATGGCATTGGAGGTTGCATAATTAAAAGCCAGTTAGGGGGAAGTGTATGTGGTTCAACCACTTGGGCACCCACCTGCCACATGGGAGGCCCTGGGTTCAGGTTCCAGTGCCTCCTAAAAGAAGATGAGCAGATGCCGCCTGTGAATGCAAGAGCTAGATGTGGCCCCCACCTCAAAGAGCTAGATTCTGCCCCCACTGCAGTGAGCAGCCAGTCGACACTGCAGCCCACGGGTAGTGGCTGTGGCTCAGCCCAGTGGGCACTCGCCTTCCAGGTGGGAGGTCCTGGGTTCAGTTCCTGGTGCCTCCTGGGGAAGGCAAGCGAACAATGACCAAACAGATGTGCAAACCATCTGGGTGAGGGGAGAGGGATAAATAAAAGTAAAAGACAAAGAAAAAGCCAATTAATGCAGTAGAAATAAGTGTAGCAGAAATTTATAGGGCTAGAGGAATCATCAGCAGGAGTAGTTTTGTGGAACTCCACAGGTGAGGGATGGTGTGAGCTGGAACAGAGAGGGGAATGGTGTTTGCTGGCTGAAGAAGACAGTGGGAGTTTCCATCAGGGCATTGTCAAAAGCTGAGCAAAGAGAGGGCTGGACTGAACTGCCAGGTGCCTGAGCCGCCCATTAAGACAACACGCCGCAGTGAAAGCCGCAGTCAAGGCTTTAACCACTTACTGCCATGCTGCAAGCAAGAGGCTGACCTGCAGAAAGCACCAGCTTCCTCACCGTTCAATTTCCCCCATGGAAAGGTATTGCTGGATGACGGCTCCGCGGATCATTGCAGACAAAGGCAAGTATCTCAACGCGAGGGAACCCCTGACAAAAGGCTCCTGTCTTACAGGGGGATTGGGCAGGGGGAGTGTTAGGAGTGGAAAAATACTGAGTCCAAGTGGAGAAAAGTGTCTTCGAGCCCCCCACCCCCGCATCCCTGTGCACCAGGTCTGTGTGGAGAGGGCGGCTTCCCTGTGAGGTCCGCCAGGGGAGCCTTTGCAATTGCCTGTGGGCACACGTAGAGTTTTGGCCTAGAGCTGGACTCCTCGGGCTTGTTAGGGGCTGAGCACAGAGGGGAGCAAAAGAAGCAAACTGAGGAGTGCATATTGCATGTACTCAAAAGCCGGCTGTAGAATCACAAAGAAGGATAGTGGTTACTTTGGGGGAGGGGCATGTAGAGAAAGGGAGAAAGAACAGAGGGATTCTGGACTGACAAGTATTTCCTGCCCTGGAGGATGGGGTCCCCCAGTGAGTAGGAGTCAGTGAGCTCGGGGGTGGCTGGAAGGGGGGGTTTGGGGTGACCTTGGTCAAGTCTCGGGCCAGATTATGGATGAGTGTGATTGGCAGAGCACCACTTGGTCCAGGGCGTCGCTGACCGCTGGAGCGGGGGCTGGACAGATGACAGCTGGCTGTTGGCCGGCCCTTCTGGTGTAGTGGGTGGCACAGGTCAGCTGGGGGGGGGGGGTTGGGTGCTGAGTCCAGAAGAGCTGGGCCACCATCGCCGTCATGTGAAATGAGCTTAGACCTGGACTTGCACACGTTGGCATTGGGTATATTTGGTGCAATTGAAAGTTTCCTCAATTTTGTGATGGAGGGATATGGGAGATGGGAACAGGGCAGAGAAATCCCGCTGGGATGCAGATGTGTGCTCGTTCATAGAAGGTTCTTGTCTCAGCTCTCCTCCATGTCCACCTGCCCTTGAAGGCCTGGACTCCAAAGTACAAAAGGGTGTAGAAACACCCAGGTCCAGGTATATGGACCAGAGAGGAGATTTTAGGGCAAAGACTGAGTTCTAGAGCCCGCAGCCAGAATGCACAACATAATGAATTTGCTGAAAGGATGTTGTGGGATGAAGGCATTGAAAATGGAAATTTAACCATTTTGAAAGAGAGAGAAGAAATTCTTCCTCACCTCTGAGTAGTTCTTAGTGTACGGAGCTCAAGGTCTCCCTTAATCCTCTGGGGGTTTTCCCAGTTTGGGGAGGAATGCACTCTGCTGGTGGCAGGCCGACTTACAGGAGCTGACCGAGCCCACGCCCAGCTCTGTTGACTGCTTGCTTTACGAACCAGAGCAAGCCACTTCTTCCGCACTACAGCGTTCTCGGCTATCCGACAGGTCAGAGACAGATTTCTTCAGAATCATGTTTGTGCTAAGAATGTAATGAAAAAAGTTACAATAAAGCATTTGTATCTGCCAAGTCTTTGAAAAATGCTGAGTGCTAAGAAAACATCTGTGTCAAGGTTATGGAGGCCCTTCCTTGAAGATACATTTTACAGAACAGCAGCAGAGGAAAGCTGAGAAAATTTTAATCAACAACTGGGGAAGCGGACTTGGCCCAATGGATAGGGTGTCTGTCTACCACATGGGAGGTCTGTGGTTCAAACCCCGGGCCTCCTTGACCCATGTGGAGCCGGCCCATGCGCAGTGCTGATGCGCACAAGGAGTGCCGTGCCACGCAGGGGTGTCCCCGGCGTAGGGGAGCCCCACGTGCAAGGAGTGCGCCCCGTAAGGAGAGCCGCCCAGCATGAAAGCAAGTGCAGCCTGCCCAGGAATGGTGCCACCCACACAGAGAGCTGACACAGCAAGATGATGCAACAAAAAGAAACACAGATTCCCAGTGCTGCTGATAAGGATAGAAGCAGTCACAGAAGAACACACAGCGAATGGACAGAGAGAGCAGACAATGGGAGAGGGGAGAAGGGGAGAGAAATAAATCTTTAAAACAAAAAAACCTATTAATAAAACAAAACAACTGGACACTTGAGGGCATGGAGGTGGGGGAATTTTTCCCAACATTTTCCAAATTCCAGGTTTTCCTTTTCTGTTGCAACTATGAATGAAGCACAGAAGTCAAATGAAGAGTCGTTCTTCCTGGGAATACATTAGGTATTATCTTCTTCTGATAACACTCCCTTTGACATTGGTGAGGTGGAAGAGCTGGGCAGTGAGCAACATATGGATGAACCCCCACTCTGGAAAGAAACTTCTGGAAACAGAAAGGTGGGTGCCCTGCCCTCCTATCTCACGTATTTGAGAACGGGGGGCCAGCTCACCTGGGCTCCTGCAGTGGCACCTTCTCCAGGCTGCGTCCGCAGGCCACCTGCCCCTTGATTTCCACTGAGAGACAGAGACATGCAAGATGCAAGATTTCCTGCATAGGAGCTGGCCTGGGTAGGGAGATCAGAAAAGAAAACAGGGAAGTTTAGACTGCCGATCAAGAGAAGGGCTGTGGGGCTCCCTAGAGCAGGGGGTCCGCGAGCTCGAACCGAAAGTCAGAAAAGCACTCTTCTTGGGGGGCGTGTTGGTGCGGGCGTGCTGTGCTTATTAAATAATACACAGTACAGTGTGGACTTAGTGAGGGGTCTGTGGTCTACACTTGGCTGGCAGAGGGGTCCATGGAACAAAAGATAAAAGAACCCCTGCCCTGGAGTCAGAGCAGACGCGAAGGCGGGCGAGAGGCACGTGGCTGACCCATCCCCGCCTCCCAATCCCCAGGCACTCCTTCTGCCCGCTCTCCTCTCCTCTCTTCTTCCTTGGCGGGATGCTTTTACATGCTCTGAGGTCGCTGGAAGCTAGAGAGGAAGCGATGGAAAGGATGGGCCTCGGGGCATCCAGTGTGCTGAGCGGGTCCTGCATAGAAAAGGGGTGCAGGGGCGATCTGAGATGGGCCAGGGCTAAGATCAGCGTTTGGAGGCCCCAGCGTGGCGAGGAACGAAGGGCAGGTGTTTGGAGGCCTTAGGGAGAGTTGGCGGAGGGGAAGGCGTGGAGACCTTCACGGGTCCGGAGCAGTGGACCCTCGCCTCGGCACCCCCGGAGCACCCGCACGTGGGTGCCCTTCATGGCCAAGGTGGCAGGGTGGGAAATAGAGAGGGGCAGGAACGTGGGGAGGCTGGTCCCAGGAACGGTCTGGAGGTGACAGGGGAGGACCCCAGGGGGCTGGAGCAGGCGTTGATCGACGGCAAGTGGCATCCTGAGAGCGAGCAGAGCGACTCGACAGCACTTTTTATAAAAGGTGATCAGGGGAAGTGGATTTGGCTCAACGGAGAGAGCATCCGCCTACCACATGGGAGGTCCAGGGTTCAAACCCAGGGCCCCCTGGCCTGTGTGATGAGCCGGCCCATGCACAGTGCTGACGTGCACAAGGAGTGTCATGCCACACGGGGGTGTCCCTGGCATAGGGGAGCCCCATGCATGAGGAGTGTGCCCTACAAGGAGAGCCGCCCAGCGCGAAAAAAGTGCAGCCTGCCTAGGTATGGTGCCACACACATGGAGAGCTGATGCAGCAGGATGACGCAACCAAGAGAAACACAGATTCCCATGCCGCTGATGAGGATAGAAGCAGTCACAGAAGAGCACAGAATGAATGGACAGAGAGAGCAGACAACTGGGGGGGGGGAGAGAAATGAAAAATAAATAAATAAAATGAAAGGTGGTCAGGGTGGAGTTGGGAGACACGCGTCCACCTGAACAGAGAGAGGTGGAAGCAGGACTGGCCTCGTAATTTGGGGGCCCAGTGCAAAACGAGGATGTGGGACCCCTTGTTCAAAAGCCGTTGGGAATTTCAAGGCAGCGTGTTTCAGCTTTCCAAGGGGCTGCCGATGCAAAGTACCAGAAATGAGGTGGCTTTTGTAAAGGGGATTTGGGCTAAAAGCTCACAGTTCCAAGGGCCATGAAAAGTCCTACTCCAAGCACCCTAAGGTGCTTTCCCACCACGTGTGGAGTAGGCTCAGCTGCTCCGCTTCCCCCCCGATTTCAGCAGCAAGCTCTCCGGCACAGGCTCACCTCCTCTGGAGCTGCTCCGGGGGCCCAGCCCCTTGGGGGTTCATGCTTAAGTGATCCCCTCCTTACATGGTGGAATCAAGCATGGCAGATCCCTTTCCCCCATGTCTGTCCATGTGGGTCTGTTTGTATCAGACTCACAAGGGGGGAGACTCACCCTGGGTCAAATCCAAAGCTAAAGCGAGCTTCTCCAGGAATCTGATCAAGGGCCCCTGGACTGGGTTTAATGCAACAAAGGCTATCACGCCCGGAGGAACAGGTTCGTTTACAAACCTGTTCCTTTTTTGGGGGATTCATAACATAATTTCAAACTGTCACACGGTGAGAGGGGAATGTTAAGTCAAGCGTGGGGGCCTTCTGGACGTGGGTCCTGTGGAATGGCACAGGCCCCACCCCCGGGACGCCCACCCTGAATGGGGGCTGGGCTGAGGGCGGGAAGATGATGGGAGAAGGAGCCGGGCATTGTTCTGTGCTGCCAGTGGCAGGGGCGAGGGGAGGCGTGAGGCTTCCCGGCCGCCCTGGATGACTGGCTGGATGTTCTGTCCAGGAGAGACGACTGCTCAGAGAGAACAGGAGGAGCGAGTGCAGCCGCCATGGGCCAGGTGAACCAAGCGGTCACTGGCAAGTGGAAGGGAGAATCGTGCAAGAGCTCGAGCCAGTCCTGGGGTCCAGGAAGGAAATCCCAGCGTGCAGGTAATGGTCCAGCATGGGGACAAATCGATGCCACAAGAAAGGAGACAGGAGGGGGCAAGATGGCGGCTGAGTGAACATCCCTGTTAGAGTCTTCTGCAGGGAATCGGCTGGGCGGCGTTGGAGACTCTTTGGGACCGGATTGTTTCGGGATTTTTGCTGGTCCGGAGGTGTCTGGACATCGATTTGGAGGGAAGGTAACAGAGAGGATTCGTCTGTGAAATATACACGGAGATCCCAGCTACCTGCAGAGGATTCCCTTCTTGGGTAGGCGGAGACGAGGCATCTAGCCCCGCTCGGTGGGGCTGAGCCAGGCCGGGCCGGGCCGCGGTAGCGTTCGGAGCCGGGCGGGGCCGGTGCAGGCCCCGGCTGCGGGCCGCGGTAGCGCTTGGAGCCGGGCGGGGCCGGTGCAGGCCCCGGCTGCGGGCCGAGGTAGCGCTTGGAGCCGGGCGGGGCCGGTGCAGGCCCCGGCTGCGGGCCGCGGTAGCGCTTGGAGCCGGGCGGGGCCGGTGCAGGCCCCGGCGGCGGGCCGAGGTAGCGCTTGGAGCCGGGCGGGGCCGGTGCAGGCCCCGGCGGCGGGCCGCGGTAGCGCTTGGAGCCGGGCGGGGCCGGTGCAGGCCCCGGCGGCGGGCCGCGGTAGCGCTTGGAGCCGGGCGGGGCCGGTGCAGGCCCCGGCGGCGGGCCGCGGTAGCGCTTGGAGCCGGGCGGGGCCGGTGCAGGCCCCGGCTGCGGGCCGCGGTAGCGCTTGGAGCCGGGCGGGGCCGGTGCAGGCCCCGGCTGCGGGCCGCGGTAGCGCTTGGAGCCGGGCGGGGCCGGTGCAGGCCCCGGCTGCGGGCCGCGGTAGCGCTTGGAGCCGGGCGGGGCCGGTGCAGGCCCCGGCTGCGGGCCGCGGAAGCGCTTGGAGCCGGGCGGGGCCGGTGCAGGCCCCGGCTGCGGGCCGCGGTAGCCTTTGGAGCCGGGCGGGCCCGGGTCAGGCCACGGCGGGTACGGAGCCGGGCAGGGCCGGTCCAGGCCGCGGTGGCGGGAGGTGGATGCCGGAGCCGGCTGGGCCGCTGTAGCGAGCGGAGCTGGGCGGAGCCAGGCCAGGCCAAGGCGGCGTGAGGAGCCGGGCAGAGCCGGTCCAAGCCTCCGCGGCGGGCGGAGCCGGGCCTGCGGAGGGGTTTCTGTTTTTTTTTTGTTTTTTTTTGTTTGTTTGTTTGTTTGTTTGTTTTTTTTAATTTTACTTAAATTTTTTTTTTTTTTTTTTTTTTTTTTGAGCATCTGCAGTACTGGGGAGTTCGTGGGCCCTGGGCGGCCTATTGGGGGTTTGTGGGAAGGGAGGTGCTTGCAGACCCATTTGGGCAGACAGACGGGGGGGTTTTAGGGCAAAGCGGGGGGAAGTTGTTGTTTTAGATAGTGTTGCAATTGTGACACGTGTGTACCTGTATCTCTCTTCTCCCTATCCGTTCCCCACCGTTTGCCCATCCTCTTTTTCTTTCTTCCTTTCTTCTTGCCTTTCTTTTTTCTCTATTATAATTAGTTTGTTTTTTTTTTGTTTGTTTTTTTTTCGGTTTTCTCTTTCCCTCTTGTCCCTCATCTTCCACTTATTTTTACTTTAATTCAAGTATACAATAGGTGCTACAGGGAACACCTCACATTTGCTGGGTTTTCCCATCCTCCACTGCCTCATTTCTGTGTGAACTGATTTAGGCTACCTACACTATCCCCCTTCCCCTGCATCTTGATATCCACTATCATCTACTGTCTCTCCTATATTCCACCCCCCACCTCCCGTTCTTTGATCCACAAAGTGTCTAACTCTTAATTTCTAAAACCTTTGTTCTGTTTTCTGTCTATTATCCACTCTTGAAACTATTACCTTTCTTTTCTTTTTCCCTCTCTCATGAAAACAATAGCTGTGTAGTTCATACCATATTCCTCCCAAATTCAGTCATCAACTTCATAAAAGGTACTCTACCTACAGCTATAACTCTATACAATCTACATGAATCTAACCTCCATCCTTCCAGATCTCATATTCCTGCTTTATTAACATACATCACCAAAACAACTTTACACTTTTCCCTTGCTTACACAATTGCCTTTCCCCAACACTAATACTTTCCTCTAAAGTGAACTTAACCAACAACAAGTAACTAGAATAAGAAGAAAAAAGTGACAAAGAGAAGATATAACACCTGTGCAAAAATAACAACTAATTAACCTCCAAGAGCAGACAAAGAAGCTAAGGAACTGATTAAATTCGTCAAAATAAAGAGATGACCAGAAAGCAACAAAAATCTACGAACCAAACCAATAATCAGGAAAACATGGCTGAATCCAATCAACAAACCAATAATCACGAAGGGGAGCAAAACTTGGCACAAGCAATGAAAGATCTCAGAACATTTATCACCGACAAATTTGATGCAGTAATGAAAGAGGTTAACAACATGAAGACATCACTTGGAGGGGAAATTGCAGACATACGCAAAAACATAACAGATATGATGGGAATGAACACCACAGTTCAAGAAATCAAAAATACACTTGCAGCAAATATTAGCAGACTAGAAGAGACAGAGCAGAGAATTAGTGATGTGGAAGACAGTACATCAGAAATCAAACAGATAGTAGAAGGGGTCAATAAGAAGATAGAAAAAATCCAATTAGGATTTAGGGACCTGAATGACAATGCAAAACGCTCAAACATACGTATTATAGGCATTCCAGAAGGTGAAGAGAAGGGAAAGGGGTCAGAAAGAGTGTTGCAGGAAATAATGACTGAAAACTTCCCAAATCTACTGAAAGAGACAGATGTACATATCCAAGAAGCACAGCGCACTCCACAAGTCATAAACCCCAACAGGCCCACCCCAAGACATATACTTGTCAAATTATCCAATGCTCAAGACAAAGAGAAGATCCTAAAAGCAGCAAGAGAAAAGAAAACCATCACATACAAGGGAAGCTCAATTAGATTAAGTGCTGATTTCTCTTCTGAAACCATGGAGGCAAGAAGACAGTGGTATGATATAGTCAAGGTACTAAAGGAAAAAAATTTCCAACCAAGAATACTCTATCCAGCTAAACTAGCATTCAAACATGATGAAGAGTTCAAAATATTCGCAGACAAACAGAAACTGAAAGAGTATACCAACAAGAAACCTCCCCTTCAAGAAATTCTAAAGGGAGTTCTGCAGGAAGAAAGGAAAAAACAGGAAAGGCAAAGTTGGAGGAGAGTATAAGACCAACAACAACAACAAAAAAGACAAAAAAAAATATACAAACAAAATATGACAAACACAAATCCAATCAAAATATGGCTAACACAAATAATTCCTTGATAGTAATAACACTGAATGTCAATGGATTAAACTCACCTATCAAAAGATTCAGACTGGGACACTGGATAAGGAAATATGACCCATCCATATGCTGTCTACAAGAGACACATCTTAGACCCAGAGACGCATGGAGATTGAAAGTGAAAGGCTGGAAAACAATCATACAAGCTAACAATAACCAAAAAAAGGCAGGAGTAGCTATATTAATATCAGACAAAATAGACTTTAAATGTGAAACAATTGTGAGAGACAAAGAAGGATACTACATTTTAGTCAAAGGGAAAATCTGTCAAGAAGATCGAACAATCATAAATATCTATGCCCCTAACAAGGGTGCCTCTAAATACGTCAGGCAAACGCTGGAAAAACTAAGTGAAAGAATAGATACATCTACAATTATAGTGGGGGATTTTAATACACCACTATCAATTCTGGACAGAACATCTCAAAAGAGAATCACCAAAGACACAAAACATCTGAATAGTATATTAGAGGAGCTCGATCTAATAGACATATATAGATCGCTACACCCAAACACAGCAGGATATACATTTTTCTCAAGCGCACATGGATCATTCTCCAAGATAGATCATATGCTAGGCCACAAAGAAAGGCTGAACGAATTCAGAAAGATTGAAATCATACAAAACATTATCTCTGACCACAGTGGAGTCAAGCTGGAGATTTGCAAGGGAAAGAAGCCCAGATTTCACACCACGATTTGGAAATTAAACAACACACTCTTAGAAAAACAGTGGGTCAAAGAGGAAATCTCAAAAGAAATCAATGACTACCTTGAAACAAATGATAATGATAACACAACATACCAAAATTTATGGGATGCAGCAAAAGCAGTACTGAGAGGGAAGTTTATAGCCATAAATTCATATATCAAAAAAGAAGAAAGAGCAAAAATTGAAGAACTAACTGCACATTTGAAGGAATTAGAAAAACAACAACAAAGTAACCCAACAGGAAGAAGAAGGAAGGAAATAACAAAGATAAGAGCAGAACTAAATGAAATAGAAAATAAGAAAGCACTTGAACAGATAAACAAGACCAAGAGCTGGTTTTTTGAGAAGATTAACAAAATTGACAAACCTTTAGCAACACTAACAAAGAAAAAAAGAGAGAAGATGCAAATACACAAAATAAGAAATGAGAAAGGCGATATCACCACTGACCCCACAGAAATAAAGACTATCATAAGAGGATATTTTGAAAAACTATATTCCAACAAAAATGACAATCTAGAGGAAATGGACAAATTCCTAGAAACACATAAACAGCCCATATTGACAAAAGAAGAAATTGATGATCTTAACAAACCAATCACAAGCAGAGAGATAGAATCAGTTATTAAAAATCTCCCAACTAAGAAGAGCCCAGGGCCAGATGGCTTCACAGGTGAATTCTATAAAACATTCCGGAAAGAACTGACACCAATCCTGCTGAAACTATTCCAAACCATCGAAACAGAAAGAACATTACCCAACTCCTTCTATGATGCCAACATTACCCTAGTACCAAAGCCAAACAAAGACATCACAAGAAAGGAAAATTACAGACCAATTTCTCTAATGAACCTAGACGCAAAAATACTTAACAAAATACTTGCTAATCGTATTCAACAACACATTAAACGAATTATACACCACGACCAAGTGGGATTCATCCCAGGTATGCAAGGATGGTTCAACATAAGAAAATCAATCAACGTAATACACCATATAAACAGATTGAAGGAAAAAAATCACATGATTATATCTATTGATGCAGAAAAAGCATTTGACAAAATACAGCACCCTTTCTTGATAAAAACACTCCAAATGATTGGAATACAAGGAAATTTTTTGAACATGATAAAGAGTATATATGAAAAACCTAAAGCCAATATTGTTTACAATGGAGAAATCCTAGACTCCTTCCCTCTAAACTCAGGAACAAGACAAGGATGCCCACTGTCGCCGCTCCTATTTAACATTGTCTTAGAAGTACTTGCTCGAGCACTGAGGCAAGAACCAGAAATAAAAGGCATTCAAATTGGAAAGGAAGAAGTCAAAATTTCATTATTTGCAGATGACATGATCCTATACATAGAAAACCCTGAGAGATCTACAACGAAGATTCTAGAACTCATAAATGAGTTTAGTAAAGTCGCAGGTTATAAGATCAATGCGCAAAAATCAGTAGCATTTCTGTACACCAATAATGAGCAAGATCAGGAGGAAATCAAGAAACAAATACCATTCACAATAGTAAATAAAAAAATCAAATACTTAGGAATAAATTTAATTAAAGAGGTAAAGAACTTATACACTGAGAACTATACAAGATTGTTCAAGGAAATCAAAGAAGACCTAAATAAATGGAAGACTATTCCTTGTTCATGGATAGGAAGACTGAACATTATTAAGATGTCTATCCTACCAAAATTAATCTACACATTCAATGCAATCCCAATAAAAATCAATGCAGCCTTCTTTAAGGAACTAGAAAAACTAACTATGAAATTTATTTGGAAAGGAAAGAGACCCCGAATAGCCAAAGACATACTGAAAAAGAAAAACGAAATTGGAGGAATCACACTACCTGACTTCAAAACATACTATAAAGCTACGGTGGTGAAAACAGCATGGTATTGGCATAAGGAGAGACATATAGACCAATGGAATCGAATTGAAAGCTCTGATATAGAACCTCACATATACAACCACATAATATTCGATAAAGCCACCAAACCCTCTCAACTGGGAGAGAGTGGCCTATTCAACAAATGGTGTCTGGAGAACTGGATAGCCATATGTAGAAGAATGAAAGAGGATTACCATCTCACACCTTATACAAAGATCAACTCAAGATGGATCAAAGACCTAAATATAAAAGCCAAGACCATAAAAACCTTAGAAAGCAGTGTAGGGAAACATCTACAGGACCTTGTAATAGGTAATGGATTTATGAATATCTCACCAAAAGCACGAGCAGCAAAAGAACTAATAGATAAATGGGACTTCCTCAAAATTAAAGCCTTCTGCACCTCAAAGGAGTTTGTCAAGAAAGTAAAAAGGGAGCCCACACAGTGGGAGAAAATATTTGGCAATCAGATATCTGATAAGAAACTTATAACTTGCATATATAAAGAACTCCTACATCTTGAAAATAAAAAGATAAACAATCCATTTAAAAAATGGGAAAAAGACTTAAACAGACACTTCTCCGAAGAAGAAATACAAATGGCAAGAAAGCACATGAAAAAATGTTCCAAATCTCTAGCTATCAGGGAAATGCAAATCAAAACCACAATGAGATACCATCTTACACCCATAAGATTGGCAGCTATGAAAAAAACAGAAGAATACAAGTGCTGGAGAGGATGTGAAGGAAGGGGAACACTCATCCACTGCTGGTGGGAATGCAGAAGGATCCAACCATTCTGGAGAACAGTATGGCGGTTTCTCAAAAAACTAGCCATAGATTTGCCATATGACCCAGCAATACCACTGCTGGGAATATACCCAGCAGAACTGAAAACAAGAACACAAACCAATATATGTACACCAATGTTCATAGCAGCATTGTTCACTATTGCCAAAAGTTGGAATCAACCCAAATGCCCATCAACAGACGAGTGGATCAATAAAATGTGGTATATACACACAATGGAATACTACTCGGCTGTAAGAACAAACACACTACAAACACATGTGATAACATGGATGAATCTTGAGAACCTTATGTTGAGTGAAGCAACCCAGACATTGAAGGACAAATACTACATGACCTCAATGATATGAAATAAACAAGCTGCCCTAGATAGCAAGAGACTGAACGATAGGCTTGCAGGAAATCGGAGGGTGGAGGAAGGATATGAGCCGATGTCTGCAGGGGTGGAATTTAAGACGAGATGGTGGTAAGTATGAACACAAAGAAGAGATAAAAGGGGGGCAAGGGGTTGCCTTTGCTTGGGGCTTTGCGGGTTTGAGGGTGGCTGGGGAGGGACGGGTGGGTAACGTTGCCCAAAAGTGGGGGGAGGGAGGGGTAGCATACGAACCAGGAGAGGGTCAGGTGTTGGTGGAGAGTAAAATGCCGAGAAAATCATATCAAAATATAATAAAGAGGGTTACCTGTTTAGAATGCTCGGAGGGGAGGGTCTGATGCAGGACGGGCTCCTGGGGAATGTCTAAATGCTCATTCTGCCAGAGTGGGTGACACCATGGGGTAGAAACCCAAGTAGTGAGAGTGGGGGTGGACCCACATCCTGGGGAGGACTAATGCCATCCAATAGAGGGAACTGTATCCCTCGAGAGAAAGGGTGGCTCCCAGGGCATTGGGGCAGTTGAGCAAGTTAGGCCCTGAACACTATTCCATCTATCTCTGGAAGTGGCTCCTCAGGAAACGGAGGTTGGCTATCACTGAGGGCACTAAGGTGGAAGGGAAAATGGACGTTAAATGTGTGGAACCAAAGTAAATGGGGGGTAAGAGAGGAGTTTCTTGAGAGTACACAAGGATGGATATAAAACATGTAATATTACACCATAACATATAGGAGATGACGGACTGATAATGTAAACCATAATGTAAAACATAGGATAACTAAAAATGTAAAGAACTGTGTATCCTAAAGTATGCACCATAATGTAAATACAGATGTCACCTTGTTAGAAAGCTAATGTCTCAGACTCTGTACATCACTTTAAGTAAATATGATATGAATAGGGCGTAAGAGTATCACTGTGGAAGGGAAAAGGTTTTCTGGTGGATATGTGGGAGTGCTGTATATTATATATATACATTGCTGTGGTCTAGGACTCCTGTGAAGAAAAGCTGAATAATTAGGGGGGGGGGGGGAAAAAAAAAAAAAGAAAAAAATAGGATGTGGAATTTTTTCAAGTCAACATTCTTTATCTAAGTTCTTTATCTAACTTTATCCAAGTTCTTTATCTATCCTTTAAACTCATCGCTATATGCCATTCCCTAGTAAGGGACCATGACATTATATTGGGCTTCAAATTTCGGGGAGTTCTGGATCACAGAGTGTTTCAACAATGGCAATGGAGGGATACTGGTATGGGATACCAATGACAGATGATATATGACTGACAGGGAGCTGTACAGAACATATGTCCAGGGTGCATGGTAATGTTTGGATATACTCATAGTGGCAACAATTAAAAACCACAGTAGGGGGGGTACTGGGTTCCCGGCCAGTGGTGCTCTGTCGTGGTCCCTAGGGGAGCAGCGACAGTCTCCCAGGTACAGTGGTGGGGACCGGGAGGGAGTGAGGGTTCAACAGTGAGCCCCTGATACTAATGACTATGCTTGTGAGCTGATAAACCCAAAATAATAACAAGGCCTAGAGCAACTTTGTGCCTGGGAATTTCCTTCTGTCAGCCTTCATGTTACTCAAATGTGGCCAGTCTCGAAGCCAAACTCAGCATGTAAATGCAATGCCTTCCCCCCAGCGTGGGACATGACACCCGGGGATGAGCCTCCCTGGCAACGAGGGACCACTATCAACTACCAACTGATGATGCAACTGGAAAATGACCTTATACGGAAGGTTCAATGCGGATCAGCAGAATATCCATGTCTACATAAAATACCATGACTTTAAAATGCTGTTTGACCTAAAGTAAGGGGGAAATGGAAAGGAGAAATGAGTTTATATGGCTACGAGTTTCTAAAAAAGAGTCTGGAGGCTGGCAGAAGGTTTGCCCTCATGCACAACTGAGCAGAGTCAGAGAGACAGATAAAGCAGATACAACCCCCAGATATTGGTTCCTTTGAGGGCTAAAGAGACCCATGGGAGTTATGGTCATGGCTGATGGGGTTAACTACCAGGGCAGATGGCCCCTCTTTGGAAATGGTGTTTATGTGTGATGAATCTGGACTCAGATGGGATCTCCCTTCATAAGACTTTCATGCTAATGTGCTGGAGGTGCAGTTAATGTTGGGGTTTAAGATATATTTAGGGGATTTGAATCTCTGGACTGACAATGTGATAGCCAGATCCTGAGCCTCAACAGACTCCAGCACCTACAATCTGATTTATTGGACTTACCACACTCAGCTAAGATGGAGGTGAAGAAGGACAACCACCACACCATGGAGCCTAGAGTGATTACAACTGAAAATGGGAGGATTGCATCCAGCATCCAGGTGGAATCTGAGCCTCCTCTTGACATAAAGGTGCAATGGACACAACCAATCCAGTGTCCACATAGAAGAGGTGGCATTGGATTGGGAAAAGTGGACATAACGGACAAAGGGTATGGGGAAAGGCAGGAAGAGATGAGAGGTGGAGGCATCTTCGGGACATGGAGCTGCCCTGGATGGTGCTTCAGAGGTAATCACCGGACATTGTAAATCCTCACAGGGCCTACATGATGGAATAGAGGAGAGTATGGGACATGATGTGAACCAATGTATATGAGGTGCAGAGGTGCCCAAAGATGTACTTACCAAATCCAATGGATGTGTCATGATGATGGGAACGAGTGTTGTTGGGGGGGGGGAGAGGGGGGGTGGGGGGGTGGGGTTGAATGGGACCTCACATATATATTTTTAATGTAATATTATTACAAAGTCAATAAAAAATAAAAAAATTAAAAAAAAAAAAAAAAAAAAAAAAAAAAAAGAAAGGAGACAGTTGGGGAGCAGAACCTTTGGGGAGAGGAGAACCTTTGGGGAGAGGAGAGACGGGTGCTGAGCTCAGGGGCCCACAGTCACTCAGGCGCTCTGGCAGGGTGCGGAGGCAGAGGCTGGGCCCGGGAGGCTGGCAACGACGTAGGTGCCAGGTGACAGCTGGGAGGGGGCAGGGCTGGCAGCATCGCCACGGAGATGACGGGGGAGGGGTGGGTGTGGCAGGGCTGGCGGCTGGGGTCCTGGCAGGTGCCTCCTGAGGCTGGGGCACCTGGAGCGCCCGTTTTCCTGCCACTCTCAGCTGCCCGGCGCAGGGCAGAGTTGAAGAGTCTGGATTTAACCAGCTTGGGACGTCGCCGGAGGGCCAGCGGGATCATGGACAGTGTGGCTGGAGCCAGAGACGGCCGGCAAGCGTGTGTGTTGGGGCGGCTCTTCTGGAACGTGGAAGGGGGTGCAGGCACCGGGCCCTTGCTGAGAGGCGGCGACCGGCTCCCCGCGTCTGGGGCGGGCCTGAGAGTTGGCATTAGGGGAGGCCAATGCAGCCCCCACCTTGGAAGAGCAGGGCTGCCGAGGAGGCGGCAGGGAGGGGTGGTGGTGGAATGGGGGGCCCCAACCTCAGAGGGGCTCAGCGGGGGCGTGGTTTGGGGGGACGATGGCCCCGGGATCGTGGGCCTGAGAGAGGGGATGCACCTGCTGGAGAGGGCTCCGGGGAACGGGCTCTGGGGGCAGGCAGGTCTCTGGGCAGCAGGCAGGTCTGCGGGTTCCCAGGGTGGGGAGGGCGGGCTGGTGAGGCTGGAGGGCGCCGGGAGAGTGGGGACCCCGAAACCAAGGGGCTGGGGCTCGGGGCCTTGACTCTGTGCGCCTCCAGTGCTCGGCGGCCAAACCTGGTGCTGCCCACCCACCGCCTTGGCGTGCGGCCCCCTGGAAGGTAGACAGTGCAGGTGATGCGAAGTCAGGCCGAGCTCCCCTGGGGACCCTGAGCCACTCGTGTCCTCAGGGAGAGACGGAGGAGGGCCCAGCCGTGGGGAGACAGCCACGTGATGGTGAGGAGCCGGCAGGGTACAGCCACGGGCTGAGGGCCGCCGAGGGGAAGAGGGGGTCTCCACAGCCCCCTTGCTGGGGGCCACCCAGCTTGTCACCCTCTGTGTCCCCAGGCGAGGAGGCTCCCCCAGCCGCCAGCCCAGCTCCCAGACACCGCGGCCTCCGCGCCGGGCACCGGGGGAGCAGAGGGGGGCTGCTCAAGGCCAGGGGTTGATGGGCTGGGGCCGGGGGGCCCGTGCTGGAGCCTTGGGGCTGAGGGCCGGGGTCAGGTGGGACACGGGGGCGCCGAGCTCTGCGCTGGGGCCCCAGCGGGGACGGTTTTGGGGCGGTGTGGCAGGTCCCCAGGCAGCCAGCGGCACCGGCGTGGGTGAGGGGAGGGGGCACCCCGAGGCTTGCGCAGCCCTGGAAGGCATCCCTTCCTGATGTCACCTGCCTTGGTGAAGGTTCTTAGGGACCCCAGTTGAAAAAAGCTGATGCTTCAGGGCGGAGCCTGGGAAGCACCGGCCTTTTCCTGGAATTCGCGGGCTGGCTACGGAGGGCCTGGGGAGGGGCTGACGCATCGTGGCGTTGGAAGGCAAAGCCGCCTGCACTCAGGAGTCTGGGCCAGGCAGGCGGGGGCGGGAGGGCAGGCGGGGGCGGGAGGTGGGCATGAGGAGGGCGGGAGGGCAGGCGGGGGCGGGAGGTGGGCATGAGGAGGGTGGGAGGGCAGGCGGGGGCGGGAGGGCAGGCGTGGGCCGGGAGGGCAGGCGTGGGCCGGGAGGGCAGGCAGGGGCGGGAGGTGGGCATGAGGAGGGTGGGGCTGAGGTCGGGGCGGGAGGGCGGGCATGAGGGGGGTGGGAGGGCAGGCGGGGGTGGGAGGTGGGCATGAGGAGGGTGGGAGGGCAGGCGGGGGCCGGGAGGGCAGGCGGGGGCCGGGAGGGCAGGCAGGGGCGGGAGGGCAGGTGTGGGTGGGAGGTGGGCATGAGGAGGGTGGGAGGGCAGGCGGGGGCAGGAGGGCAGGCGGGGGCGGGAGGGCAGGTGTGGGTGGGAGGTGGGCCTGAGGAGGGTGGGAGGGCAGGCGGGGGCGGGAGGGCAGGCGGGGGCGGGAGGTGGGCATGAGGAGGGTGGGAGGGCAGGCGGGGGCGGGAGGGCAGGCGGGGGCGGGAGGGCAGGTGTGGGTGGGAGGTGGGCATGAGGAGGGTGGGGCTGAGGTCGGGCCGGGAGGGCAGGCGGGGGCGGGAGGTGGGCATGAGGAGGGTGGGAGGGCAGGCGGGGGCGGGAGGGCAGGCGTGGGCCGGGAGGGCAGGCGTGGGCCGGGAGGGCAGGCAGGGGCCGGGAGGGCAGGCAGGGGCGGGAGGTGGGCATGAGGAGGGTGGGGCTGAGGTCGGGGCGGGAGGGCAGGCGGGGGCGGGAGGGCGGGCATGAGGGGGGTGGGAGGGCAGGCGGGGGTGGGAGGTGGGCATGAGGAGGGTGGGAGGGCAGGCGTGGGCCGGGAGGGCAGGCGGGGGCCGGGAGGGCAGGCAGGGGCGGGAGGGCAGGTGTGGGTGGGAGGTGGGCATGAGGAGGGTGGGAGGGCAGGCGGGGGCGGGAGGGCAGGCGGGGGCGGGAGGTGGGCATGAGGAGGGTGGGAGGGCAGGCGTGGGCCGGGAGGGCAGGCGGGGGCGGGGAGGGCAGGCGGGGGCGGGAGGGCAGGTGTGGGTGGGAGGTGGGCATGAGGAGGGTGGGAGGGCAGGCGGGGGCGGGAGGGCAGGCGGGGGCGGGAGGTGGGCATGAGGAGGGCGGGAGGGCAGGCGGGGGCGGGAGGGCAGGCGGGGCGGGAGGTGGGCATGAGGAGGGTGGGGCTGAGGCCGGGGCGGGGAGGAGAAGGACGTCTCCTGGCCCAGGAGGGGGCAGGTGGACCGCACGACAGCCTCTGGGAACGGCGGCCTGGGTGGGCGTTGGATCCTCTGCGGTGCTTCTGGGACCAGGATGCTGAGGGCCCCTGGGGACCCGGGATGCTTTTGGTTCTGGAGGGCGGGGAGTGGACGCACCGCCGCGGTGAGAAAGCAGCGGCGGGAGCTTGATGCCCAGCATTTCTGTTTCGTACATTTGCGGGATCTTGGATTAGGGCCAGCTGTTGGGCCCAGAAAATCTTCTCTCCCAGCCGAACCCGGAATCCCTGGGTTTAATGAACGGCTGGTGACCTCGCCCTGAGCCTCGCTGCCCCCCGGGATGGGGGTGGTGGGGGAGGGCTGCGGCCAGGCCCAGCCCGTGCGCTCTGCCCCGAAAAAGCCCCATCCCTTTGCAAACCTGGGAGGTTTCTTGTCATGAAGTGCATGGCGTTGGGAAAAATGTTTTACTGCAGGGACAGATGCTGGACATTGTGTGTCCTGTCGTGGCCCCCTGGGTGGACTGGGGGAGAGCGTGGACTACAATGTGGACCACTGTCCATGCGGGGCAGCAGTGCTCCAGAATGTATTCACCAGGTGCAGTGAATGTGCCACAATGATGAAAGGGGGAGGAGTGGGGTGAGGTGGGTGGGGCCTATATGGGGACCTCTTATATTTTTTGAATGTAACAATTTTTTAAAAAATAGAGAAAAAAATGTAAAAAAAAAAATGAATTTTCAAGGAGAGGAAGGTCTCTGCACCCCACACTCATTTCCACTCTCTGAAGGTCCGTGGTGTCAGTGCGTGGCGTGTGCCCTCTTAAAACCCTCCTACAATGAGCTGCAATTGTGGATAAAAGTGGGGCCACCAGGGCCTCCGTGCCGCCATGTGCTCTGCTCACCCTGGCTCGGCCGAGCTCTGACCCCTTATTCCCTCCCCAGGCGGGCGCCCCGGTGCTCCACCAGCACCCCCTGAATGACTGCTCGCCCTGCGTTTCACTGGCCCACTCCTCACCTGCTTGTCACCGTTTCCCATCTGGCCCAAGCCCACAGGCAGCCCACCTCCCCCAAGAAAGCCCGCTCGACGACCGCCGAGCACGCTGTGCACCTGCCTCTGAGGCTCTGTCCCCAGGACGGGTGTGTAAGCCCAGGGGCCAGGCGCCCATCGTGCGGACGGTGGTCGGATGTGCTCTTCTCCTCTCGGCTGGCTTTCCGATATGACTGTTAGATTTGTGTTCCTGTCACTTTTGTTCCAGATAAATGTAAAAAATGATCGAATTCGCTCAATGCAAATGAGAGTGTGTGTGAGTGTATCTGTGGGTGAGTTTGTGTACGTGAATGTGTATGTGTGTGTGTGCTAATGTGTGAGTGCATGCAAAGCCTGAGTGTGGCAGATGTGTGTGTATATGTGTGTGTGAGTTTGTGGGGTGTTCGTGTGTGAGTGCGTTAGGGTGTGTGACCTTCTTTACATGTGAATACATTTTTTGTGAGTGCGTGTGTTTCGTGAGTGCATGAGTTTTGTCAGTGCATGTGTTTTGCGAGTGTGTGTGAATGCGTGTGTTTTGTGAGTGTTTTGTGAATGCATGTGTGAGAGCATGTGTTTTGTGAGTGTGTGTGCTTTGTGAGTGCATGTGTGTGAGTGCATGTGCTTTGTGAGTGCATTTGTGTGAGTGCATGTGTTTTGTGAGTGCATGTGTTTTGTGAGTGTGTGTGAGTGAGTGTTTTGTGGGTGCATTTGTTCTGTGAGTGCGTGTGTGTGAGCACGTGCGTCCTGACCTGGAGCCCTGGACACGGCCGCGCGGGCCCCTCCTGGCAGCCGGGGGAGGCGGGCGGTGGTGGACCCGCGTGGGCCGCCCTGGTGCAGGCGCGGCCCGAGAGGCTTCTGGGCAGGGCGGAGGCAGCACCTGCTGGCCAGTCTGGCTCTGGAACGCTGTCCTCTGGAGGCGCCGCAGGGCTGGGGTAGCCCAGGAGAGGGTGTTTTCAGCCTCCGCTCGCCAGCACAGCCCCTTCCGGCTTAGGAAAGCAGGGCCAGTGTCCTCTTTTCTCCTAATGACAAGATTGCGGCACTGGCTAAAGGCAACCGCGTCATCACTCAAAAATAACCCCAGGATCCCCTCGAGTCGAGATCAGAGACGGCCCCACTGGGCTCGCCCTGGAATAATTAAGTTGCCCAATCACCGACAGCACTCTGCAGTCCTCACCTTTCTGGGAATGAAAAAAATGTATTTTCCAGCGGGTAGCTCAGCGCAGAAAGGGAGCGGCGCATCCTGCTGTGCCCTTTGCTAGATCTCTCCTCCAGAAGACGCGCGATGCACTGAGGTGACCGAGGAGACGCCCCGGCTTACAGCGGGAGGGCGGGGCAGCCGGGAAGCCGGGGCTGAGCCCCCTGCACCGACAGCTGCTGCTCAGCAGTGACAGCGGCCTCGGGCGCCGGGGCGCCAGCGGGGCGGCAGGGAGGGGTGCGCGAGCATCTGGCCTGTCCCCCCACAGTGGGGCCCCAGACCCCAGGGGCGCCCCCTGCCCTCCTCCCCTCCATCACGCCTTGGGCACCCCACCCTTCTTCCCCTTCCCCTCCACCGCCTTCCCTAACCGTCCCGGAGGAGCCCCGAATCCAAACCTACCCCCCTCTGTTCCCGAGGGAGGAGGGGCTGGGAAGGGGCCCCGGGCTGCCCACCTCCCGGAGACCCGGCCCTCTGGCCCCTGGCCTCTCCCCTCGCGGGCTCCAGTCCCTCCCGGGCCGGGCGCCAGGGCTGAGGGCGAAACCCCTTCTAAGGGGCGTGAGGAGGCCAGTCCTGCAGGGGGAAAAGGAGGCGAGGCGCCGCCTGACCGGCCCAGCACCCCAGGGCCCACGCCTGCCCGACCTTCTCCTGCGCGGCTGCTCCGGCTGCCCGTCAGAGGCGAGGGCCCCGCTGGAGGTGGAGCGCAGGGCTGAGTGTGTGCAGGTGTGTGTGTGCACGGAGTGCCCAGTGTGCGCGCGTATGGCAGCGTATGCGTGTGTGTGAGCATGAGCGTGCGAGTGTGCGTGTGAGCGCATGGGTGTGAGCATGAGTGTGCGAGTGTGTGTGTGAACGCATGGGTGTGGCCCGGGCATGCACGTGTGTGGCAGCATACGCATGTGTGAGCATGAGTATGCTAGTGTGCATGTGAACGCATGAGTGTGAGCAAGTTCGGGAGTGCCTGAGCGTGCACGCGTGTGGCAGCGTATGCGTGTGTGTGATCAGGAGTGTGCGAGCGTGTGTGTGAATGCATGAGTGTGAGCAAGTTCAGGAGTGCCCAAGCATGCACACATGTGGCAGCGTATGTGTGTGAGCATGAGTGTGCGAACGCATGGGTGTGGCCCGGGCATGCACATGTGTGGCAGCGTACGCGTGTGTGAGCATGAGTGTACGAGTGTGCGTGTGAACGCGTGGGTGTGAGCAAGCTTAGGAGTGTAGGTGTGTGAGCCGAGGCGTGTGTGACTTTGCTCGTGCCCGTGCCGTGAGTGTGCAAGCGTGTGGGTGCTGGAGGCTGGTGGCTGCTGCGTCTCCACAGCAGGGCGGGTGGCCTGCTAGTGGCATGCCCCCCAAGGCAGGGGTGCCCCAGCGAGGGGGGGGCTGCACCCAGGGCCCAAACGGCCCGTCCCAGGGCGCCACCGGCCTCCTTGCACGCTGTGGCACCTGGCACAGGGTCTGCGCCATAAACCGAGGGCACCCACCACCCCGGGCGCCCTTGGAGCTGGGCCCAGATTCCCGGAACCGGGACCCGACTGCCGGGGGAGGTGCCCCTGGGCTCCTGTGTTGCTGGAGGGCACCCTTCCTGGGGTGCCTTTCGGGAGCTCCCAGCAGAGGCGTTGGGGGCGGCCCTGGTGTGGGGGCAGCCCGCGTCTGTGGCCCATGGCCTCAGAGACCCTGACCCCCACCAGAACATTCTAGAAGCCCATGCATGGGGGACACCCCTGCCCTGCACCCTTGGCGCCATGTGGGTCCTCCCGCATCCTCAGCCCAAGGTCCTCAGGGCCCCGCACGGGTTTGGTGGCACCTGGTCCCTACCCACACGGGCCCCCGGGCAATAGTAGCGTCCTGCCACCTGGCCCACGCCTGGGTGGCCTCTCCTGGCCCCAAGGACACTCCTGCCCAAGGGCTGCAGCAGAGGGATGTACCCCGTGACTTTCCAAAGCGGGACGTACAGGAAGCGACGTGGCTCAATGGCTAGAGCGCCCGCCTACCACATGGAGGGTCAGGGTTCAAACCCAGGGCCTCCTTGACCCGTGTGGAGCTGGCCCACACACAGTGCTGATGCGCGCAAGGAGTGCCGTGCCATGCAGAGGTGTCCCCACATAGGGGAGCCCCACACACAAGGATTGCGCCCCACAAGGAGAGCCGCCCCACGCGAAAAAGTGCAGCCTGCCCAGGAGTGGCGCTGCACGCACAGAGAGCTGACGCAGCAAGATGACGCAACAAAAAAGAGACACAGATTCCCAAAGAGGGACTTACCCTCCACTTCTGCTTTTGTCGTCGCTGGAGACGCTTTCTGTGCCTGTCTCCTGAGCCGGGGCCACCGCATGGTGTCACAGTCTGAGTGGCGCCTGCTGTCCCTTGGCAGGCGACCCTGCTGTGAGGGGCTCAGCGCGTGGGCAGGGCCGGGGAGGCCTGGCGGGGCCGGGAAGGGCGAGGCCTATTTTCCAGGGTCTGGGGTCTGCCGAGATTGAATGACAAACCTGGGGCCATGGTTTCTCGTGGCGGTGACCGGGGCCACCTTAGTTAGGGCTCACAGAGAAGGGCGCCCCTCCCCGCAGCCCCCGAGCCCCCCGGGCCTGGCCCGAGGCGGGTGTGGACATCCAGGGCGCCCACGACGGGCAGGGGAGCAGCAGGGCTCAGCCCGCAGGGGCTTCCCGGGGCCGTCCCAGCCTCCCTGCTTCTCTCTGAACACAACTGCGACTAAGCATGGGGTGATTTACTTGGCAACTTCCGGATACGTTTTCTGTTTCATTTTGTTTAAACATGTATGAGGTTAAATCCAAAAAAACACGCAATGAAGTGTTTTAAAGGGAACGGTTTAGTGGCATTTGGCGCAGTCACAACTCAGTTCACCACCACTAGAGCCAACTCGCTAGGAATAGTGGTTCCTCCCAGCCCCCTGCCCCGCAGCCCCCTGCACTCACTCGCCTGCTTTCTGTCTCAAGGATTTGCCTACTGTGGACTTCTGATATAAATGCTCTTGCACAATATGCGATCCTTGGTGCCTGGTCTCTGTCACTTCGTACAATTTTCTCGAAGCTCACCCACATGTATAAGTGCGTCTTTCTTACGGCCACGTAATATTCCGTTGTGTGGATGCGCCACGTTTTGTTTATCCATTCGCCCATCAGTGGAGACTTGGGTTGTTTTCCTTTTTGGCGGCTGGGAATGCTGCAGCTGTGGGCATGCAGGCACATCTGGACATGCTTTTGGTCATCACTGGGGGTTGCTCCCAGCACCCAGTAGGTGGAGGCCAGGGTGCTGATGAGCACCTACAGCGTGTGGGACAGACCCCTCACCAGACGCCAGTGGCACCGAGGGTGGGAAACCCGCCCTGGCAGCTCCATGCTCTGGTCATACCTGATTGGACCCATAATGCCATGTAAAGAAAGTCACTTTTTAGAGACACGTATCCTGAGCCTTATTTACCCCATCGGCAAATCCTGTGGACTCACTCTTCGAGATCCACCCACAGCCCATTGGCACGCTCCACACCCACTTCCGCTCTTTCCAGGCTTCTCTGGTCTTGACCCAGCAGTGGCCTGGCACGTGGGCTCCCGTTTCATCTGCCCTTGCCCTCATCAGTTTGCACACGGCTGCCGTGGTGGGCCTGGCCTCCCTCCTCCTGCCCTCGCCACCCACTGCTCCAGCCGTGCTGGCCTCCGGGTGTCCCTGAAACAGGCCGTGGGTGTCCTTCACTCTCGCCATTCCTCTGCTTTGAAATACTCGCAAAGGCTGCTCCTCAGTGAAGCTTCAGCTTGAGTGTCCCCTTCCCTTCCCTTGTGAGCTCTGTGCACCGCAGCCTGTCTGCGCCCCCTCTCTCTCTGCCTGCCTGCCTTTCACAATAGTCATCTCTATCTAATGGCGTCTAATATTTGTTACCCCCATTTGTTTACATTTCACTGTCTTTTGTTCTCCCTGCTACAGTCTAAGTTCCATCATGTGAAATTTGTATCTGCTGTGTCCTCAGCTCCTAAAACAGTGTCTGCCACATAAACATTCACTAAATACTTGTTGAATGAACAAATGATTATATTTATGAATGAGCTCAGGTTCCCTGAAACATTACACGCCCTGTGAGTGTGGTGATCTGGGATATAGTGTAACTCAAAAGGGCATAGGAATAGCAATCCAGCGAGGAAGCGAGAGGTCACTGCTTATAAGTTATGCACACCCTCACACGTAGTAGACCAGTCGCCCCAGCTCTTCCTGAAAATGTATTTATGTCTTTGATGTTTGGTAAATTTCCAATGAATGCTTCAAGCTGTTTTTCCAGGCTGCTGCAGCCTGAATGCAGAAAATCAGAGTGGAGCAGATGAGGTGGGGTTGGACCCAGGCTGCAAGAGGAAACAAGAGCCTCCATTCTGTGAAAGCAGTCTGAAAGCTCAGAAATCAAAGGCCCCCGTGAGTGTGGCCTCAGGGGCCAGGGAACCCCCTGCCCAGGCTTCGCCCCTGAGGGTGGGATTTGGCAATGCCAGGACAACTCATATTCCTGCGGCTGACACGGAGTTACCACAGACTGCATTTAAGGTCAGAATTCTCTACTCAAAAGTACGGTCCAAGGAGCTGTGTTTGGGTGCACTCATCGAAAATACCTAAACTCCTTCAAATGTTGCCCAAGGCTGGACGGTCATGACCAATGCCCCTGTTCCCAGAGACATCTAGGACTGAGGTCCCTCAGGCTTCGTTCCAGGGCAGCTCCAGAAGCCGTCTTCCAAGGCAGGCTGGCCGTGGTGGTTTGAACAAAACCCGTTCCTGAATCGAACCCATTCCTGTGGCTGTGCGCCCGTTGTAAGCAGGGCCTTGGTGAGGCTCCTTCAGTGAAGGGGCGGCCCGCCTCAGGGTGCGTCTTCATCCTACTACTGGGGTCCTTTAGGAGTGGAGTGGCATTCAGACAGATGGAGCCTGGGCCTCGACAGACCCCAGATGAGAAGGGAGAGCCCAGGAGACCCGCCACGTGACTTGCCACGCAACAGAGGTGCCAAGGGTGGCCGGCAGCCAGTCCCGAATGCCAGTCTTCAGGGAGCACTGCCTTCACGATGCCTTGATTTGGACTTTTTTCCAGCTTCAAAAAGGCAAAAAAATTTCCCATGGTTTAACTGGAACCCTTTCATGGTATTTGTTTGATCAGCCTAGGAAACCAAACACTAACTTGAGCCATCAGTTCTGATGACTCCCAAATCCTGTGTTCGTTTGGTTCGTATTGTGACTGCAGTGGGAGCTAGCCCATGCCAGTTCCTGTCCACCCACTTCCCCATCCTCACACTGTTGCTATAGTCATGCACTTGCACAGGCTTCGCAGCAACACACATGCATTCCGACTTCTGCTGTTGCTGTTCGGTAAAAAAATAGCATTGCGAGAGTACACTGCATTGTTTGAAACATCAGAGTATTCATATCAAGAAAAGAACAGGGTTGCAGAGTAACCAGATACATTAGGCCACTTTCCAACCAATCCATCCTTCCAACAATCTATTCATCCATCCATCCGTCTATCCATCCAGCTTTCTTTTTAATTAAAATTTTTTCTTAAAGATACATAGATCATACGAAATGTTACATTAAAGAAATTAAGAGGAGTCCATATACCCCCACTCTCTACCCTTCCACTCCTCCCACATCACCGAAATCCATCATCATTTTGGCACATACATTGCATCTGATGAATATGTTTGGAGCACTCCGCACTGCATGGACTATAGCTAACACTGTAGTTCACACTCTCCCCCAGTCCATTCAGTGGGTCATGGCAGGATACATGATGCCCTGCATCTGTCCCTGCAATACCATCCAGGACAACTCCAAGTCCCCAAGATGCCCCCATATCACACCTCTTCCTCCCTCCCCCTGCACCCAGCAACCCCCATGGCCACTGTCTCTATGCCAATGATACAGTTTCCTCTACTGCCAGAGTCACAATATTTCTATAGTAGAATACCAGCAAGTCCACTCTAATCCATACTCCATTCCTCCACCCTGAGGAGCCTGGGAGGGGGACGCCCGCTCTGCCTCTAACTCGAGAGGGGGCTTAGATCCCACATGGCTGATGGATGGAATGTCCTTGCTTGCAGCTGTGGACCCCCTCAGCTCCCCAGTGTGGAGGCTGACCATCCCCACTCCCCCACCAGCCAACGTGGGTAAGTCCAACAAACCAGAGCGCAGGCGCTGCACCTCCACTGAGGCTACCACTTGCCTCATGCCAAGCATTGATAATAAGCAGTGAACAAGACTAGCCAGAAACCAGCCTTCACAACACTTAGAGAAGGTGTGAGAAATGAAGAGATGTGAAGGACTCTTTTTCTTACCCCCTCATGTTAGAAATGGGCAAATTGGGACCCAAAAGGATGACCTGACCACCTAGAAGTAGCAGTGGCCAAGATGAGAAGGCAGGTGTCCCGCCTCCGGGTCCAGAGCTCTCAGAGGCTGACACGGACGCCCCGTGTTCTGGAAGCCATACCCATCGTATCTCTGCTCTTGCCACAAGATGAAGAAATAGCTGATGATCCGAGGAGCTGCAGCCTCGTCCAGTGGGAACCAGTCATACCGCTGAGCGAAGCCCTGCTGAGGGAGGCTGGGCCTGAGCGGAAGGGAAGAAGAGCCTGCAGAAGCTGGACCCGTGCTCCTCCCTCCTTCCCTTCTGGGGGGAGATGCTGGGAGAGTCGGTGGGGAGGGGCGGGGGGTCCACGTTCCTTTTGTTCATGATGGGGACAGTTTCAGGAAGATCTCCATCCAGTATGTGTGGAGCTATTTTTGTTAAAAAACAAAGTTCTGCAAGGACCTGTGCATCTCTTTCCAGAAGATAAATTATACATACGGCACCAATGGAAGAGAACGTATCACATTTGCAAATGTATAATGAGAATCTGCTCTGCCTAGAAATTAAACTGGCTGGCTTGTTTTTTTCTACTGAAGAACAGGGGAGCAAATGGCCCTTGTGTGGCCACATGGGCATTGCACAGCCTCCTTGAGCCAGCCCTAAGGAAGAGGGTTGGAGAGCAGGGATTGGGTGTCACTTCTGGCCCACATATGTTCCCTGGGGAAAACAAGAGCAGCTCGCTCATGCTTTAGATAGGACTCCCGGTGCTGCCGGCAGAGGCTTCCCTGCCCAGAGGTGCCCCAACCTGTCGTTTGTCCCTGGAGACTGAGTGGACGTGCTGGTTCTGTGGCCCTGGACTGCTTGAGGACTGAGGATCCACACCCTCATGCAGGGGCAGGAGAACACAGGTTGTAACCAGGCCTTCTTGGGCATGGGAGTTGGTAAGAAGAAGGTCCAGAGCAGGCCTTTAGCTGGCCTCTGCCTCTTGGTATTCCCCAGATGTCGACTCACTGTGGTGAAAGCAACTCCAAGTTCTGACTGGTTCAGAGAGTCGAATCCCTCTTTTGGAGGATTTCAGCATGAGCAAAGAGAAGCAGAGGGATGGGAGACAGGGAGCCGGTCCTGCTGCGTCTGGCTTGGCCATGAGCTGGCAGAAGCCCCCTTATGAGCACTGGGTAGACAGCCGTCTGCTTTGAGCAAGAAGTGATGACCTCAGTTGTTCGCGGCATGGTGGTACTTTGTGGCCGAAGTGCAGGGCAGGGCGCCTTGGGCTACGAGCCCCTTGGGAAGTGAAGGTGCATTGCGTTCCAGCATCCCAGCGTGGCTCCCGTTGTTGGGAGGGATGGGCTTGCCGGGAGTTCTCACCAGACCAGTGCACTCTGGATTTCCCCAGGAGGAAGACCAAAAAGCAGCTCCAGACAGGACCGGAACAACTCACTGCTCCTGGCTTGTGGACCTGGGAGAAGGCAAGGTGGGATTCAGCTTCTTCCCTGCTCAAGCTTGGCCCTGTTCTAGGGTCCCAGAGGACCAAGTTTCCCCCAGGTCACTCATAAGCACGGGTGGGGTAAGTCGAGGTCAGAGCTAACAGTGTTAGGCAGGGTTTTGGGGGAAAGGGATGAATGAGAAGGTCAAGCAGATATCTGATGGAAATATGTGCTGATTCGAAGTACCTGGTCAGAGCTGTGGAATGAGATACAAGATGGCAGATGGGAAGCCACAACAGGAGCCAGGACACGAGGTTCTGAAAGGGAGGTGGGAGGCAGGGGTGAAGTTGGAGGTCCCAGGTGTGGTGTACGGTGCACTGTGGCTTAGCTGGAGAGGACAGGGCATCTTGCACTGTTGATGTGGCTGTCCCATTGCATTGCTTTACTCAGTATCTATCCTTTACTAGCGAAGTGTATATCCTTATGTCTGTTGACACTGCTGTGGTGTCTCTTTCATAAATCCTTAAAGATAAGGACCCTGAACCTCATTCAGCCAAACACCCATGAGCGTCAACAAAACGTTAGGGTTTTTTTGAGAGCAGATGTGGCTCAAGCAGTTGGGTGCCCACCTCCCACAAGAGAGGTCCTCGGTTTGGTTACTGGTGCCTCCTAAAGAAGACAAACAATGAGAAGAAAATGAGAAGACTTTGAGCCAAAAAAAAAAAAAAAAAAAAAACCCCAACAAAACACAGCAAGCAGACAATGAGCAAAAATAAAAACATAAAACAAATGAGTAGGGAGCAAATGTGGCTTGAGCAGTTGAGCCCGCCTCCAACATGGAAGGTCCTGGGTTCATTTCCCAAGTGCCTCCTAAAGAAAAAAACAAAAAACAAACATATGAAAATTAGGTTTTTAATTTAACCCAATTTCATAAGCCAGTTTGATCGAGTTGTTCAATTCTTAATAGCCTCCAATATTTCCTCACGTTCTTTTGATGACTCATGGTTCATTTATGCATTCCATAAATATTAATTGAACCTCTTTGCACACTTCTAGACACCATAGTGATAAAAGAATGGATTCTGGGGAAGTGGATGTGACTCAAGTGATAAGGCCTCTGTCTACCATAGGGGAGGACCCAGGTTCAATCTCTGGGGCCTCCTGGTGAAAAAGAACAGAAAGCGTGCTTGCGCGGTGAGCCAATGCCCACGTGGTGAGTCGAGTGCCCCTGTGGTGAGCCAGTGCCCACGTGGTGAACTGAGTGCCCACGTGGCAAGCCAAGTGCCCGCATGGTGAGCCAGTGCCCACGCAAGTGAGTCACGCAGCAAGATGATGATGCAACAAAAGAGAGACAAAGGGGAGAGTCAAGGTGAAGCGCAGCAGAGACCAGGAACTGAGGTGGTGCAATTGACAGGGAACATCTCTACATATCAGAGGTCCCCAGGATTGAATCCCAGTGAATCCTAGAGGAGAAAGACTAGAAGAGAAGACAAAAAGAGAAATAGAAACAAGATCACACTGCAAATGGGCACACACAGCAAAAACAGCAGGGCAGGGGAGGGGGAGAGGAAGGGGAAAAAGCCTGTATTCTGTACTATCCAAGGAATCAGATACATGAATAACACTAGATCAGTGTGTGAAGATTATGGGATCATCTCCCTAGAAAAAACAATAGCATCAACCAATGATTACAATAAGAAAGTTTAGAAATATTGATGGATACCTATTCTAGACCCAGAAATAACCAGCTTGAAAATGAAATAAAGAGTAAAAAAATCACTCGCAATAATAATGAAAGCTATAAGATATCTAGGAATCATCTAAGAGTAATGAATCTCTGGTGGAAGAAAATTTAAAATTTTAATTAAGGACACAGAATTGATATGGATAAATAGAAAACAATCCAAGCGCCAGGATGGGATGACAATATCATAAAGAAGACACTTCTTTCTAAATTAACCTATAAATCCAGTGCAAGTCCAATCACACTTCTAGTTGAATTTTTTTGTGCTGAACTTAATACACTTATTATAAAATTTATTTGGAAACTTAAGAAGACTTCGAAAAAGAAGTGATTTTAAACAGGGGATCTTGTCCTACTAGATATTGGGACGGTCTACAAAGACATAGTAATACATGGTATTTTTGAGGAAAAAATAAAGGACCAGTAAAACAGAAGACAGAGTTCAGAGAGCGACCTCTGTATACATGGGAAAATGATATACAATAAAGGGGGCACATCCTTGAAGCAATAGAAGAGAATGTAAACAAGTATCTTTGTAATACACAAGTGGAGAAAGACTTGTTACATAAAATCCCCAAACATGATATGACAACACCACCAAAAACGATTGATGAATTTAATAAAACCATCAATAAAGATTTCCGTTCAGTGCTGGACATCACGGCAAAGTTAAAGGATAGATAGCAGGCTGGCAGAAGGTCTCTGCAGTGTCTAAATCCAGTGAATGAGTAGGAAGTAGCCTATACAAGGAACTCCGGAAGTTAACAAGCCAAGGGCCAGAGTCCCAACAGAGAAAATGAGCAAAGAATACAAAGGGGCCGTTTTACAGAAGAGGAAACTTCAAAGGCTTAGAAAATGAAGAGTTGTTCATGCTCATTAGTAATTAAAGAATTGCAAATGAAAAAGACGCTATCACTTTGCACCCTTTCGAGGTGCTAGTATTTGCAAGCTGGGTGATGTCAGCTGTGCGTGGGGATGGCACCAGCTCTTGGGGGACAGGGTAGCTGCTCTTTAGAGGAGTCAGGAGCACTCGGGACGGTGAGGAAGCCCCGCGGCCCAGCAGCCCTGCCCCTGCACACCTGAGAACCTGTCCCCCTTGCTGGGAAGACGTCCCCTCGGCGTCTTCACGTGGGGGGAGGTGGCGTCTGCAGGGACGGGGCGGGTGGAGTGTGGCGCAGGCTCGCTGCCGTGGCAGCTGCACGCATCAACCTGGGTGGACCCTCGAGTGGACTCCATGGGGGGCTGGGGGAAGTTGGACAGGCAGGAGCACGTGAGGAGGGGGCAGGGGAGGGGCTTCCGGGGGCCGGTGGGGGGAGGGCGAGAGCCAGGAGTGGACCGCCCTCCACACTCTGCACCTGGGACCCAGAGAGCCGAGTGTGGGTGAGAGGGAACGGGTGGGGAAGATGGCAGGTAGGGACCTGGGGGTGGCAGGGAGGAGGTGGGAGAGGCCGGGAGGCAGGAGCCAAGCCCAGTGGAGCCACAGCCCATGTGCACAAGATGGGAAACAATGTGGGGGGGGAGGGAGATGGAGAGGGGGGACAAAAGGGGAGAAGGAGGAGGGGGAGGGAAAAGGGGAAAGGGGGGAGGGAGGGGGAGGAGAGGGGAGGGGGAGGAGAGGGGAGGGGGAGGAGAGGGGAGAGGGAGGAAGGGGAGAGGGAAGAGGGGAGGGGAGGGGCAGAGGGAGAGGAGAAGGAGAGGGGAAGGAGGAATGAGAAAGGGAGGGAGGACGGGAGAGGGGAGGGGAGAGGGGGAGGAGAAGGAGAGGCAGGAGGTTGAGAGGGGAGGAGAGAGGGGAGAGGGAGGAGGAGGGGGAGGAGCAGGGGAGGGGGAGGAGAGACCATATTTTATCTTATCGAATCATCCAAAACATTTGTGCTTCAGCATGCACTCAATATGCATGTTTATCTTTGAGGTCTTTCGCCTTCTCCTTTTCAGAGCACGCCGTTGGAATCTGCACCATGCCTCCGCTTGGACTAGCCACGTTGCCAGGGGCCACCAGCCACACGGGGCTGATGCCTATGTCTGCTTTGTTGGGTCAGTGGTGGCCCGAGGCGGGACCGAGGACCCGGGAGGCTGCAGGAAGCCCCCGCCCAGGCTGTCTGAGGAGGGCGGGTGTCCTGGGGTCCTTATCCCCAGGGGAGCTCTCCTCCGGACAGGCTCCGGGCTGGCTCTCCTCTTGTCCTAACTGGCCTGGGTGCTCCGACAATCACCGCACAATGGGTGGGCTCAAACAATGGGAATTTACTGTCTCAAGGTTTTGGAGGCTAAACGTCCCAAACTGAGCTTGAACGTGGCCGTGCCTTCTCCATGAAGTCCGGGCCGCTCTGGCGGGGGCTGCTGGTGATCCTTGGGGCTCGTGGTCTGTCTCCATTTCTGCCCCTCCCACAGCCGCCTCTTTCTCCTGTGTCTACCCTTCCACTTCCCGCTGGCTTCTGGCTTCCTCTCTCTCTAAGGCCCCCAGTGACGTGGATTAAGAGCCTCCCTGATTCAGGTGGCCACCCCTTAACTAAAAGGGACATCCTCACGAGGCTCCATCTGCCGTGGTTTGCACCTGCAGGCACAGATCAAGATTAAGAACTTGCTTTGCTGGTCTCTAGTCCAACCCACCACACCCTCCTGGTGGTAGCCGTGGGCGCCAGCCCTGGGACTTGGTTCTCGTTCAGAGATGCTCTCCTTCTGTCCCTGCTTCGGGCATCGTTTCTTTAGTGCCAGGCAATTGTCCCAGTTTGTGCACGTTGCTTGTGGAGATGGTGGCTCTCAGCGTTTGTGCCGCCAACATGGAAGGTGACCCCATTTTGGTGCCTCTGCTGAAGGACATCTGAGGGACTTTGGGGCCCCAGGAAGGGCAGCTGACTTTTGTACGCAAACTTGCTTGAATGGCCTGGTCTGCTGATTTATCTTCCAGGAAAAGCTGTCAGGTGGTTTGTCCTCAAAACACAGAGACCATTTCAGTAGACAGCTAGGGACACTGTGTGTCGAGAACTTTCCTGCTCTCCCTTCTCTACCTGCCTGGGGCCAGTCTCACCTCTTCCTTTCACTGCAAGCCCCTGTCTGGCCACACCTGCCAAGACACTCCACCTGGAGGGGCAGCCAGACGCTTCCTGAGAGCAGGCTCTGGGCTGCGGGCTGGCACCTGCTCCTGCAGGGGAAACCCGGGGCTCCACCGTGGACGTGCACAGCCCTTGTGAGTTTGGCAAACGCTGCACACAGTAGGCACCCCATCACTCTTCCTCACTGGGAGAATCCTGATACACGGTCCCAAGCTAGAGGATCTCAGAGCTCCGCAGTAAACCGACCTGCCTCCCTGGTTCAACCGGCTCGTCCCCAGGCGCCTTGACCAGGGGGTTTTTTCCCGGGATCTGTGGCCACCAGATCCCAGTAGGGACAGGCTTTCTGCCCCATCAGCCTGGCCTGACACCGACCAACCATCAGTGCCCTCGAAATCCCACCTCACTCAACACCCTGTCTGCACTAATCTCCCTGCATTGAAGAAAAGAACGGGAAGTTCAAGGCTGAGAGCCAACAGCTCGAGGCACATGCACCTTGAGGTTATGGAAACAAACCCAGGCAGTGAACTCTAAGTGAAGCCATGGACGATCGCTAGCAGCACGGTGACAAGAACGTGCTTTCGTTGGCTCTAGCAAATGTGCCGCACCCGTGCAAGGTGTTCATGGTAAGGGGTTGTACGGGAATCCTGCACTTTATGCAGGCTTGTTCTGTAGACCCACAACTGCTCTAAACAGAAGGTAGACCCGTCTCCTGGTGCCTCAGAGCTAAGCTCTCTGAGATCTCACGCACTGGGTGATCACTGCTGGAACGGGACGTCTGGGGAAAGCATAGCTCCCTGAGAAGATTGTCCAAGTATGTTCTTTTTGTCGTAATGTTAAATCATCTTTCTCTAGGTCTCTAATTTTCTGTCTCAGGACTGTAAATGGCTGGCTTTACGCGTCCTAACGTCTGGACATATACAAGGCCACGTTTCCTCTGGATAGTTGTGTCTAAACACGTCTTGGCTGGTTTTCCGCTCTGGGGGTCCAGCTGGGGGCCGTGGGGCTGTGGCTGACACGTCCCGAGCCGCGGGGCCGCTGCAGCTGCGGGTGGAAGACGGGCGGAGGGACGCACCGTCCCCTGCGTCACCCGGAGGTGAGCCGGGCTCTTCAGAGTCACGTGCTGCCTCGTCACTGCGGCAGTTACAGAACACTGATCAAAACCAGTCAGACCCTTTCCAAACGTGAGAGAAAAAGAAACAGGATGCCGACCAACTCCTAGACACACACACACTCACACACTAGACACACACTTGACACGCAGTAGGCACACACAACTCTCACATATGCCCACATGCTCACGTGGAACACACCTGTTGACACACTCACAGATGCACTACGCACACACACATTAGATACCCACTGGATGCCCACACCGATAGACTCACACTCACATGTACACATACCAGGCACACACATACTCACACTCACACCCATGATACACACATCCACACACTCATATACACTCATATATTAGGCACACACTAGATGCACACTGGACACACACACACGCTGATACACACTCATACACAGAACACCACACTGGATGCACACAATCACACACATACACACTAGACACAGTAGAGGCACTCTCACACACTAGACACGTATTTATACATACACATGTTCACACATGGTACACACGTTCACACACACTAGACACACGTACTAGATACGCACTGGACGCACACACTCACGCACTCACACATGCGCACACACTCACGCTCCTCTCCACCAAGGCTGTGAGCTGAGGCTGAGGTTACCATCAGGTAAAGGCTGTTGATGAAAGTGAGAGACGCTGGGGGGGGCTCTGAGGGAGGGCTGGCCAGCCGGGGGGTCCTGGGCTCTCCACCCTTGGGGTCCTGGAATCCGCTGCTCAGGGCTCGGGGGCCCGGGGAAGCCTCCGCAAAGCGTCCATTCCCCCTCGCCCAGGATTTCCGACTTCACGTTCCCAGCGAGAGCCTTTCCAGCCCCGGGCGGGGCCGCCTCCGGAGCCTGCTGGCCGCTGACTGCGCAGGGGACTCCTGACGAATGCACCTCACCGCGCACTTGCTGAGGCTTCCTTCCCCTTTCCGTGGGCTGCCCCTGTCCCTCCGCTGCCCCTTCCCCACAGGGTTGAAAGCAGATGCTTTCAGGAAGCAGCCCCCTCCTTGAATTTGGTGAAAATCCAACCCAAGCAGAGCTGGGCTGCGTGCACAGGGAGAGGAGGGTCCTCTGGGGGTCCCGGGCAGAGGCCAGATGCCATGAATGTGCCACGATGATGCAAGAGGTTGTTGATGTGGGAGGAGTGGGGTGGGGGGGGGTGGGGGTATATGGGGAGCTCTTATAGTTTTTGAATGTAACATTTTTTTAAAAATAGAGAAAAAGAAAAGACAATAAAGAAATGGATCTGTCCTAGGTTCCTAAGTTAGCCTGAAATGTATACTTGTCTTCACTCCTATGTTACCTGTTGTCAATATTGCTTTCTTAATTCCACCACTAATTGCAACCACGAGCGAGACCGCTGCACTGACTCATGCGGTCCGTCCCCAGGCTGGACCCTCTGGCTGCCCAGAAGGAGCTCCTGAGTCATTTGCAGAGATTTCTGCATGTCCCCCCACCCCAGCTGCCTGCTGCTAGGGAGTCAGGCTCTGCAGACATGCGCTAACTGAAGATGCACTTGTCTATAAGCTTAAATGTGCATTTGCCCCTCTGAGGAAGTAGGGCAGGTGCACGGGAATTGAGGGAGCCACATTGTTCAGAAAGACGTCAGCCCTGTGCCAGGGGCAGGAGGGACGCGCTAGGGGCACCGACTCTCGCAGCTCGACTAAGCAGGAGGACAAGCCGCACGCACCTGGACCGAGCATCAGCCGTGCAGACTTGATCTGACCTTGGCTTTGGACCCTTCCACATGGATAAAGGCACACGCCCTTTGGCCTGCGTGCCTGCCGGAAACAGGATTCCACTCCAAGAGTTCAGGGGAAGAGTTGATTGAAGGGCCATCTTTCCAAGGGGTGGGGAGGGTGACGGGGCACAGCCAGGGAGGATGCGGAACCCAGGGGTGCAGGAGCAGGAAGCTGCGGAGATGCCGGATCATGCAGAGGGGCCACAGGGCAGGGGCTCTGTCCCCGGGCAGGGGACAAGGGGACTGTGCCACGTGGGCCCCTGTGTGCAGCCCCGCACCACAGAGCAAGCCGAGGAGGGGGCAGGGTGGGCAATGGGGACTGCAGAGTCAAGTTAGGTGGGGGGTCCTTGGGCCCCAGGGGTGGAGCTGGGGAGGGCAGGGGCCGGAGCTCTAGCTGAAGGCCACCGGCTGGGTGTGCCTGGCCGAGGTTGGAGAACAGCGGCCCCGGGGAGTGCCATTCCCAGCGCGTCCTCGCAGCCAGGGCTGGACTGGAGAGAAAGCCAGAGCTGGACTGGAGAGAAAGCCAGAGCAAGCCTGCAGCATCGGGGCGGCCGCCCCGTGCCCCTCAAGGCTCCGACGGGGTCCCCAGGCCACGCTCCGCGCCCCTTGAGCCCCGCGCAGCCCTCCCTGCTCCTCTTCACTGGCACAGCCCACCCGGCTCCCCCTTGAGCCCCTCTAGGCTCGCTGGGCACTCTTCCTTAGAACCCTGTCCCCCACGAGCCTGCGCCCACCCTGCACCCCACGTTCCCCGGCAGTGAGACTCCACGGACGTGTCTAGTTTGGGGGGGACCCCCAGCAGCCGCCATCCCCGCGTCCTGCCCGTGCCCCCAGCGCCCCCCACTGACGGCTGAGCTGGTGCCCAGCGCTCCACTGAAAGCATCAGGGGAAGTGGACTTGGCCCAAAGGATAGAGCGTCCGCCTACCACATGGGAGGTCCAAGGTTCAAACCCTGGGCCTCCTTGACCCATGTGGAGCTGGCCCATGCGCAATGCTGATGCGCACAAGGAGTGCCCTGCCACGCAGGGGTGTCCCCCGCGTAGGGGAGCCCCATGTGCAAGGAGTGCGCCCCATAAGGAGAGCCGCCCAGTGCAAAAAGGGCGCAGCCTGCCCAGGAGTAGCCCCGCACACACAGAGAGCTGAAGCAGCAAGATGATGCAACAAAAAGAGACACAGATTCCCAGACACACAGCAAATGGACACAGAGAGCAGACAACTGGGGGGAGGGGGCGGGGAAGGGGAGAGAAATAAAAAATAAATCTTTAAAAAAAAAAAAGAAGACATCAGGCAGGACTCCTCGGTGTGCAGCGCGGCCCCCGGGGCCGGCCCTCCCTGCTGCCTCTTTCTGCTCGCTGCCCGCCCAGGCCCCCCGTGCAGCGCCCTGGGGCTCTCCTCCCTCCCTCCCAGGAAGACCCCCCTGTACTCCCAACCAGCCTCGTGCCTGCGCCCTGTGAGGCTCCTTGACCAGCTCCCCCTCACCTGCAGGCTGCTCCTTGGGGCTCTGGGAGGCTCCGTCTCCTGCCCCTGCAGGGCCACGGAGATGCCCCCAGCCTGGGCTCTGGCCCAAAGCAGTGCTCAGCGCCCCGGAGCCGCTCCTGCCCACCCACTCCGCCCCATGAGGACCCCACGAGAGGGCTGGGGGGGAGTCTCCCCAAAGCACCCGGCCTGGCCCCTACCTGCCTCTGGGGACACGGGCGCTCCGGGAGGAGGGGGCTCTGTCGCGGTGTGCCGCTGCGCGACCACGCTGATCTCTGGTTCTTGGCTCCTTTCCCAACGGTCAAAGTCGACGTTTTGGAGAATCGAGTCCTAGATCCACAAGGGCTGCTGCCTTGGGAATGGCTCCTTGGCCACACGGAAAACCGAGTCAGGATTTACGCACCTCTCACTGTCTGGGAAGGCTCTTTATAGAAATGTCCCCGGGGCCTGAGCTGGCACCCGCAGGTTCTTTCCCAGGGCTGGCAGTCCTGCTGCCCTCGCCCGCAGCATGCAGGTCCTGATCTGCGGCCCCAGGTGAGGCGCCAGGTGAGGCATCAGGCGAGGCCCCAGGTGAGACCCCAGGTGAGGCACCAGGTGAGACCCCAGTGAGGCACCAGGCAAGGCATCAGGTGAGACCCCAGGTGAGGCACCAGGTGAGGCCCGAGGTGAGGCGCCAGGTGAGGCATCAGGTGAGGCGCCAGGTGAGGTGCCAGGTGAGGCATCAGGTGAGGCCCCAGGTGAGGCATCAGGTGAGGCGCCAGGTGAGGCGCCAGGGGCTGCAGGGGTGTGAGGAGGGGGGCCTGGGTGGTGGGCTCGGGGCCCCCCCTCCTGAGCAGGAGGAAGCTTGGGCACCCATTCCTGCCGCCGCGCCTTCTACACCCCAGAAAGAGCAGGATCCTGGGTTCCTGGCTGTGGCCCACTTCCAGGGCTGGGGAGTCTAACCGACTCCCTTCTCCCCCACCCTGACACGGGGAGCCCCAGGGGGGGGGCAGGAGCTGCATCTTGTGCTACTTCCTGCCTATTCTGTGGGCGCATCACCCCAGTCCATCCTCCCACCAACCTAGGAGAAGGGCGCCTGCCGCCCCTGCTTTATCTCCCCTTTTTTTGTTTTAAGATTTTTTATTTATTTCTCTCCCCTTCCCACCCCCCCCACCCCCCCGCCAGTTGTCTGCTCTCTGTGTCCATTCGCTGTATGTTCTTCTGTGTCTGCTTCTATCCTCGTCAGCGGCACCGGGAATCTGTATTTCTTTTTGTTGCGTCATCTTATGTCAGCTCTCCGTGTGTGCGGTGCCATTCTTGGGCAGGCTGTGCTTTCTTTCGCACTGGGTGGCTCTCCTTACGGGGTGCACTTCTTGCGCGTGGGGCTCCCCTACACAGGGGACACCCCTGCGTGGCAGGGCACTCCTTGCACGCATCAGCACTGCGCATGGGCCAGCTCCACATGGGTCAAGGAGGCCTGGGGTTTGAACCTGGACCACCTACATGATAGGCGGATGCTCTATCCGTTGAGCCAAATCCACTTTCCCTCTCTTCCCTTTTTCACAGAGGTGAGTGGCCCACCAAAGCCACACCACTCCTAAGTGACCAAGGGGCAACGGGGCCTGGCAGCCTGGGTCCAGGGCCCCTGTCCTAACCACGGGCCACCAGGTGGGGAAGGACGGTCAGCACGGCCGAGCGGGCAGTGGGTGGGGATCTGAAGAGGCAGGGTGAGGTGGGGGCTGCCCCCAGAAGCAACTCAGATGGTGGGTGAGGGCTGCAGCAGGCAAAGCAGCTGAGCGGCTGGACTTCCCATGCCGTGGCCATCGGTCCCTGGAGGGGGGCCGCCCGGGAGGGACGTGGCCATGAGCTCTGGGCTCTGAAGCCCAGGCCAGCTCTGGGCCAGCATGCCTTTTGCCAGAGGCACCGCAGGGTCCACCCCCTCTGCCCTTCTGCCCAGGGACCCTGGGGGCCTGGGAGGGGCTCTCTCAGGAGCCCTGGAGCATGGCTGGCCAGCTCCTGAGAAGGAAGGGCACAGGCCGGGCCCACTGCCCCTGAGGCCGCCCTGCAGCGAGCGGCTCTGCCCGTGCCTCCACCAGGCCCTTTCCTTACCTGGCACACCTGTCCCCAGGGAAGCAGGACCACGGGGCAGGACTCGAGGTGGGCTGTGGGCAGGGGGATGTTGAGGGTTGGGGGTGAATCTGGCTGGGCAGCGGGCTTGAGGATGTGGTCTTGGTGGAGGGCGAGGGCATGTGGGCAACAGGTGGCCAGGGCAACGACACCTCCAGGAGGTGCTGGCGCAGGTGGACAGGAGGGACTGGAGCTGAGTGGACACGGGGTTTGGGGAGCATCTGTGGTGACGCGGGGCAGACACCTGGCCTCGTCCTGGGCTCCTGGGTCCCTCCCCAGCCCTCCCCACCCCAACCACCCGCAGTGTTTACCGTGGGCTCCCCAGCGTCCACCCACCCCCTCCTGCACACCCACAGCCATTGTCGCTCTCTGCCCTCGCGGGTGGCCAGCGTGCCACCCCGGCACTGGATGAGCGGGGCCCCCGAGGCCTCATGTCTGCCTTAAAGGCACTGCCACGGCTCCGCAGGGCTCGGGGAACAGCCCAGTCCCCGCCCAGCCGGCCTTGAGCAGCGCCTGCGAGTCCCGGGCCCTCACCCTGCCCTCGGCCCCTCCGCCTGTCCTGCGGTCCCTTGCCCACCTGTCTTGGCCTCTGCTCTGTTTTCTGCCTCGGGTGGTCCCCCCAGGGCGGCCCAGATCAGCGTTCCAGGGGGTCCCCTGACTCTGCTGTCTTAGCTGCCCCGACCCCGGACTCTCAGGCTCCTGGCGGTGCAGCCAATGGGCAGTTCCGTTGAGTCCCAGCAGGGCAAGGGTTTTGTTGAATTTCGTTCACCCCTGGGCCTAGCTCCCAAGGGGGGTCCCATCTGCCCACGGCCTTCGGGTTGGGGAGTACCCGCCCCCCTTCTCTGGGCTCCCACTTTGTCTCTCAGCAGTCGGTCACCCTCACCCATGGGGGCCACCTGCTGCCCGCACCCGGGGCTGGATGACACAGGACAGCTCCACGCATGGCTGTTCCTTATGCCCGGGTGGCCTGGCACAGCAGCCGGCTGACCTGCGCTGGCCCGGCTCGCCTGGCAGGCACGGAGGACTTAGTCTCCCACCTCTGGGACACGACACGTAGACTCAGGCCACGCACAGTGGAGACGGGTCGTCCCACCGTCCTAGGCCTGGAGTCTGAAAGCCAGGTGAGCATAGGCTGGGGCCCGGGCTCAGGGGGGCCCGTGGCCTGCCTCTCCGGCCCCTGGTGGCCACTGGCAGCCCCGGGCTCGGTCCTTTGCACCCAGGGGCAGTCCCAACTCTCCCCTCCCCCCACCTCCAGTTTTCTGGTCTGGAATCACCTCCAGGACCAGTGCCCTAAGGTCAAAATCCCAGAATCAGGACAGCCTAGGGCCCCACTTCACTTGCTCCCCCATTATTCCAGGGAGAGAACCTGGTCTGAGGTTAGCGTGATGATCGCACATGTGACTGGGGGCTCCGGGTTCTGGGCTGGAGAAGCCTTGGGGAAAACCTCTCTGGCGCGGCCCAGAACCGCCCACCTTTCCCACCTGCAGGGCCGGGACGTGCCTTACAGGGTTGACCGTGGCAGGGACAGATGGCGTCGAGCTAGGCGCAGAGGCGGCAAATGGGAGCGGCCCCAAGAAAAAGGAACATCGAGGCTGCTTGTGTGTGGGAGGAAAAGGCCATGCATGTGGTGAGGGGCGGTGGTTCGTTCCTGCAGGGGCTTGAGCCCTCCACCTGGGACAGGGGAGGAGTAGCTGAGAGTGAGCACGACAGGGACAACGGAGCAGAGCTCGATTGCCCGGCTCTGGCTGGGCTGCCTCAGTGTGATGTCCAGTTCCGCTCAGGCTGTCACGTCCTGTTGACCCCAGAGAGGAGGGTCTGGGCAGGGTCTTGAGCCCTTGAGAAAAGGGTCTTCGCAGATGTGATTTTCAGTAGGCTCTTTTTAAAAAATAATTAATTAATTAATTTTTAAATTTTAATTTTTTCATTTGTTTTTTTTTTAAATGTTACATTACAAAAATCTGAGGTCTCCATATATATACCCCCCACCCCACCCCACCCCACTCCTCCCACATCAATGACCTCTTTCATCATTGTGGCACATTCATTGCATTTGGTGAATACATTTTGGAGCACTGCTGCACCACACTGATAGTGGTTTACATTTTAGTCTACACTCTCCCCCAGTCCACCCAGTGGGCCATGGCAGCACATACAATGTCCAGCATCTGTCCCTGCAGCACCACCCAGGACAACTCCAAGTCTTGAAAATGCCCCCATGTCATAAGGCTCTTGAGATGCTTATCCAGGTCAGCCCTAAATCCTAAGATAGATGGCCTTTGAAGAGAGAGGCAGAGGGAGATTCGACCCAGACGGAGCGGGCAGCAAAAGAGAAGGCCCCGTGGATGCGGAGACAGAGGGTGGAGAGAGGAGACAAGACACAGAGCACTGACAGCCACGGAAACTGGAGGAGCCCAGGAAGGCTCCTTCCCTGCAGACTTGATTTGGACTTCCGGCTTCCAGAGCTCTTAGATAATGAGTTGTTGTTCCGAGCCCCCAGTTTGTGGTAAACTGTTGTGGCAGCCCCCAGGGAGCAGGGCACTGGCCCTGGCGCCACAGCAGCCATGGCTGGACAGCTGGGTGAGGCAGGCCCCCGCTGCTACCGCAGCCTCCTCTGTGCTTGCAAATCAGGGTGGGGGAGGACCAGGGCAAAAGGGTGGGGCTTGTTTGGCTATCAGGGTTTTTTTCTTGCTCTGCAACGGATCACCACAAACACAGTAGGTCAAAACACCCGTTTGTCTCCGTGGGTCAGTGTCCAGGCATGGCTGGGTCCTTGCTCAGGGTCGCCCTGGCCGCAGCCTGGTGGCCGGTGGGACTGTGTCCCCGGCTGGAGCTGTGGAACGGTAGAGCTGCTTGCAGGTGGAGGCCTGAGGTCCCTGTTTCCTACTGGCTGTGGTAGGTTGAAATACGTACCTCAGAAAAACATGTTCTTCGTCTGGTGGTGGGAGCCCGTGGTAAACAGGGCGGCCTTCTGAAGATGACACCTCTAGTTAAGGTGCGGCTCATTGTGTGGGGGCGGGCTTTAATCTGCATTACAGAAGACCTTTAAAAGCAGAAGAAATTCAGAGAGAGAGAAAGAGAGAAAGCCACGGGAAGGGACCAGAAGCCTGAAGCCAGCGGAACCTGGAGGAGAAAGGAGAAGCGGCCACCACGGGCTTGGGGGTCAGGCCAGCTGCCCCGGCGCTTGGAAGGAGGGGGGCTGCGGCTCCCACCAGGCGGGGAGGTCAGGGTGTCCCCCCACAGGGGACGCTCGGACCTTGAAATCTGCTGCTGTTGGCCAGGCTGGGCGTTGCACGTGTTCGGGACCCAGGCCCCCCATCGTCCTTCCAGTCTCCCCCTTCTGGAAAGGAACCGTCGATCCATGCCTGTCCCTCCACTGTCCAGTGGAAGCAGGGACCTTGCTCTCTAGGTGTCACTGGCCACAGTCAGCGGCATCGTGCCCGGGAACAGGCCACACCTAGAACTGATTTTGATGAGACTTGTTTCTTAGCCTCGTTATTGGAATGCCTTAAGGATTTTGGGGAAATCAAGATGGAATGAATTGTATTTTGCATGTGGGAACATCAGGCCTTTTGGGGGTCCAGAGGGTGACTGTCATGTACTGAATTGAGGACCCCAGTAAAAGGCATGTGCTTACTTTTAAGCCTTTCCTGTGGGTGTGAAGCCCTTTCAAAAGACCTTTTGAGGACATTTTTTGTTAAGGGGTGGTCCAACTGAGTCAGGGCAGGTCTTAGTCTTATTACTGGAAGCCTCATGGTGGCGGCCAGAGGAGGAAGCCCAGGAGCGGCCAGGAGCTGGGAGTCGACGGAGCCTAGAGGAGAAAGGAGGAGGCGCTGCCCTGTGCATCGCCACGCGAGGGGAGAGCAAGGACCGGGGCTCTTGCAGCCAGCGCCGGGACACCGTGGCCTTCGGGAGAAGGCACTGCCTTGCTGCTGCCTTCACTTTGGACTTCTTCTGGCCTCAAAACCCTGAGGCGTTCCATTCCCCTTGTCTAGGCCAACCATTTCTCGGTATCTGTATTTGCGAGGAGACTAAGACTCTGGCGGTCAGCTCCGGGCGGGCCGTGCATTCCCCGCCAAGTGGCCCTCTCACAGGTCCTCTCGCCACGTGGCAGCTGACTTCTTCAAGGCCAAAAGGAGAGTCCCTCTCTTCAGGGAAGCCCTGGCCCTCTTCTACAGGGCTCGTCTGATTAGGCCAGGCCTGCCAGGACAATCACCCTTTTGGAAAAAATAATCCACTGATTAAGGGCCTCAGTCACATCTTCAAAACTCCTGTCACCTTTGCCACACGAGGGGACGTAATCCCAGGGGACACGGCACTGTCTTTTCTAGGTTCCGTTAGTCCACACCTACTCACGCAGGCAGACACAAGCTTTGTCCTTGGCTTGGGCTTCATCCCACGGGTCGGGGAGGAATGCTGAGCCACAGGCGAGCCGGGGGTTTGGCTGCCGTGAGGCTAGAAAACTCCTAGTGTGCCTTTCATCTTTGTACTTTAGAGGCAGGAGGAGCTGTCTCTTTAGGCCTCTCCCCAAGCGTCTACAGCCCAATCTAAGCCCTCAAAATGGCATAATCCCAGGGAAACTGTCAAGGAAAAAGGAGATGTTCTCACATAACAGCAACCGGGGCAGGTTTGAACCAACCACCCATCCACCCACCCACCCACCACCCATCTATGCACCCATCCACCCACCCATCCATCCACCCACCCATTCATCCATCCATTCCATCCCTCCCTTCCTTCCTTCCTCAGTTCTATCCACCCATCCACCCATCCACCCATCCACCACTCCTCTCTCCCTCCCTTCCTCCATCCCCTGCACCCACCTACTTTCTTTTTTTTTAAAGATTTATTTATTTATTTCCCCTTCCCCCTCTCCCCCGCCCCAGTTGTCTGTTCTCTGTGTATCTATTCTCTGCGTCTTCTTCTTTGTCCGCTTCGGCATGGGAATCTGTGTCTCTCTTTGTTGCGTCATCTTGCTGTGTCAGCTCTCCGTGTGTGCGGCGCCATTCCTGGGCAGGCTGCACTTTCTTTCGTGCTGGGCGGCTCTCCTTATGGGGCACACTTCTTGCGCATGGGGCTCCCCTACGCGGGGGACACCCCTGCGTGGCACGCCGCTCCTTGTGCGCATCAGCACTGCCCGTGGGCCAGCTCCACATGGGTCAAGGAGGCCCGGGGTTTGAACCGCGGACCTCCCATGTGGTAGACGGACGCCCTAACCACTGGGCCAAGTCCACTTCCCCCCACCTAATTTCTTACTGGCTTTTTCCATCCAAGCAAGACAGCCTTTTGTACTGCACCAGCTCTATGGCAGAAGACCCCAAAGTGGTGTGAATTCAAAAGGAAGGAGGAATCCCAAGTGACCAAATGAATGAACTAAACGGATTCCAGAGAAAGCTCTGTGGAAGTCCACACTTCTAGTCCATTTGCTCCTCATCCCCAAAACTCCACCCCAGAGTGACTTGGCCCCCAAAGAGATCCATTTATTCCTTGGCTGTTGTTAGTGCTTCCTGTGAGGGCTGGGAGCTTGAGAGCCGCATAGATTAGCTTCGGGCTAATACAGGATTGGCATTGTTTGTAAAGATGCTCTGAATGGAGTTCTGCAAGTGGTTCAGTGTGTTTTGTATGGCACTCCTGGGCATACTGACAATGGCCTTCGCTTATAGTTGTTACATCTAGATACTTACTAATGGCTCTAGTGGGTTCTAGTGAATAAAATCAGGTTTCAAATAGCTCTGTGTCCTCCATCTTTGGACTATATAATTATGTGCCCTAATACAGTTTAAGTGAATATATAGCCTATCCAACTGATAAAATAAGGTTTTCTTTATTTTTTTCTGGGGTACTTTTTAGTAGGTAAGAGAATAAATTTGCAATATATATATAATATATTCCAATATATAACTAATATATATATATATATATATATCAAAGAACTGGAATGGATAAAAGATGTAGTGCGCTAGTTGGTATAGAAGAATGTTTTCTAGCAGTATCTATCTATACATTTCATTTGTGTTCCAAGGTAGTGTCTATTTCTTAGATGTAGCGAAAGTGTGTGTACAGATATAGATCTATTTTATACATTTATGGCTGCATACCTGGAAGTGACAAGGCCCAATTCTGGTCCCAGCTTTACAACAAATTAGATGAGAACCCCTGTGATCTGCACTGAGCTTTCCAGGTTTTTAAATCATCCATCTGATAAATGGGGTCTCCAGGCCACCTTTATGCCATCTTTATGGCATCTCTATGACATCTATATGACAAGGTCATCCCTTGTCTTAAAGAATCTTTTCACTATTAGAAGTCTTTGAAATATGCTATGGAGAAATGAGTTTATATGGCTACGAGTCTCTAAAAAAGAGTCTGGAGGCTGTCAGAAGGATTGCCCTTATGCACAACTGAGCAAAATCTAAGAGACAGATAAAGTAGATACAACCCCAGGTATTGGTTCCTTTGAGGGCTAAAGAGACCCACGGGCTCTATGGTCATGGCAGATGGGGTTCACTGCCATGTCAGATGGCCCTTCTTTGGAGCTGGTGTTTCTGTGTGATGAAACTGACTCAGATGGAATCTCTTTTCATAAGACTTTCATGCTACTTTACTGGAATTGTAGTTGGTGTTGGGGTTTAAGATATATTTAGGGGATTTGAATCTCTGGACTGACAGTATGATAGCCAGGCCCTGAGCCTCAACAGACTTCAGCTCCTACAATCTGATTTATTGGACTCACCTCACTCAGCTAAGATGGAGTTGAAGAAGGACAACCACCACACCATGGAGCCTAGAGTGCCTACAACTGAAAGCAGGAGGATTGCATCCAGTATCCATGTGGAATCTGAGCCTCCTCTTGACATAGAGATGCCACGGACATAACCAATCCAAGGTCCACAGAGAAAAGGTGGCATTGGAGTGGAGTGGGAAAAGTGGACATGGTGGCTGATATGGGTATGGGGAATGGCAGGAAGAGATGAGATGTGGAGGCGCCTTTGGGACTTGGAGTTGCCCTGGATGGTGCTTCAGGGGCAATCACCGGGCATTGTAAATCCTCCCAGGGCCCACTGGATGGAATGTGGGGAGAGTATGGGCCATGATGTGGACCATTGACCATGAGGTGCAGCGATGCCCAGAGATGTACTTACCAAATGCAATGGATGTGTCATGATGATGGGAGTGAGTGTTGCTGGGGGCGGGGGGAGAGGTGGGGTGGGGGTGGTGGGGGTTCAATGGGACCTCATATTGTTTTTTTAATGTAATATTTTTACAAAATCAATAAAAAAAAAGATTTATTTTTATTTATTTCTCCCCACCTCCTCCTTGTTTGCATTTGCTGTGTCTGTTGTGTGCTGGTCTTCTTTTTAGGAAGCATGGGAACGGAACCCAGGACCTCCGATGTGGGAGGGAGGTGCCTAATTCTTTGAGCCACCTCTGCTCCCTGCTTTGTTGTGTCTCTCATTATATTTTCCTTATGTCTCTTCTGTGTCATCTTCTTGCATCAGCTCACTGTGCCTGCCCATCACGTCAGCTTGCTGTCTTGCTCGTCTTCTCTAGGAGGCACCGGGACCGAACCTGGGACCTCCTGCGTGGTAGGCGGGAGCTCAATCGCTTGAGCCACATCCGCTTCCCGAAATATGCTATTTTTAAAGTCCTCTATCTGACAGAAGTGAAAGTGTGTTTAAGCTCCGTGTCAAGAACTTCGTGTGGGGCAGGCTGAGCCAAATAAAATGGTGGAGTGATCTCCAAGGCCCTCAGCAGCTGCAAATGGTGGGAATAGAGCTGCTTTTGGTAAATGACAGCCTAGGGCTTGCTAAAATTTACCCTAGGATAGTAGCATGGGAAATAAAAAAAGCATGACTTCTTATTGCTTCCAATATTTGTTTCAGTTAATGAACCCAAAGGGTCTTGGAGATCACTTTCTGTTCCAGAAATTAAGATATTTAATGGAAAAGCAATGCCCTAAAATAGAGAAACTAGAGTATGTGGGAGGAAAATCCTGAAACAATGAGAATCAAGTGACATAAGCGAGGGCTGAGTGTGTGTGTGCATACCATACAATGCAAAATTGTCAGCATTAGCAAAAAAGGGCCTGAACTTTGGAAAATTGTAGCTAGAAATGTTGCAAGAAGATAGAGATTTACAAGGTGTTTTAGGATAGATTTAATGTTTTAGTGACATAGGAAAGCAACTGACGATGTTTAAGTAAAATCAAATTAGAAAAATCAAGTATGCTTTTAACCCCTGTTTCCTAGCTATAAACTCAGCATAGCGCTCCTTCTAAATTTACCTCTCAGCATTGCTAGGGAGATGAAATGAGACAATAATAGTTCCAAAGGACCTTTTAAGAACTTAAAAAACTTTGCGAATAGAGAAAAAGAATGAAAAAAGAGAACAGGTCCTTTATGGAAAAGTTGGAGCTGTTTAGAATTATTAGATGGGACTTACCCTTCAAAATTCTTTATTAGAAAATCTTTAATGACTTCAAAAAAAATCCTTTTAAAAAAATGTTTTAAGTTTTAAAAGAGAGTCATACTTTCAAAACATCCCTCTTTTCAGGCCCTGCTAGTTTTTTCCTGGCCAGTCCCTGCCTGGCCTTACGTTTGAAGGCTGGATAAAGTACTCGTGAGATATTTAAACTCTGCACTGGCAAACGATTTATGTATATGCTGCCTTCATATCTCTGCCGTTCCTCCGTGTTGTAATAAAAATAGCGTATTTCCAATATCATGTGGCGTTTGTTCTGGCGTGGAAATAGAACCCTTGAAGGTCAACACTTGGATGGCAAATGAGGAAGAGGTCAAGAGCAGGAATTTCACGTTGTTTTAACTGGCACAGAGATCACTACAAGAACTGCTAGCATCAGTGTCCAGGCCACCCAATTCTGTCAGGCTTTTTAGTTTTGCCGTAAAAAAGATGGACAGATTCAGAGACCAGTGAGGTCAACTCCCGGACACAGCTGAGGCTGGACCGGCCCGGCTCTGCACACACCCGTCTCCAGCACCCCAGGGGGACTGCAGAGCCAGTGCCCTTTGGCGGAAGAGCGGTGCTTTCACCCAGAGCAAAGGATGAAGTGCAGAGCCGGGACCTCGCACTACGAGCCTACTCAAGCTGGCAATCTGACTACCAAATCCATCTCATTGTTCTTTCAAAATAATTTATTGAGTGCTAGTTTCAAGCCCCACACTGGGCTGGGTGCATCCCATAAACTGCCTGTCTTCCTATAGCTGCCCTCAGTGGTAGATGTTAGCTTTTTAATTTTAGTTTAGGAAGCAAATGTCACACATGTAATAAGGAGCAGAGGGGGATTTGAGCCCAGGCCAACTGATTGCACAGCCTATGCCTGTACAATGCTGAAGTAGCCACATTTTCAGATTTTAAAAGAAAATGAGGGCTTGATCTGGAATATTGACAAGAGCCAAGAAAGTCTCCTGATAAACAATTTAAAATCAAAGCTTAACAACAACTTACATGCTACATTGTAAAGTCAGCTGAAATACCTTTTAAATAAATGGTGCTTAGGGTATGTGAAGATTGTCACTTTCCAGAAAACTCTGTTTTCCAAAGAAAAATCTCTGTAATTCAGTAGTTGCTGAGGTTGGAGTTTTGTGCTATGCACACAATTTCAATTATATTAAGAAACTTTATTGGGACTCTTTGGCAAACAAGTTTAGGAATATTGAGAATGCAAATGGCAGCTGAAGGAGAAACCTTCTAAATCACGCTACACTTAATTTGATTTGGATCAGTTACATTTCATTGATTTTTATAGAGAACAGCCGTGACATGCTTCAAACTTTCCATTTGGCAAACCACAAATAAGTTAAAGCACAGAAGATCAGAGGGCACCACACAACAAAAAGCCCTTCGCAATGGGCCAACGACGTTAATGCGTGTGGAGAAACCCAGCAACGACTGAACCTGGACGATGCAGGGATGTGACACATGTTCTGTGCAAAGACGTTTATCAGTTTAAAGTTTTGCTTTCCAGAATCATCATTTTCCCCATTCAGGCAGTGCCTCTAGATTATCTGACTCAGTCATTCACCCTCTTCGGATAGTATATTCTTTCCCATTTGTTTTATGGCATGTGCATTTTTTTCTCCCCTTTGGGCTCACAGAATAGGGTAGCTTTGAGAAGAGTATACACCGAAATCTGCACGTGAGTTGTGGTGATAGTCCGAGTGCTTACAGAAAACCCATGATAAGACACTTAGCATCCTACCGTCATAATGATGACTGTGTTTATAAAATAAAATCACATTGGGAGAGGGGAGTGGTGTAGCGCAGTGGTTTGAGCGGCTGCTTCCCCTTTATGAGGTCATGGTTCAATCTCTGGTACCTCTGTAAAAAAAGTCACATTTGGAGAGGTGAGCAGGGAAGAAACCCAGCACCTCAGGTTACAGCATGTTTCTATTTTAGCTCACTTCGTGTCATTGCCAGTGATTGCCCAATGTCTAGAGATGCAAAGTGACTGCGAGTCAACAAAGTAGAACAGTCACGTAGTTCTACAACATCCAGTTGGAGAAATGGGGACGTACCTCCTTGTTTTGCCTCTGCAAGAGAGACGGGTTAATAGGTGATAGGAAGCAGGTCAGGTATTGATTCCCTCACTGTAGACTGCTTCACCCACCCAAGAAGGGACATTGGTGCCCGGCCCTGCTCAGCCCCCCTTGCTCTTTGTCCAACTCTGGTACAATCTTGGAACAAGATCTTGCTTCCGCTTGGAGCTCTACTCTATTCCAATACTCTGCTTTGATTATTTCTGTTTGGCCAGTACACTTGGCCCTGGGTTTCTTTGGAACCAAGCTAAATTTGCTTATTGCCTTCCTGAATGTCAACAGTGTTTGCTTTGCCTTTCCATGTGGGTCAGACAGGCCCCAGAGTTGAATGATACTCAGCACTATGTGAACTGGAGGCTGTCAAAATTAGAAAGAGAAGATAAGAGACAGCATAAAGCTAAGGAATGGAACCTCATATTATTTTATTGTCCTTGGCAAAAAGAAAGGGCTGTGATGACATGGGCTGGGCTCCAAGCCCCTTTCTACAGCTTCCCAAGCAGTTGGGAGTGGAACTGCTACATCCTTTGCACCAAATCACTTTTGACATGTAAAGAATTAACTCTGGATGACTCATGGCCAGCTTGGAAGCTCTGTGGCGATCCTGACTCAAGTTCGGGTAAAAAGTGTGTGCTTGGATGTGGCCAGTGGTCTCACAGAAAGCATCCTGGGGACCAGGAAGCGCCAGCCAGATGGCAGGCTGGGATTCATTCCTTCAGTTCACTTCACACAACGTACTCAGCCTCTCGGGGGCCTTGGGTTCCTCCGCTCATGTGTGTGTCAAGTTTAGGCTTAGTGGCCTCCCAATTCCGTGGCTGTATCCTCACTACAGTTGGACAGCGCGCTCTGTCCCTCTAGAAAGCAAGGCCTCATAACAGTTTTGCGTAGTTGGGAGGATGTAGAAAAAGCGCTGCGTCTGAAGGAGCATTGCCATGCGTCGAGGGGCCTTCAATGCCACCTTAGGCACTGGGGTCGGATGCACCCTGCCTCCTGAGATCAGCTCTGTAGAGAGGGTCCCTGCAGCTGAGAAGTGGCGAGGAGCCATCCAGTTCTCTCCAGGGCCAGCGAGGACCCAGGCCGCACCCTCTCGGGTCCTCAGCCCCTCTCTAAACATTTCTGCCCCTGCCCTTCTTCCTCCCTTTGCCCAGTGCTAGCTTAAAGGTGACGGACACAATGAAACCTGCCCTGCTTAGGGGTCAGGAGACAGCTGGACTTGCACAGTGGCTCTAATCGAAGCAATGCAACGAGGCACTTAATTTTCTTCTGTCTGGTCTTACTTGCTGGTTCCTCAGTGTTATTCTCGTCTTGTGAGTTCTTCCAGTGAAAGAACTACGCTTTAAATGTCTGCATTCCAGAGAGCACAGAGGAGAACGCACAGTGGAGGAGGGATGGTCAGTAAATAGGGTTGATCTTTTGACGTATATCAGGGGATTGGGGACAGAAAGCAAGTCTATCATTACAAGGTAATTGTATTTTAACAATTGTAGTAGTTCATTCTCGACCATTATTGAAAGTGTGTTTTAATTGAAGCCTTTTGTTGTAATTTAAATTTCCTGATGCTGTAAAACACGAAGTGCATTCAACAACTCAAGCACTCCTCCCCACCCCGTCATTTTGGTCCATTCTCACATTGATCCAGGTAGTTTATACCTGAGGAAACTGCAGCTCACGTAGCTGAAGTGACCTGCCTGAGTCACATAGACAGACGGTCTTTGGTCTTTCAATCTTGTGTGTTTTCCCTCATCCACAGATTTTTTTTCTCAAAATATAATTTTTCATGGTGGTGTCAACTTGGAAGCTGAACAACTTTAGACCCGGGCCCCAGTTTTTCTGAGTTAATGGATTTTACAGATTGTGTGTCCTGGGAAGCAGATTTGGCCCAATGGATAGGGCGTCCGACTACCACATGGGAGGTCCACGGTTCAAACCCCAGGCCTCCTTGACCCGTGTGGAGCTGGCCCATGAGCAGTGCTGATGCGCGCAAGGAGTGCTGTGCCACGCAAGGGTGTCTCCCATGTAGGGGAGCCCCACGCGCAAGGAGTGCACTCCGTAAAGAGGGCCGCCCAGCGTGAAAGTGCAGCCTGCCCAGGAATGGCACTGCACACACGGAGAGCTGACACAACAAGATGATGCAACAAAAAGAAACACAGATTCCCGGTGCCACTGATAAGGATAGAAGCGGTCACAGAAGAACATACAGTGAATGGACACAGAGAGCAGACAGCTGGGGGAGGGGGTGAAGGGGAGAGAAATAAATGAAAAAATCTTAAAAAAAAAAAAAAGATTGTGTGCCCTCCTGAGAGAATGTGCATGTGTGTGGGTGTGACAGAGAGGTATTTGTGTTGCTGCCCAAGTAAAGCTTGCTAGACACCGGCATTCTGCCTTGCAGAAAGTTGGCTTGTCCAGCCACCTGCAGCTCTCATGGCCTGGAGATCAAAGGGCCAGGGGGCCCAGGAAAACCACAGGACGGGCAGGAACCTTGCACTGAGGGCGCACACAGAGGAGCCGGTGTTCTTGCTCTTCCTTTGGCTCTGAGGCCTCTGCTCTGGTTCATGTGGTGATGGCGGCGTGAGAGTCTGCTCCCGCTGTCCCAGTTTTCCCTCCTGCCTGCCTGAAGAGGGTTCGGGTTTCACAAGCGGGTTTCTCCTCGGCATGTGTGGAAACACGACCCATCCCCAGCCGTACTGGATCTGGAGAGAGCTTTTCTCACACAGAACCTACCTCAGAGGGGTGGCCTGAGGCTTGTGGCCAAGGTTTGGAGGGTCTGATGTGACAGCCGGGAGCTGACACACAGTGTCCTAAGGATGAGCCACCCCCGGGCCTCACCGCCTGACCGAGCACGGCCACGCTGGCCGACGTTGGCACGGAGAGCCAAAAGAGGAGCTCCCGTGTCGGGCTGAGTGTCGAAGCAGGAGTCGGAGTTTTGGCTCATCCTGCATTGCTTGAAGATGAAGCGTTCAGTTTAAGAAAAATAATGATATCTATTTTCAAGAAGAATAGATGTTAGATTTGATAATGCCCAATTTCTAACAGACCTGATGGAAGTGCCATGCAAAGAAGTCGCACTCAGGGTATAGAGAGATGTTGAAATGAAGCCGGATGTCCTTCCCCATCCCACCTCCACCTTGCTGCTGGCAATGACCTTGCCCACCCTTGGGTTCTAGTAAGCCTCTGGCTGCCCTGAAACACCTGCTGACGAGCCTTCCAGTCACCACTGAACAACACTGGCGTGCTTTGGAGTTATGTGTGTGCGGTTCCTAAAAGGACGTTGCTTTTTAGGTCAGAGGAGGAGAAAGTCTGGGAAGAAGGAAACTCAAGCACTTTTCCTAGGAAGACTTCTCTCTCCTAGCTCTCTCCACCATCTGGACAAACAGCTCCAGGGTCCAGAGACCCTCAGCTGAGTGTCGGGTTTCCAGGACGGAGCCTTCCACCGCAGACTGGATGAATGAGCAGTGTATGTTCACGGTCTTCGGCTTTCGTGACTATTATTGCTCCGTGGGAACAGTGAGCAGGGGTCAGCTACTCTCAACACCTTGTCACTTTGGCCCAACAGAGCCATGTAAGAAAATGTTCACAAATAAAAGCACCAGTTAAGAGTAGATTTGGTCAATTACTAAAAGTGCTGGGAGGAGCTGGCTCCCTGGACTTTAGTACAAACCTGTCTCCAGACTACCCAGAAGTGCCTGAAGAGTTTTATATATTCAGCCAAGAAGATTTCTTTTCCTTCCTAGCGGTTAAATATGACTGGCAAGATGCAAGCTTGACTGGATCAACCTTTTGAAGGCTTCCAGTTAGCTTCCAATTTTAATACACTGTGTGTTTACAAAGACTACGGGGTTCAAAGACTCATTTCCTGTACTTTGCCGAAGAACGTAGCCCCTGGTGTGCGCGCATTGTCTGTTTGATGTATTTGAAATATTTTTAAAAATTAAATAGGTTAAATATTTTAAATGAAGACTAGCTCACATTGACTGGATTCTTGAGGCAGTGAGTCAGGTATGCATGATTTTATTTAAAATGTGTCCAATAAGATTTTCCATTTGGAATGAACATTTTTACCTCTTTCCGCATATCATTATAAACAGCATTTTCTCATTCGGTGGAGTTTCTTAGGAAGTCCTAAGGAACTTAACAGAAGAGATAAAAGGAAATGGCGGAGAATTAAATAACAGGACATATATATCACAGCGGGATGCTCACACGTCCCAGCCTTGGGGCCACACAAGTGACTACTGGGTGAAGAAATAAATCCGCTCATGCAAATCGTCGTACGATCACTTGGTGTCCTTTGGAAGTTCTGGCATTCACTGTCACTAGCACAGATAAGAAAATGGGTCAGATGACGCCAGTGAATGGTGAATTGTCTTCTGCTTTTGGAGGCTGCTTGGCCAGCTGAGAGAAGACAGGAACACAAATGCACTATCCCAGGAGAATTTCGTAGCATTGGAAGAGACCGCTCCCACCTGCCCACCACTGCTCCACGTCCCAGGGAAGACGCCCCTGGCGTCCGTACTGGCCGGTGCATGGTGGCTGCAGCTTCCCCCATCTCTCACCCAATGGAGCTGGCTCATCTGTGGGCAACAGCACATCACAAAATCAGCAGAGGGAGCACGTTTCACCCAAAACGGGCAGCGGTGTTTTAAAATCACTGGAACCTGGCGATCGTAAATTTCTGTTTTCATGAGCCAGAGGTCATAGCACAAATGAGGTTGAAATGTCATCAGAGCAGACCACGGGGCCACAGAAAGACATGTCTTCATTATGTTGACCTGCCGGGAAGACAGACAGATACAGAGCACAGCTAACAGGTACCAGGGACGCACGTGTCCCTAGTAAATACGAACGGCGCCATTCACGTGGAAATCGATCGAGCAGGGCATCGAGTTTCCTGCCTGCTCATGGGAGCTGCTGTCATGGAAAGAAGCTAAGGACAACGTGGCCAGAGCGGGCGGGGGGGGGGGGGTGGGCTGGGAAATATCACCCTCTCAACATTTGTTCTAAAGTGACTTGAAGTTGATCATTCATTTATAATCGAAACATAATCCTGAACAGCGACTGCTCCTTCTTTCTCTCGGCAAATACATTTGTTCATAAATAACTTAAAACGCCCCCTTGACATTCGTGATACAGTCTTGGCTGGAGTAAAAAAGGGCGTGGGGTGTGCAGCACTGGGGAGGAGATGGGGGGAGTCTGTGTGTGTGGAGAGGCGGCTCAAGCGTCTAGTCGCGGCGTTGCCAGCATCAGCCATCGGATACCGGCGGGGTGACCCAACCGTACTTTTCATGCGTCTTCACCAAACTCTTAAAGGTCGCCTCGGCTTCCTTGCGACTGAAGGACTTTTTTGACTTGCCGGCTTTTCTGCAGATCCGTCCCTGCAGGAGATAAAAAGAAAAACCAAGTCAGCGCTTCGGGGGCAATTCTGTTTTGCCCCCATCTTTGTCAACAGCCCCCCAGGCCATGGGGATTTAGGATGCCGGAATTGGTGTTGGCTGAGCAGACATGGAACATTCAGGTTCTAAGGGACCAGCCAGGTACAAGCAGAGGCGCTCAGGGGCTGGCGAGACTTAGGGGAGGGAGAAGACAAGCGGTCTTCAGGAACTCCGCGTTGGCTTCATCTGAATTGGCTCATTCCGTGAAGCTGGGAGGCAACCTCTGCCCCTTCCCAAGACAGCACCGGGAAAGCCAGCTTTTTCCATGTGCATTGATTCAGACCGAACTGTTCTCCCTGAGGCAAAATATTGTTCTAACTTTCTTTCTCCTCCCTTGAAAGAATACCTTTAATTATATCTCATAACTCCTCTTTTTTTTTAAAATGTTACATTAAAAAAATGAGCAGTCCCCATATTCCCCCCTATTTGATAACAGTAAGAATTTTTCTCTCTCTAGATGTGGATATCTATATAGTCACACACATAAAACCTCTAGCTTCTGAAATTCAAGTTCAGGAGCGGTTAAAATGTCCTTTCCATTCATGTCACTTCTGCACTATTTCAGAGAAGGCAGCATGGTTTTCTGCAAAGAAGGAAGGCGGTCCCCGACTCCCTGCTTCATGGCATGCTCCCGGGGGGTGGACGGATGGGCCAGGGGGAGAGGCCACCTCTCCTCTCGACCACAGGATGGAGGACAAGAGGGTTTGCGTCATCTTAAGGTGGGCTTCAGAAGCTCTAGACCAGTTGGCAAGAAGCCAACTGGTGGCTGCTGCTGGACTTTGCCTCAGGACAGCGACTCACTCTCAGAGAGCCCTGAGGAAGGTGCTGTACCAGGCACCAAGGAGAACAAGCCGATTCCGGGTGACGCGGGGGCCCGCAGTAGACAGCATTGCTGCTTCTGTTATTTTAGCCTCATTTGGTCTTCACTGAAGCTCTCGATGGCAGATCAACCCAAACACCCCCTTCGCCTCTTGGACAGGCTCCCCCCAAGATTGGCTGGTTTTCCCACATGTCATGCACGGGCTTTGCAGATCGGCCAGAACCCCTGGCCAATCTCATCAAGCTGTGAGTGTACGTAGGCTATTACCAACTACCTCCTGTTCATGACCTTCACCGAGCACGGCTCACTCTGGATAGGGCCTCTGCAGCCCCATGTTTTAATATTTTTGCTGGAGCACAGCTGCAGGCCTGTGTGCACTAAGAGGACCTGAATGGGAACCAGGCTGCCCCACTGGCCGGCCTCACCATGTCCTGCTTGTGTGTCTGTTCTCCTGGACTGTCACTGAGTGCAGCGGTCACCCCCATTGGTGTGGTCATTGACAGACAAGTTCTGCCCCGTCTCAGCTCTCTGTTAACTCCCAGGTGACTCCTGGGGAAAGAGAGTTGCACCCACCTCTTTGGACAAACGATGTCCCATCACCAGAGATTGGGGATGGATGGCCTTTTATCTGTTTGGACTCAGAGCTTAGAGTTCCTTGGCAACGTTTGTGTTTTCACTAGTGGACGCTAAGACCAATCTCTGGTTGAGGAGTCAGAAATCCAGGATTTCGTTCTCTTTCCCCAATCATCTCTCTGGCTTTGCTTTTCCATCTACCAAACAAGAGCAGCCCCACCTTTCCTAATTTACTGCTTGGTTCACACCCAAAGGACTCTTAAAAGAGTGAAGGAAGACTGGAAGAGAAGACAGGAAGTGGTACTGTACTGACTGCTAGAAACTTCCCTACCCAGGATATAATTCCAATTTTTAATTTTCTTACTTCGTAATTAGCTTATGCCGTCGAGTTGCACTTGGTAAAAAGAGGCCACTAACAGCTGATGTATTTATAATCTTCATCTTCACGGGCGGCGTTCAAAGTCCAAAGTTATTTCATTAAACAGCTGCAAGTGTTGGCATCAATGTCTCCACCAAGGGGGAGCAAATATCCAGGGCGACGTTTTATGTATAAAATGCAGATTTAACCATCCCTGTTATTCTTTTTCCTATAGTACTGAAAATTTATGGTATGATCTGAGAATTCTGAACCCAGACAAACAGAGGCTCTCAATAATCCTGGAATAGTCTGTCCCTTTTGGCATAAACATATACTCTGCCTCTTCACTGTGAAAGTCCCAATTGTTGCAAACAACAACACACAGAGCCCCGGAAGAACAGACCACTCTCTGTGGCCTTTTCTTCCCGGGAAGAATCATGGACAGAAAGCCCCAGTGCTCCAGCTTTAGTCAATTCAGCAACTGGGGGCCAGAGTCTGTTATCAGCCGGACGGAGGCCTCACTGTGCTCACCACACTCTGCTGTCAGTGAGGAGCTCTGCTCTCTCCTGTGCGCAGCACCCAGCTCCCCAGGGACCAGGGACCTTCCCGGGCGAGGCCTGCGCCTCCTGGAGAGCCCGCTGGAGGTCACCAAGGCAAGGGCTGGGCTTGAAGTCCACCACTGCTCTTTGCTGGCTTGGCCGGGGTGCCCAGGCCGTTCGCACGGAAATGCCCTTGGGGTGTCCTCTACATCGAGTTGGGGAGGATGGCTCCACCACTGCCCAGGCCGCACGTGTGGGGCACTCCCGTTCTTTCTCCCAGGATACAGTCTGGGAGCTGGACTACCAGGGATTCTGCAGGCCAAGCTCCTCTGACCCCCTGTATCTTCTATAAAACAGCGAGTGGCCACTTCTCAGCATCATTACGAACGTCAGATAAGACACCGGATTTGAAAATCTGGCCTTTTCTGTTTCCATCTAGCTAATCCTCAAAGTGTCTAGGGTGAGATATTAAGAGATCGCATTGGATTTAATGCTAGAAGACCTGGTTGTGACAACCTAACCCGCTGGGATAGCACTGTGCTGTCATTAAGAGTTTGTGACAACGTCTTTGTTAAGCCAACACTCTCTCTCCTGAGTCACAAGTTGTAAATGTTTAGTCATGAGCAAACATGGGGTTTTACCATAACAACCTTAAAAATCTCACCATAATCACGACACGGCGCTCGCGGGAACACTGCTGTCCAGGGCTGCGTTGGCCGCACAAAACCATTAGCAAGTGCTTTGGTGCAACTTTTAAAGTTTCCCGATGGCTCTTGGGGGCCACACGCGATGGGTCCATGTGAACACATTTCGGCACATAACAGTGGCCCCCACTCCCGTCTTCAGTTCAGATCCCCGACCTTACCTGGTGCTCGTCACCCCAAGACAGACCTCGACCTTGAGCCTGGCTCTGGCCCACCCGCGCCTGCCTCGGCTGCCTTGGACTTCCCACTCGCTCGTTCATTCATTCACTCCTCCAGGCACGAGGCCCAGCGTGGGTTTAAAGGGGCACAGAAGGAGAGCAGCAGGGGCTCTTCCCGTGGCACGGCTGACACTTTGGGAAGGACGCTACCGTGTGGGGTGGGGCTGCCGTGTGCAGTGTAGGGCGGTTAGCAGCACCCCTGGCCTCTCCCCACTGAACTGTGACAACTACATCGTCTCCCCGGGGGTAACATCACCCCACTTGAGAAGCACGGATGGGGAGACGTGGCGTGGCTCAGGGCGAGCAGAGCCAACCCGCTCTGGACTCACGCAGCCGGCGTCTGCTGCCAGCCTTGTCCTCGCCGTCCACGGCACCTGCAGAGGCCCCTGAGGCAGAGGGAATTCTGGGTCTTGTGGAACCTGCAGCTCAGAGGGCAGACTGGGTGCTCCCTCGGGAAAGGGAGAAAGGAAGGAGGTGGGGCGAAGAACAGGCGAGCTGGCTGTCAGCGGTGGAGACAGGCCTCTGTGTTCAGTGATACGTGCGCCGAGCTTGGGAATCGGGGCGAGCAGGCGTCTACCAGGCTCTGGTGCCCCAAAGGTGGAGGCTTCCAACAGCCTGCTGTGCTCAGGGAACCACGAGGAGACGCCTGGCGGGCTGGGGCATGGAGTTGTACAAGGCGGCGTGTGCGCTGGCGAGCAGGCTGGGGAGAGGGATTGCAGAATTCAACAGACCTGGGTTCAAATCCCTGCTCCACCACTTCCTGGCTGTGTGGCCTGGGCGAGGTACTTAACCTTTCTGAATCTCAATTTCCTCATCTGTAAAATTATATTAGCATTATGTGACACCGGAGTTTTATAAGGATGTAATATGCTAAACCAGATACGATGCTTGGCATGGTGCCAGGCCCACGGCCGACACCGTAAATGGGGCTCCTTCCTTTTTGAACTGCTGTGGAGGGGCTTCTCCTTTGGCAAAACATAGTCTCACTCCGCCTGTTTTTGAAAAGCACACACAAGTGCTGTCCTTTCACAGGCATAGGATGACTTGATTTATTAGGTCACAAAAATGTGTTTGAGGCAAATCCGAGATGTTGCATTTGTATGACTAATTTAGCAGGCTTCTTAACTATGCCTCTTACAACAGTTATAACAGGTGGACAGTAACTGCGCATTTCTCACTTGATTAGATTTTTCTCTTTTGCTTGCAAATACACTTTGGTGTTTCGGGCATCATTTGCCTATGAATTGCAGGCTTATACTTCCTGAAGGAGAGCTAACCCTCCACACTCCTCCTGGAAAGCGTGGAGCTTCCTGAAATCATGCGCAGGGCTGCTACTTGATTCCAAAGTCTTTGAAAGCGTGATTGTTAGTCTAAAACCCCTCACATGTACTAGGTCCTCCGCCTTGGGTTTCAAGCACGGGTTGTGTTCGTGTTAGACTTCCTACACGAGGCCGCTATCTGCAGGCACGTTGCAAGCCCGCGAGGCTCTCTGCTTGAGGAAAACGAACGCTCACAGGTGCCTCAGAAAGAAGGTCCACATCCGAGGACTCCACCTTTCTTTTAAGGTTTAGCTTTCAAAGCAAACCCCAGAAAGATCAATCTGGAAGTTTCTCAAGGATGGACAAGACCACCACAATAAGATTCTGTTCCAAAGAAACGCATTCCCAAGTCAAAACCTTGGCGCCTGAGCCACTGACAAGCGAGGGACTTCAGCTGGAGCTGGTGGAGCTGACCCTCCAACAGAAGAGCGGGGCAGTGGCGCGCTCTGGTCGCCTCCTGACGCGGCTGTCGTGGGCTGAGCACGTGTGTGCACGAGTGCGTGTGCGCAGCGTGTGGCGGCGGAGGCTGTTAAAGCCTCTGCGGTGGGCACGGGGGTCCCCGCACGGGGACCACCAATCGCCCTGGAGGGCAGCCTCTTGGCAGAGCCAGGGAAGAAGCCCAAAGCGTGTGGTGCAGCGGGGAGGACGGTCCACACTGCCAGGGACCCCTCCCAGCACCACCCAGGGCAGGGAAGGGGCTGCCGAGGGGGGTGGGCGAGCAGAAAGAGGGAGGGGGACCATGGAGCCCGAAAAGGCAGGTTAGCGCCGTGGCAGGAATGCAGAACCAGACGGCGAGCTGGAAGCCGACAGCGGGCTCTTGTTGACATGACGCGCAGAGTGTCACCACCCAAACCTCCGTCCACCTGTACGACGGTGACGGCAACTGACCCAGCTGCAACTGGGCCTGCGGCTCAGCTGCCACAGGGCGGCCACGGCCACGCACACCACCTCTCTGAGCACACAGGCCGCTTCAGGGACACCTGCTGACCCGGGCGCGACAGGCCGCTGAGCTTCAACTCAAAGGCCACGGGGCGGGATTTGGGCCTCCGGGAAGGCTGCCACGCGATGGCCCGAGGGCGCCAGGAGGGGGCGCGAGACCAAGGCGACGTGGCCTTGCGGCCGTGCCTCGTGTGGGAAGGTTTTCCTCGTAAGGGCTGGAGGGAAACGTGGGCTCGGAGGGAGACCACCACGTGGCCACGATGTGCAAGCGAGCCCAACGCTCAGCCCTCCCCGCGGGCGCCGAGCACCCACGTGTCCATGTTTCCAGTTGGGTTTTCTTCAGGAGCCAACCCCCAACGTGACTTTGGTCTGTTTTTGTTATTTAGCTATCCTGTAACCAAGTTTCTTTTGCCCCAGAAACTTTTAACTTACTTTCCTAACTCTTGTTGCTAAAAACTCTTGTCAGGTGATTTTTGGAAAGCGTCGACTCAAAAAATCCACCTCAGAAACGATAAACCACGTCAATCTTTCTCTGAGGCACTCATTGAGGTTGTATGCCTGAGAGACCCCCACCTCGTGCCCAAGCCAAATACCCAAAGAAATGCTATTAGAAAAGCAAGTCGGGGGAAGTGGACTTGGCCCAGTGGTTAGGGCGTCCGTCTACCACATGGGAGGTCCACGGTTCAAACCCTGGGCCTCCTTGACCCGTGTGGAGCTGGCCCACATGCAGTGCTGATGTGCGCAAGGAGTGCCGTGCCACACAGGGGTGTCCCCTGCGTAGGGGAGCCCCACGCACAAGGAGTGTGCCCTGTAAGGAGAGCCGCCCAGCACGAAAGAAAGTGCAGCCTGCCCAGGAATGGTGCTGCCCGCACGGAGAGCTGACACAACAAGATGACGCAACAAAAGAAACACAGATTCCTGTGCCGCTGACAAGAATGTGAGTGGACACAGAAGAACACACAGCGAATGGACACAGAGAGCAGACAACTGCGGGGGGGGGAAGCGGGGAAGGGGAGAGAAAAAAAATTTAAAAAAAGAAAAGCAAGTCAGGGACACAGATGTCTGGAACGTTCCATGAGCGTGAGGACTCTGGCTGGTGGGCCGGGGGATGAGGTATGAGGGCCCCGTGGCCAGGTGGACCAGCGAGGGCTGCCCCTTGGGGTGGCTGCGGGTGGGAAAGGCTGTGATTCAAGGACCTGGGCTGGGGTTTCCTCTTGAGTCCATTTCTAAACAGTAATAATAAAAAATGTTTCTGCTGAAGAAGAGCCTTGACCAGCCACTGGAGCTTCTCCGTCTAACGGGAATGCCTGCTGTCCACAGGGAGCATCACCCCCACCGCGGGACGCAACGCTGCCCGCCGCACGTCCTCTCCAGCCTCACCTGAGCTCTGCCCCTTCCTGAAGACGAGCCGGGGCGCGTCCAAGGGGAGGACACCGGGGGAAACCGGCTACACACACGCTCGGTGCTTTGCATACTGACGAGACTTGCAATGCTATGCAAAACGCTGGCCCTGCCACCCACTGCTCGGCAAAGAGGCACCGGTGCTGGGTGCGGGGAAGGGCGCAGCAATGGATGACTCAGTTTCCCCGCTGGGAGCATGAGACCAGGTGCAGACGTCTAATATCTCCCTGGCAGGAGAGTTCTTGGATGACTTGGCACCATGACACTTGGGGCTGGATAATTCTCGGTTGTGGGGGGCTCGCTGTGTGCAGCACAGATACAGGGCACTATATATCCTGCCATGGCCCACTGACTGGACTGGGGGAGAGTGTGAACTACAATGTAAACTCTAATCCATGTGGTGCGGCAGTGCTCCAAAATGTATTCACCAAATGCAATGAATGTGCCATGATGATGAAAGAGGTTGGTGATGTGGTAGGAGTGGGAGGCGGTGGGGAATGGGGTATATGGGAACCTCATATTTTTAATGTAACATTTTGTGTCATCTATGTATCTTTAAAAAAGAAACCATCCAGCTGCCCACATGTGGGGTTCTGGAAAGGTCCATGTGAACACATCTGCCCGTTATGATGGATAGCTTTGCCAGATGGTCCAGCGGTCCATTCTCACTTAAGTAAACTCTGAAATCTCTTGGGTTTGGCTCCATTTAGAAGAACAGGGACGTGTTAGCTTTGTGAGCCTCAGCAAGCCCGCCTTCTTTTGAATGGCAGTGACCCTGGTTGAAGACAGCTCTGCATCTGCTCTAACTCAGTGAGCGACTCGCAAGAAACGTGGGTGTCTTCCAGTCCAAGCAGACCCCTTCCATCAGAATCCAGGTCCCTGTCCCACTCTCTTTCCTAGGCGAATGATCCTCCCGAGGGTCCCGCATCTTCCTTCTTCTTGGAACACATCTGGACAAGGAAGGGAGTCCAGGCTCCTTTGTTTCCTTGCCCACCCGCTCTGTGGTTTCATTCTCCCAGCAACCCTCTTGTTCCCAGGAGGCCAATACGAGGCCACCGCCCTTTGCACATCTGCCCACGATGCCATCAGCCACCGGCCTCGATTTAGGGATGGAGTGCCCAGGATGCGCTGCCTTCCCGCTGCGGCACAGGTCAAGGAAGGAAGGTGGACCCAAGGGGGCGGGCTTGGAGGAGAGGCTGGACCTTCCTGCTTCCAGGGAGGGCATGGTCCGAGCAGACTGTTGCTGGGGTGACTAGAGATGCTGGGAATTCACCACGCTCCACATTCCACACCCTCTCCCCCTCTCAGACAGAAAGCCTCCATGCCAGCGAGGACCACTCACCGGCGAAAACGCAGCTCCGAAGGCGTGGGGACCGCCTGCCTCTGCCCACCTGCCCTGCCCTACATCTGCAGCATTTTAAAAAAACGTTTATTTATTTATTTATTTCTCTCGCCTCTCGCCCCCCTGGTTGTCTGTTCTCTGTGTCTATTTGCTGCATGTACTTCTTTTGTCCGCTTCTGTTGTCAGCAGCACGGGAATCTGTGTTTCTTTTGTTGCGTCATCTTGTTGTGTCAGCTCTCTGTGTGTGTGGCGCCATTCCTGGGCAGGCTGCACTTTCTTTTGCACTGGGTGGCTCTCCTTACAGGGCGCACTCCTTGTGCGTGGGGCTCCCCTACGCGGGGGACACCCCTGCATAGCAGGGCACTCCTTGCGTGCATCAGCACTGCGCATGGGCCAGCTCCACACGGGTCAAGGAGGCCCGGGGCTTGAACCGTGGACCTCCCATGTGGTAGGCGGACGCCCTAACCACTGGGCCAAGTCCGCGTCCCCATCTGCTGCATTTTGATCTCCCGTCTTTGGTTCTTCGGAAGGCGTCATTACATACCCACTGCTTGGTGTTGCTGGGAAAACGGCTCTGTCTTAAAACAGTTAATGCTTAGGCGATGCTGTTGAAGGGGAAGTCTAAAGAAAGGGAGGAGACCAGGAGTGTCACTGGAAAACGTGACAGGCATCAGGCCTGGGAAATGACCTGTCACAGGAGAGGGCGGCCGCGCTCCTCTCCCTGCCCCTGCTCGCACGAGTTTGTGTGAGTAGGACAAAGTCATCCCAAACTCGATGCTGTGGAAAAATGACAGGGAGAGGCAATGTGAGCTTTTCCGAGGAGACACAGTGATGGTACCCATTACGCCTTCAGGAAGCATGTCTGTCTTTCCTAGTTAGACAGTTCCTAAGCTAGGTTATAGGTAACGAGAGAACAAGTCCACATCACGTAACGCAGGTAGCACGGGATGCTGAGAACGGAAAAGAAGTTTGGCCACATTAGACACATAAGGCTCATGAGGCTTTGGAATCATGGGAATTCTTGGAGGTACAATGTCTGGAAAAAATTAAAATGTGAAAACATTAAGATTTGGAGACACATGCTACAAAATGCATCTCACTTTTGTGAACAATCCGTGTTTGCTGTGAAAACCCAGCAATAACAAAAACCCTGCGTGGATTATTTCCTTCCTGATTTTTAAAGCATGTCCATAAAGGCAGGAAATGTCATTTCTGCCCACTAGAGACCTCCACATACATGCCAAATTGCCTTTTGCCTTGCTCTAGTAGGAGGATCTCTGGGGACAAGCAAGGCCTGTCTTAGCTCGGTGTCTCTCCTGTGGCAATGAATAAAGATGGCTCTCACATGTGATGGGTGGGCGAGGATGAAGCCCCTAAGGCAGCTCTGAAGCCTCAGTGTGTTTCCAGAGGACCACGCAGATGCGGTCAACAGTCCACTGGGTCTTTGGCTCCCATATGCCAAGGATGGAGACTCTAAATTCACGTCCTCGGTCTCCACCTCACTCCCAGGGGCCAGCTTTGTGTTTCCACATTCTGCTAGACACTTCCCCGAGCACAGCGGCTCCTGCCTCAGGGTGGGTATCTCAAAGATCAAACCCATCAACCTTCTGCCCACAGAGCTTCTCTTTTCTCCTCCCTATTTCAAACAAAGCACACTAACTCACTAGTCAACCATTTCTTGCAAGTTAGGAATTTCACCCAGAGCCCTTCTCTCTAGCCCATAAGCCGGCGGACAGGTCTGCTCTCTTGAGCTTTGGAGGTGCGGGTGGTGGTCAGCAGGGACCCCAGTTGCAAATGACAGGTGGGGAAGAAGTGGGGTTCCAGGCATCATCCCTATGGGAAATCTTCACAGGGCAGACCTCCAGTGAGGGGCTGGGTTCCAGGTGAGAGCCAAAACAGCAGTGAAGGCTGCTCTCTCTATGCCGTTCACAGTGGATTCCCACCATCAAGCCACAGTGGCTCTTCTCACCCAGCGGACATGCAGACATCCTGCGCTGTGTGTGGGAAGTCTTAGCTAACTTTCCTTTCAAGTTCTTGGCTTGGGACACGTAGTAGGTGCCAGCCATGAGCCCTTTCATTCGCTACCTTGCCCCATCTCAGCCTTGTCCAACACTGGCCATCTATAACCCTTTTGTGGGAATGGAAAGGATGAGGTTCAAGGGGCCAGTCCTGCCCCTGCAAATGGCCAGTCACTATCAGTCACAAATGACAGCCAGTGAAGATGATCGCAGCCTACTTTTATCTAAACAGCTTTTGCCTGCTGAGGACATATATAAAAATATCCAGGGGGTGTGCTAACACATTATGACCGAAGGTTACACTGAGTAGTTAAAGGACCAAATGGTACCGCCATGAACATGTTATGCATTCACAGCGCATTTTTGCCTTGCCCTGAGATTGCATGAATACTTGTTGTAAGTTGAAGAGCCAGTCAAGGCAACATGGGGAAGGCTCTTGACTTTTGCCTTCCTGGACCGTCCTCTGTAGTGAGTCAGGCCAGGGCTGCCCTGTGCACAGCTGCAGAAGCCCACGCCAACTCAGCAACTCTGCAGTGTGGAAGCCCACGTGACTCAGCATCTCAAAATGGTACATGTGTCCCCTTGTGGGTAAACGGGACCTTTATGCTCTTAAAAACTTTGAATAACCAGAGGAGTGTCTCATCCTGTACCTGAACCTGGCTTGTGTATTTGCCCCAGGACTTTGGACAGCTTTGTGCAGCAGCTGCCATACAGGCTGCAGATGCAGAAGGAAGCATCCCCTCTGCACAAAAATCACCACTCCCTCACCTCTGCTAGCAGAAGGAAGAGGAGCAGGGAAGCAGCTAACCTGGAGATTTCAGGACACCTCCCTGCCCGACTTTGGAGGACCCAAGCGTCTGCAGTTATTTCAGCGGGCGTGGCAACCTCATCCCAACAAGAGAGACCTGAATGCACTTTAAAAATTCGTTGACGGCATAAGCACATCTGCTGGCGGTCTCATGGGGGCGCGAGCACCCACTGAGCGGGGGCGGCCTTGGGGAGCGTGCATCTGGGCCCTCGCCAGCTACCCACCTCTCTCTAGCTGGTGAACCTCCAGCGAGAAGCCAGCCACTGGGAGCTTCCTTCCCTGACTCTGGTCCACCCCCTGCTCAGTTCCCCGGGGCTCCGATAGCAAAACACTGCACACTGGGTGGCTTAAGAAAACAACGGGAACTTGTGGCGGCACGGGGCAGGAGGGCAGGGGCTGAAATCAAGGGGCAGGCAGGGCATGCCCCCTCCAAGGCCATCCAGCAGTGCTGGCAATACCAGGCGATGGTGAAAGGTGACCCGCATTCCAGGGCTACACCACATCGGCACACCTTCCCAAACTTGCTGGCGATACCCCAGTGATGACAGTTCTGGTGTAAATCAAGCCCCACTTATACTTTTTCTGTTTGCACAAAACCTCAGGCCAAAGATGCTACATAAAACAGCAGAATCAGCAGTTGAGAAAGCTAGGGGAGGGGGTGGTCACTGTGGAAATGCGGGGTTTATTACCATAAAATACTCTTAAGATTGTTATCAAGAAAGGAAGTGGATTCTAAATTCACATTTCTAGTCTCTGGCTAAAAAGCTTAGAAAACGGAGTTACTGGCTTTGACTGCCCTTAATAAAAATGACAAAAGGATTTTCTATAAGCAACTGGGCTGGCGATGATTACTTTGATTCCACTACTTTCCGAGATAGCCTGACTTTAATTTGTTTGTATAAGGGTGTTGCCATTCAACCTTTGCTCTTCGTTTGAGGGAGAGTGCTAAGTAGATCAAAGGACTGGCTCAGGGATTTTTGCAAGTCTCACCATCCATACTTTAGAATAAACTTTGGTTTAAAGCTTGGTAATCATGGCCACATAGTCCAGCCACTGCCCTGAGGGACCTGCAGGTACAAAGGCATCCAGTCCGCACAAGGGAGGGACCTCCCTATTCTCCTGATGGTGAGGCAACTGGGGCTCGGAGTTCCAATTGCCCAAGGTCACACAGTGGCCAGGTGGCGCTGGGATCTGAGTCCTTGGACATAGCCACCCACTCCAGTGGAGAGGGCAGTGGAACTAGAAACCCAGGCGCAACCCAGGGCTCACTCTACAGGGTGGGGGCTTCCAAAGCAGGCTGGCACCGTCAAGCATTCTGAGGCTCATATTTAAATGCTAAATAGATTTTTTAAAGCAATATATCCCACAGTTCCAATCCTGTCTGAATAAAAGGTGACGTTATTTATATCATGTTATGCCCCTTCTCAAGCCCGGTGCTGCTCCCCACCACAAATGCCAACCAGGGTATATATTCTGTTATTTGCTGAGAGTGTATTTCTGATTTCTTGGATTGTGCTATTGATCCCCATCATCTCTGTTATCTTTTTGGGTATGATCACAATTTCTTCTGTATGCTCTCCAAGTGTTTTCTTAATATGCTTAATCTCTTCCTTCACTTCATTGAATTGGTCCATGATACACGTTTCGAGAGCTTTAATTACTTGTTCAATGTTCCACTTCTCTTCCTGGTTTTTAGTTTGTTCATTGGATTGGGCCATATTTTCCTGATTATTGGTATGGTCTGTAGTTTTCTGTTGCTGTCTGGTCTTCATTTTATCTTGTTGGATTGATTCTGTTGATTATCTTCTTTGTCTAGTCTTTTGGGGTTTAATTAGTTGTTTTTGTGTGCGTGTTACATCTTCTCTTTGTCACTTTGTTCTTCTTGTTCTATTTCCTTATTGTTGGCTATATTCCCTTGAAGGAATATATTAGGTCCAGAGAAAGCAAAAGGGGTAAGAAAAGAAAAATATAATAGTAGTAGCTTACATGAGTTCAATATCCAACCAGGGTATATTCAGACTCCCTTAACCATTTCCCTCAATTTTTATAAGCACCAAGTAAGGCTTCTCGGAGAAAACCTTATTCACTTAGCTTTCCCCTTTGTAGCAGGGAATTGAGATTTGGAGCCAGAGAAAGCGTTTCCCTTCCTCCAGTCCTCTCCTGGGATGACCTTGATTTCTGGGTGCTTCCACTCAGATGAGGAGGGAGATGTGCCTGTGGAAACTGCCCCTGGCCTGCGGGCGGGAGGGGTGGACTCTGAGTCAGCCTTGGAACAGCAGCTGCCGGGAGGACACAGCCTGTGCGAGCACCCTACCGCGCAAAGGGCTCTTAGCAAAGTGGAAGCTGAATTGCCAGGTTTACTTACGGAAAATGCTATGAAAAGGGAAAATACTTAAAAACTGTATCATAATGTGTGCAAAGCTCTCTGTGGGTTCTACAGCATTTTCCCAGGACCTTCCTTCTCATTGGGGGAGGGGGGGGGTCGACACACACACACACACACACACAGAGGAACCTATGTCTTCCCTGATAAAGGGTGGACACTGAAGCTGGGGAGTTAGGGACACGATCACCCAGCTAGGAAATGCTGGGGTCAGGACTTGGGATATCATCAGATTCCTAAACACTCCCTCCACATTATCTAAGGTACTAGGCACCAGCACCCCACATTCTACCAAACCCCATAGAATTTAGGAAATTCAGGAGTAGAACCAACATGGCATGCTAATTTATGAATTATTATCTATGCAATCTTGATATCAATACAGCAACTTGGGAGGTTCAATTATTTTAGTTATCTTTATTAAGGTCAAGTTGGGTAACTATTTGGGCAACGTAATTGTGAACCAATAATGATTAACATGGCTGAGAAAATGGATTTAGTCCCAGGAGACCAAATGGTGCCTCTATAAAGACACAGCTTGAAGGCAAAATGAATTCTAAAGGTATGCTTGCACACTGATGCAAATAAACAGCAGGCTTCCTTGATCAATGACTATTTAAATTATGAACTTGACATTAAGCCTAATAAACACGATTTCAACTTGAGCGCAAATACATTCTTAAGATTTCCGCAATTTAATAAAGATTAAATGAAGGCACAAAGCAATTTGCACAAACAAGACTTCTCCTGATCAAACACTATACACTGAAAAGTTCTAAGAATTCTTGGTTTTAAACTTTTGGGGAGGAATTAGAATGCCCAACTGGCTGCCAAGTCCTAGACTACAAGAAAGTTATACCCCGATTTTGGGTGCTTGCTTTTTTTTCTGCAGATCTACTCTTTCCAGCAAGTTCAAATCAGCTATGGCCATTGATTTTGTTCCAAAAACCACCTGTTTTCACGTCTGTGAACACAGGCACAAACACGAGGTTCCCATGACGTGCTGTATGGCAGCTTCAGTCTGTCACATGTCACTCGTTATCCTGAGTACCAAGTCCAGACTCCAAGCAGGCCCAGCACCTACCGGGTGCCAAGCATGTCTACTGAGAAGTGAATCACGAACCATGTAGAATTATAGTCACCGATCTGAAGAACCCTTTATATCCAGCTGGAAGTCAAGAGGAAAGCCATGCATGGCCTTGTGTAACGTGTTTCCCCCACAGTATTTTACACATTATCCCATTTTCATCTTCCTCCACGAGGTCGGCATATTCATTGTCATTTTACAAATGATCAAGTGGAGAATGAGGGGGCAAATTACTTGTCCAAGGTAGAGGTAGTAAATGGCAGTCTTTCTTAACAAGCCCATTCCTGGAATCAGAACTGGAACCCTGTGATGAAAAATTTTGGGCAATGAAGCATTCTGCATCTCTTGCTTGAATATTCATAAGAAACATTAGCATACTGTTGGCTCTAACAAGTCTTCAGCAATTCTGCCTTACCCAAGACTCCTCCACCTTATGTGACCACAAAATGCTCCACTTCCACCACACCACTCCCAGCCTGCGCTAGTCATCATAACTCCCTGTAGAAGCAGTGTGCCATGCTGGGTGGGGAGTCCACGTGAAGCCACAGACACTGAGGATGCCAAATCCAGGGCTGTACTCTCCCATTAGCTACCATGCGCATGGCTCAACACCATTTTAGCTCTAGTCATAAAACAAACCTCAACCAGCACTCATATTCTGACCATAATTTTCCAATAAGTATCTTCAACAAAGGTAAATATTTTCAGAAAACTGGAGTGGCAAAGGAAAAACTTTCATTTCCATGGAAAGCACCCTATGCCATGTGTTAGGTTTTCAGTGAATAATTTTGTGGAGGGTCTATGCTGGAGGTGCTAAAGTAAATGTCAAAGGGAGCTTAAGAGTAAATCATCAAAATAGTGCAGCCTTTATGGAGGACAGTTTGGCGGTTCCTCAGGAAGCTAAATATAGAACTGCCATATGATCTGGCAATCCTGCTACTAGGAACACATACAGAAGAACTGAAAGCAAGGACGCGACTGATGTTCATAGAGGCATTATTCACAATTGCTAAATGATGGAAACAACTCAAGTGCCCATCAACCAATTAATGGAAAAACAAAATGTAGTATTATGGAATAATATTCAACTATAAGAAGAAATGAAGTCAGGATGCTTATAACCACATGGATGAACTTTGAAGACATTCTGTTGAGTGAAATAAGTCAGACACCAAAAGGATAAATATTGTATGGTCTTGCTAATATGAACTAAATACGATGAGTAAACTCACAGATTTATACTATAGAACATAAATTACTAGCAGATAGAACATGGGTTGAGAAGGAGAGCTGATGCTGAGTGTATGTAGAATGTTTAATAAGGTGGATTATAATGCATGGAAATGGATAGAGTGGATGGTAACCCATTATAGTGAGTATAATCAACACTGCTGATTTATAAACATGAATGTGGCTGAAAAAGGTAGTCTAGGGAGGTTAATGTCAATTGAAAGAGAGCCAGAGGATAATCGAGAGACTGTATAATATAGTGATTACAGTAGTAGATGATGACTGTAGTTAATAGCACAAATACAATAACATGCCTCTTTTACAAGGTATTAAGAATATGTGGTACCTGGGAAAAATACGACCAATGTAATGTATAGACTATAGCTAACAGCAGTAGTATAATATTTTTACAGCAATGGCAGAGAAGATACTCTATCAGAGCTGAGGGCCAGTAATGGGGAGGGTAGAAGAGGGTATGGGATTTCTTCTTCTGGAGGAAGGAAAACATTCTGAGTTGGTCTGAGCTGACGACAGCACACCTCTATACAAAACTGAGAGCCACAGAGTGTATGCTTCAGCTGGATTGTACAAGGCATGGGGCTGTACAACCCAGTGAACCCCATGGTGAACGATGGACTGTGGTTACAGTACAACTACGAGAGCCTTCTCTCATGAACTACAACAAATATACAATACCAATACAAGGTGTTAATAATAGGGTGGTTTGTAGGAGAAAGACACCAGATATAAGCTATAGACTATAGATGGCAGTAATATTGTGACAATGTTTTTTTTCATCATTTGTAATGAATGTGTCGGGGGTGGGATGATGCATGAGAATCCTGCATGGTATGCATGATTATTCTTTAAAAAGTTGAAATTACATAAAAAAAGAGTAAATCATCAAAATTGCTCTTTCTTTAAGTAACAGAAAAGTTAATCCCCGGTATGTTTTGCAGTGACACTTAAAGTGACCTAAGAATAATTTTACAAATCAATTTTCATGGTTTTGTTACTGTGATATTTACATTGGCTTCTGTTAAGATTCAAATATAAAAAATCAAGCTTATTCAATCTTTGTATTTGAAGCAGCAAAAATAATTGTTTGGCTATGACTTTGTTTGCTTCTTCTCATGGTATCGAGAGTTTTTCTGAGCTGCTGGGATGTGATATTCTGTTCACCTTGTGTGATGGTTAAGTTCACGTGCCAACTTGGGGTTGTGGTGTCCAGTTGTTTGGCCTGACTGTTACTGTGAGGGTATTTAATGGATTTAAGTCATCAGCTGATTGCATCTACCACTGATTACATCTACAATCAACAAAGGAGATGCCTTTAGCAATAAGAGACTTCCCATCTAATCAGCTGAAGACCTCAAAGGGAGACATGACGATTCAGCCATCAGAAGAGAGAATTTCCAACTCTACTTCAATAGTCAGCCAGTTTTTCCTGGGGAATTCATCTAAAGCGTTGTCGGAGTCCCCAGCTTGTGGCCTGCCCTTCGGAACCTGGACTTGGCAGTCCCCATGGCTGTGTGAGCCAATTCTTAAAATACATCTCCAAATATTTACATATATTATATATGTATTACATATATTATATATGTCAGTTCTATTTTCCCAGAGAACTCGAATACACTTTCCTACGAGTTTCATTATTTATAGATGATAATCGTGCCAGTGCAGAAATCTTAAAAGCGCAGCTCTTTTTGAGGAACTTGATGCGGTAGGGACTGGGATTACCCAACAAGCGGCCACAGGCCCCCTGACATCTCCCGCCTCCCTTGCCACCAGATTGGGCCCTGTGCCAGCTCTGACCAGTGGACTGTACGTGGAAGTGAAGCACGTCTGACCTGGGTGGAGCCAGTTAAGAGCTGCTGGGCTTCCCCTTGTGTCCCTCATCGCTGTGAACTTGGAGCCCACGTGTTCAGATGGAGAAGCCACACGATGGAGGGGGCACACCACAGCTCAGACGACTTTGAGTTAGAAACACACTTTTGTTGTCTTAAGCCACTGAGATCTCAGCATCTGCTCTGTCATGGAAACCAAGTTCCTTACCACGGGGAAAATTCATGACGCTGAAAAATATTCACAGGACATTCAAGTTCTGCAAATTGCCAAGACAGTTTTGAGAGGGAAGAGCAAAGAGGGGTCTTTGCCCCACCAGTTTTTAGACACACTAGAAGGCCATGTTCCGAAAGTTGGTGTAATATTTGCACAAGGACAAGCAAACAGATGACTGGAACAGAAGAGAGAGCGCCACGTTTACATGGGGACTTGTTACAGGATAAAAATAGCCAGGTGGTCCAGTAGATGGGGTTGAAGAACCTGTTCACAATTTAGAGAAAAATGAAGCTGGATCTCTCTAGCAGGTGCAAGGGAAGACTCCAGGTGGGCTAAACCTAAGTGCAAAAGCTGAAGGCATAAGGTAACAGAAGAAACTCCAGGAGCCTACCTTGTGCTGTAAGGGCGAGGAAATGGGTCTTCACATCTAGGTTTTACGGTAAAAAGACGGATGGATTTAACAACTTCATTTTTAAAAATAAAAGACTAGAGAGAGAGACAGAAGGAGATTTTTAAAAATAAAAGACTAGAGAGAGAGACAGAAGGAGATTTTTAAAAATAAAAGACTAGAGAGACAAAATATTGAGAGAAGGTATTTGCAGTATCTAAAATTCACAAGGAATACTTACCTGAAAAAAAAAAGGAATTACTGAAAATTGATGAGAAAAGTCAGAAAGTCCAAAGTAAAGTAGGGAAAGGGCAGGAACAAGTTCAGAGAAGAGAACGTATGAGTGGCCGGCAGGTGTGTGGACTGATGCCCACATTTACTGGTGGTCAGAGAACTACACGTCGAAATAGCAGTCAGAGACCACTTACTGCCAGTCAGAGGGGCAGACCTGGTAGGAAGAACGCCGCGGGTTTAGGAGGTGCTGGCTGGGCAGGGAGGCCGTTCTGGAAAGCTTCTGGCAATACCTGCAGGAAGTCCCTGTGCTCCAGCCCCAGGAGCCGCGCGCCCCGCCTGCGCAGGAGCCCGGAGGCGGCCGCCGTGTGTGCACGCCCGTCTGTGCACGCCCGTGTGCGCAGAGAAGGGCCTGTTTGAGCAGGTGAACTGCCACGTTCTTGCGACAACAGGGAGTCGGAGGAACGCCCTAGGGGGGTGGACTCGTAAAATGGATCGAGTCACACCGTGGAACGACAGGCAAGTGGGAGTTGAGCAAACCAGATGGACAAACGGCCCTAACGCAGCTTCAGAACCAGGCGTACAGAGCTGTGCCCTCCACACGAAGGAAAAACGCAGAAATGCCCGAAATAACACCACCTACCGCACAAGACACAGCTCATTTAAAAATATCTTTTGAAAACAGTGGGTTCCTTCCCATGGGAAAGAAGGGCCTGGACTGGGGACTAAGGCTAACGTCACTCTTTCTGCACCTGAGACAAGAAAAAGTCACGATCAAAATGAGGCTTAATATCATTTAGGACAACTCCAGTCCCAAAAATGCCCCCACATTACATCTCTTCTTCCCTCTCCCTGCCCTCAGCAGCTACTGTGGCCAGTTTCTCCAAGTCAATGATACAATTTCTTCTATTACTAGTCACAATAGTTCTATAGTAGAATACCAGTAAGTCCACTCTAATCCATATTTTATTCCTCCATCCTGTGGACCCTGGGATGGTGATGTCCTCTCCACCTCTATATCAAGAGGGGGCTTAGACTCCACTTGGATGATGGATGCAACTCCTCTGCTTGCAGCTGTAGGCACTCTTGATTCCCTGGTGTGGTGGTTGACCTTCACCTCCCTGTTAGCTGACCTGCCTAAGTCCAACGAACCAAAGAGTAGGAGTTGCAACTCTGCTGAGGCTCAGGGCCCAGCTGGCACATGGACAGTCCAGAGATTCAAGTCCCCTGAGTATACACCAACCCTAGCATCAACCACAGGTGCTGGACTTTATATATCCTGCCATAACCCACTGAGTATACTGGGGGAGAGAGTGAACTACAGGGTAAACTATTATCCACGTGGTGCAGCAGTGCTCCACAATGTGTTCGCTGAGCGCGATGAGTGTGCCAACAATGATGGGGGAGGTTGTTGGTGTGGGAGGTGTGGGGTGGAGGGGTGGGCGTATAGGGGAACCTCTTATGTTTTTTATAATGTAACCTTTTCTGTGATGTATGTATCTTCAAAAAATACAATTTACAAAAATGACATGGGGAGTGGGTTATAAGGGAACCTCATGTTTTTTTTTAATGTAACATTCTATGTGATCTATTACTCTTTAATTTAAAAAGGTGTTTAAAAAAATGAGGCTTAAATTCACGATCCAGATACATACATATGTATTCATGACAGAGTACATACACACGGAAATTCAATCATATTCCGACATAGCTTCAGTCACAGGTTAGAAAATGGCATGCAAGCCAAGGCCCCATTCAAAACATCAACGGTATCTTCGGGACCCTGTGGTGGGCAGCCTCTGAGGTGGCCCGCCACCATCTCTGCTCCCTGGCATCACACCCCGAGGCAACCCCTTCCCTTCAGTGCGGGTGGGAACTGGGATTTGCTTCCAACAAATGGGACGTGGTGGAAGTGGTGGGAGATGGCTTCCAAGATGACGCTACCGAAAGACCGTGGCCTCCGGGCTGGGTGCCCTCGTGCTCTCGCTTGCATGCTCTGATGAAGCCAGCTGCCCCAGGAGGGACCTGTGTGGCAAGGAGCTGAGGGTGGCCGAATGCCTCCAGCCTGCGCGTGTGCTTGGAAGCGGGTCCTCCCCACACCCGAGCTTCGTTCGAGACGGCAGCTTGGCCCACAGTTTGAAGCAACGCCACGAGCAACCCGGGGCTGGGAGCACCCAGCTTAGCGGCACTCAGGGTCCTGAACCACAGAAACTGTGCAATACCTAGATGTCCGCTGTTGGGAGCCCACTAAGGTTTGGGGTCATTTGTTATGCAGCAGTAGGTAACTAATACCGCCCCCAGCAGTCAACTTGACAATAAAGTTTATCATCTGTGATATACAGAAAGTTCATAAAAATTGTAAGACAACCATAAAATTACAAATGAGCAAGGGGAAAAATAATTCAAGGGGCAAAACAAAAAAAGTACATAGAAAGAGGCTAAGCCTCAATAAAATAAAAATACACATAAGTTAAAAAAATAACAGGGAAGCGGATATGGCCCAGTGGTTAGGGCGTCCGTCTACCACATGGGAGGTCAGTGGTTCAAACCCCGGGCCTCCTTGACCCGTGTGGAGCTGGCCCATGTGCAGTGCTGATGTGCACAAGGAGTGCCGTGCCACGCAGGGGTGTCCCTGCGTGCGCCCCGTAAGGAAAGCCGCCCAGCGCGAAAGAAAGTGCAGCCTGCCCAGGAATGGCACCGCACACACGGAGAGCTGACACAGCAAGGTGACGCAGCAAAAAGAAACACAGATTCCCGTGCTGCTGACAACAACAGAAGCGGACAAAGAAGAACACACAGCAAACAGACACAGAAAGCAGACAGCTGGGGCAGCGGGGAAGGGGAGAGGAAAAAAAAATAACAGAGGATTTGCCTCCGGCGTTAGGACGCATTGACACCTCCAGGTTTGGAGAGGCCGGGGGAAGCTCGGGTCTCATGTTGCAGTGGGAGCATAAACTGGCACAACCTCTGTGAAGGGCAAGTGGGCAAGTAGCGTCCGTACACAGGCTGCGCCCGCCCTTGATCTCATGGCCCACCCGCCTCTCGACATTTACCCGCAAGCTGACGCGGCACACGTGGGCCAGCCTGAGGATGGGACGCGTGGCCCCAGGCTTGCTTCTAAGAGGAAGGACCAGCAGCAGCCTGAGGTCTGCCGACGGCAACAGGCTCATAAGCCACCGTGCCGCCACCCCGCCGAGCGGCTTAAAGACGAGCCTGGATTGGTAGGAGCCAACCAGAAAGATGCCCTGCTGGTGAGAAAAACATTAGATGTCAGCTCATCCTGGAGAGCAGGAGGCATGACAAAAACATTGCCAGCGTGCTTGTGTACGTGTGTGCGGAGAGAGCAAAGAGGCGTCTCTAGAGAAGAGACCTCAGTTCTCTTCCTGGGACGTTCTGGTACTGCCTGAAGTTGTTCGGTGACATAACCACGCACTCTTTTCTATAATGAGAAAAACTTGGGACTTTTAAGTTAGGCAGAATAACCCAGTTGACACCATGGTCGTGGACTTTTACTGGCCCCTCGTGAAATCCTACAACACTGATGTGGGTGGCAAACCTTGAAAAGGTAATGATAATCTTTGTCCAGGTGGGGCCTCTTCTCGCAGCGGGCTGCTCTGCTCCCCTGTGGGGGGCCCCTGCCCCACCCTGGGCCACGGCTGCACTGGGGTGGGCGAGGGGAGCCCCGTCCCCGGCCCAGCAGCTGAGTCCGAGCCGGCCTCCTGCAGTCCTCGGGCTACGCTAGTCCACGGGAGCCCGGCACCAACTAAGGCAGGTGGGCCAGTGCCCACCTGGAGGTCACAGTCGTAGCACCCCGTCCTCTCTGCCAAGGGCCCTCAGTGCCGGCACATGGCAGAACTGCAAGGTTGCAGCTCACACGTGGCTCGGCCACAGGGCCTGCACCAGCGCAGGGCCCTGTGCCTCTAGCATCAGGCGGCTCTATGCTCACTTTCACAACAGAGGGGCATGCGCTTCCAATAATTTTTGTCAAAGCGCACTGAATTAGAGCAATCTACTTCGCCAATAAATCGCTATTATCAGGAGGGCAGATAAAAGTCACCAGCCACGGAGAAAATCCACGCATATTAGTTTTCATTTAATTGGCACTGGGGAGCTCTACACATTTAGTGGAAGAAAAAGAAATCCATAAATCATTTTACCTGTGAACTTGTAAAAGTCAGAGATGTCAACCTGAAATAAAAATGTACACTTCGGAAGTGTCAGCTGCTTGAATAAAATCATTTAAATAAATACTTTAACATGCATTTTTATTTTCCAAAAAAACTGGGATTATATATATAAAGGACCCAGTCTTATAACAGTTTGACATAGAGACTCCCTCTGCTCATCAAACACCTGGGGTGGGTCTGTTTTCCGAGCTGTTCATATGGAGGCACAGAAACAACTGAACTGTGGAGGAGGAGATGTCTCAGAGCTCAGACGCACCCATCCGCACGTGGGGGCAGGTCATCCAAGCTTCTCCCTCTCACAGAGTTGAACGTCTTAGGGGGGCCTGTTAGAGGGTGGATTGGTGTTAAACGCGAAAGGTCTAGAGATGCTGAGAGGCGCGGGTGGGTAAACGGCTGGACTCAGGCAGGAATCCTAGCAGCACCTGCCTAACCTGCTTCCAGGCCTTGTGGGGGGACTGGCAGAGGTACATGGGGATACTTTACTGAATTCCTCCACGTTTGAATAAAAAAGGAATGTGCGAAAATGGTTGAACAAAATTATTCTCCCGGATAAACCCGTGACGGACCTGTCGTCTCCCGCAAACCCTTGTCGAATGCGCCTTTCAGAGTTGATCAATAAATGACCAATAAGCCACTGTTTTCTGTTGCACCTATAAATCCACCCTGACCATGGCGCCGAGGGCTTTCTGACCGCATGCCACGTCTAAGTTTGGAAAGGTCATCGTCGACGATGAAAATAACTTTATAAAAATTCATCAGATCGGGTGCATCTGCGCAATAGCAAGCTGGAGGAAAACCGCATTCGGCACCCCGTTTCCAACGCCAGCGGGTCGCCGGTGTGGCCGTCCGGCTCGGCCGACTCTCGGTGTTTGAGGTGACCGCTGTCACCCCCCAAGCCCTCTCCGCTCCGGGCCGCTGGCAGCCCTGCACCCCGCTGGCTGCCCCGCCTGCCCGCGCTGCGCCGTGCTCGTGGGTGCCTTTGCCCAGCCCGTGTCCAGCCCCACAGGCCTCGCCGGGGGATTAAAAGTCAGGCACGGGGCGCAGGGCAAAGTAGCAGAGGAAGGAAGCCGCCGGCCCCGAGAAGAAACAGGAGCCGCGGCTGGCCCCGCGAGGAAAGGGTCTGTTGAGGCAGTAAGCGCTGGAGAGAAAGACCACGGCTGCCCTCTGCCAGGAGGAGGGCACCCGGGAGGCTGTGGGGACTGTGTAAGGTGAAAGGTGACGTGGGACAAAACTAACAAGCCTCACAGGAATGAAGAGGTGAATGGGAGCAGTGCCCAAGAGGGGGATAGCGTCCCGGATGACTAACTTTTATAAAAGCAAGGAGAGACGCTGGCAGCAAAGAGGGAAGGAATCCTAAAGGTGAAAAGCATGGAAAACAAAAGGCAAGTAGAAGGATGTGGGAGAGGTAGAAAAGGAACATTGCTGGGAAAGCTAAGCGCAACAGAAACCTTCCTGAGGAGGAGTGTGTGGGAATTCCAGCGCCTAAGGCAGGACACCTGAGAGGGGCTAAGAGGCCAGGGGAAGGCGAGGGCCTGGGTGGGCCACACCCCGGCTAGAGAGAAGACCCAGCGAGGAAGATCAGGAGGAAGAAGCCAAATGGCTCCAACTTTCTTTCCAAGCAGTGTTGTGAAGGGAAGGTACAATAATAAAGACGGCAGCTGAAAGAATGTGGAAAGAGGAAGGGGGAGGGAGAGGGAGGGAAGGGGAGGGAGGGGGGAGGGAGAGGGGAGGAAAGGAGAAAAGAGGAGAGAAAAGAATGAATTTACAAGGGAACACAGGAATCTCAAATCGGGGCAAGACCACACACACACATAAATGAAAAGATGTTTACAAAGAAGTTCTTTCATTAACACCCTTCACACTAAATTTCTTAACACAATAACTCCAAATAATGTGCTGATTGAAAACAGGAGCACCTCGAGTCGTCCTTCACTTGCTATTTCTTGGACTCTGTGACACAAACGCCGGTCCAATGTCCTGCCTGGTTTATTTTCTGGCAAATAATAAAGCAACGTTTCAAGAGCGATGCTTCGTTAGACAACGCTCCAAAAGGTTCATCAATCGTAACAAATGTCCCACAGTAACGAGGGATGCTGTTAACGTGGGGAAGTGTTATTTTTTTATGTAACATTTATGTAATCAAAGGCTTCTTTAAAAATTAAAACAAATTATAAAAAAAGATTGAAAATAAAAACCCCTAAAACCCATCCTCACATACTAAAACACCAGGCCCAACAAATTCAGTGTCTCAAGAAAGACAGAACCTTCAAACCCATGGAGGACGTGGTGCTCGGAGCGAACGTGTGCTGGTGGTCGGTGCCAACCAGCAGCCGCCGTGGACGGCGTGTGGCTTTGCTGCTAAAATGCCCACTTCCCCGACACCGCGATTCCAGGGCACTCGACAGCCCTAACCTCTCGAGACTCAGAATCTTGGGGTGCCTGAAGGGTGCCGACTCTGTTTCTCCCTTAACGTTGTTGGGTGTCTCCCAGGGACCCAGCCTGGGCTGCCCCCAGCCCAGCAGCTGCTCCTCGGCTGGGGCGTCCGTCCCGCCCAGGTGGGGAGACACACGGCGCCCAGGAGGACACACCTGAGTCCTGGCCGGGCTGGCCGCAGGGCACCCGGGGTCAGCGATGGGAGGGGACGGGGCAGGAGGGGCCAGCCTGCCGCTGGGGGCGGGGAGTGGCGGGGGCTCGCCTGCAGCGAGTGGGGAGGTGGGCTCCTGTCCCATTTTGTGGAAAAGGAAATGGGGAGGGGATGGACAGGGCCAGGCCTGCTAAGACTGCGTGCGCAGGGCCACCTGGCCTCCCTGAAGTGGGGGGAGAGAAGGGCAGGCTGGGGAGGGGCAGGAGGGAGGCTGCTGGACCGTGCCCCACAGCAGAGGGAGGCAGGATGTGCTGGCAAGGGTGGGGTGGGGCATGGGGCAGACGAGACAGAGCAAATGAACAGGGAAAAGGGAAGAGTGTGTTAGGTGAGTGCTCTACGGGGGGAGGAAAAGGCTTGACAGTTGGGAAATGAGGTGCACCACGTTCCAGGTCCGCTCAAGCTACACACAGGTTTAACTGGGAGTCCTGAGTACAGTTTTGTGCGCCACAGTAGGTGACAGGAATCCAGGCTGCCGGGCTCCCTTCTCCCGCGGCGTTCCCAGGCGGGAAGTGAGCTGGGCGCTGGCAGTAGGCGCCACCTTCTCCCGGGCTGGGGACACTGAGCGGCTCCCTCGCGGGCTCCGGGGTGCCACGGCGAGCTTAGACCCTGTGATGGGGAGATGCAGGCTGGGAGAAGGGTCCTCTGCTCCTCGCCTATTTTTTGTTACCAGCTTACACGAGTCCCTGGTATCTAGACAGTGTCCTTGTCGCCTGCCCCTTCCTGTGCTCTGAGGGTCACCATGACTCTCCACCAAGGCAGAGGCTGGCGACGCCACAGGTGCCATGTCTGCATCCCTGCCCACTGCTCTGGGGGCACCGCAGCCCCGGGCCGGGCGCTTGTGGGGCCCTGGGCACGCCTGCCACCAGCTGCCACCCCCAGAGCAGGGCAGCTGCTCGGACAGTCCAGAGCGGTGTCTGGCCTGGGTCATCATTGGGGCCCTGGAAAGCCCGCAGGGACCCTCGGGCTGGTCATAATCAGCGTTGCCCCCGCCCCATGCCTGCCAGACCACCGGCTGTCAGGGGTCCCTGCTCCGGGACCAGCGCCCGCTCCGAGCGGCCTGCAGGAGTCACCGCCTCCCCGCAGCGGGCACAGCCCCCCGACCTGAGAAGGGACCCGAGGCGGCCAGTCCTGAAAGCTGCTTCTGAAGCCCAGAACCTCAGCAGGAGCGAGACCACTGGCGCTCCAGAGCTCTGCCGGACCTGGCAGGAGGCAGCAGCCCGCTCCCACTTCTTTTCTGTTTATGAGAGGGCATCTCACCATCTTGGCTACCGTGGTCTAATGCAGGGTTTTAAGTCTATTGCCGCCTCCTCCTTCCTAGCTCGGAATTAAGAACAATGAAGAGAATTTACTTTGAGTGGCAAGGAAATGCCAAACGTTATATCCAGGCAATCTTGATTTACAAGTCAACATGCTCACTAGGCTATTTGTTTTCCAGCTCTGCGTAATTATATCTGTGAAGAGAAGTAAAACAAGATTGAGTTATTGCGCCTAAGAGATTTAAAATGGAGTCCAGAGGCTATTCTGGAGTTTACTCTTTTTTTTTTTAAGTTTTTATTTATTTATTTCTCTCCCCTTCCCCCCCACCCTGGGTGTCTGTTCTCTGTGTCTATTTGCTGCGTCTTCTTTGTCTGCTTCTGTTGTTGTCAGTGGCACTGGGAATCTGTTTCTTTTTGTTGCGTCATCTTGTCGTGTCAGCTCTCCGTGTGGGCGGCGCCATTCCTGGGCAGGCTGCACTTTCTTTTGCGCTGGGCGGCTCTTCTTACTTACAGGGTGCACTCCTTGCACGTGGGGCTCCCCTACGTGGGGACACCCCTGCGTGGCAGGGCACTCCTTGCGTGCATCAGCACTGTGCGTGGGCCAGCTCCACACGGGCCAAGGAGGCCCGGGGTTTGAACCGCGGACCTCCCATGTGGTAGGCGGATGCCCTATCCACTGGGCCAAGTCCGCCGCCCAAATTGCAGTTCTAACACCCCCAGGGAAGGGCTTTGTTATCTTGCAGCTCAGTTTGTTATTTCTCAGGTGACATATGATGCTAAATATGTGGATTTTTTTTTTTTAAAGGAAATATTCTGACAGAAAAATTCATATAAAAGCCCGGACAGACACTGGGCCCCTGGCGTCTTGGGATGGAGGCTCGGCTGCTGGTCCCCGTGCAGCGTGGAGGGGTGGCGGCCACACCACAAGCTAACCCCTTCTGCAGTCTACACCACCGCAGGGAAGGGGGGGGCACGGACCCGAGCTTTCCCTGCCCAAAGGCTTTCACGAGGGAACTCTGTTCCAGTCGCTTTCTTTTCCTTGCCATCATGCCATTCCCCAAACTTGTATTATTCTTCAGCTCTCTTGGGAACCACTATATTATGAGTTTAAAATATGATATATTTATGAGGTTCACAGGTAAGCATTTTCAAAGAGTTTGCCCACCCAACACCAGAGTAAAACCTTCCAGAATATTCTGAACTATTTTCTAAAACACTACCAATCTATAAAAAATAATGTGACTGGCTGACTTGAAACCATCGCAGTTAATAGTGGAATTAATGAGATGGGTAAGAGATGAAAATTAAGATTGGGCACAGAGTACCAATCTTTACCATCATCATGCAGAGAAAAATAACATACAAAGAAAAAGAAAATATTAAGTAGCAATTAAATGGATGATTTAGAGATACAGACTTCTGGAAGACAAGATGATTATTTAAAGTTTTGCCTTTCTATTACTGAAACGACACTGAAGTATATTAAGTGTTTAAGACACATTGCTATCCCTGTATTATCCTCAACACCCTCCAAATTACTAAAGGGCAGCCTCGGTTTCCCTTGGCTTAACGGAGCACTTCCCTGAGGCAGAGGTCTAACTTGCCTCTATGGGGAAGGTGCCGCAGGAATTTTTGGCCCAGGCTCATTCAGCAGGATACACAGGCAGAGAGAGGTGGTCTCTGACTCACTCACGCCCTTTTCAGCTCATTCCGGCAAGCCCTTCAAGGTGAACTGTTTTCTAATTAGTGGCCTCTCGACACTGGTTCCTTGACAATCCTACTTGGAGATGCATCAAACCAAACGACGTAGAAGGAAGACGATGCCCTTTGGGAATTCTCGCTAAGCAGAAAAGCCAACAATTAGGGCGCCAGTTCCTACTTGAGAGGCAATAGTCTGTTTCAGTGTGTACCCTTGAGGTGTTCTAAAAATAGGGTCCTTGGCTTGCTCCCGTGTCTGCCAGCCTGTGTCAAGCCTCCTGTGGAATCCCTCCTTGCCTTGAACTTCCAGAAACTTGCCTGTGGATGTGCTTTGGAAGCTGCAAAGCCAAGTGCCAGCACAGCCGTGGGGTTGGGGTCCTGTCTTGCTCTCACCAGCGCGCCCTAATTCCAGGCCCCACCACCTCTGACAGGCCTCCCATCCTTTCTTTGTGTGTGTGTGAAATATTTACATTGATATTGAACTATGTATGAACACAGAATGAGTTCTGCTTGTTGGAGACTTGCCGAAGCAGAACCGCAGACTGCCCCTGGGGAGTCCCAGTCCCCAGTCCATCCTTGACGTGGGACCCCTGCCTGAGACTGCCTGCAGGTTCTATCCCTTACCTACCTCCTCCCACATTTGGGGGTTGGGTCCTGGGCTGCCTGGTTGGGGGCTGGACCAGTTCTAAGGGCCTGAGTCCTGCAGACACACACTCTCGCCAAGCCATGGATAGACGGCTTGGGACCATCTATCCTTTTTTCAACAGTCCGGAAAGGGCTAAGCAACGGTCACCTGCTCCTGTCCGGTTTTCTACCCCCATCGGGGGCAATAAAGTTGTTTTAGTTTGCTAAAGCTGCTGCGAGCAAAATACCCGAAATGAGTGGGTTTTTACTACCATTTGAGGCTGTGAAAATGTCCAGACCAAGGCATCAGCAGAGATGATTTCCCACCGAAGTCGGCCGCTGGCGATCCTGGGCCCTGCTGTGTGGCAAGGCAAAACGGAGGCTGGTCTCTGCCGAGGTCCTGCCTTACCCCGCGCGCGGCTCGCCTTCTCACTGAGCACAGCTGGGGGCGGTCAGGCACTCTATCTCCCCTCGCCTCAATTCAGGCTGCTCTGCTGATTCTTTCTGCAGCTGTAGGTGATCCTGGAGTCCTCTCCCAAATGGCAGGGTAAAAATGGCAGCCGCTCTTTCTTTCTGAATTTCCATTAATATAAGATTCTACTAAAGGGATTGAGACCTACCCTGGGTCCTGCAATCTAACCTAAGACCCTTAACCTAGGTGATCTAATCAAAGGTGATCTAATCAAAAGGTCCCTTAAATGAATCCAACCAAAAGATCCCATATACAAAAGGCTTCCATGCGTGGAATGGGTTAGCTGAAGAACAAATTTTCTCAGGTCCACAAAAGACCCAAACCAGGAGGAAAGTCAAGGGCTGCCTACAGACGCTGCAGGGTCAGCTGGGTTTGCCCTTTCCTGAAGGCTGGGGACTCGGGGCACATTGTGTTATTTGACCAGGTAGCCTGGTGGACCTAGGAAACTTCAGAGACCTTTAAATGATATATGGTTGGAGCAACCTGGAATCGGGGACCTTTAAGGTTCTTAGAAAAGGGCGCACTAAAAAGGTTTCAACCAAAAGATTTGGTATTAGCTAAATAATTAACAGGAGGAAAAAGAGACACAAATAAATGTGAAAAAAAAAAGTAGTCTGAGCCATGCTGGTTAGAATTGTTTCTGTCTGCAGAGTATGATGCTGCAAAACATTACAAATCCAGAGCTATAATTATGGCAACTCCACCCTGGCTCAGAGAGTGATTTTGATACTGCACAGGTTCAATTTCTATGTAAAGTATAATACTTCTTCTTAAAATGACATTGAAGCAGGCTGAGAATCACTAAGCCACAGATGAGTACTCCGTGCCTTGAGTGACTGCAGATGCCAGAATTTCAATATTGCTGAACTGTGGGAAGATCGAGAGTACACCAAAAAGCATAAAAACCCTGGAGTTGCTACTAACTGAACAGCATTCCCTCTTCTTTTGAGAATGCTGATTCCATGGCCAGAGTCTTGAGAATTGGAAAGAACTCTGGAGATATCTAGTCAACCTCCCACCAAACGTAGGCAGTCTCTCCTTAGATTCTAGACCAATGCTCAGGGCCCCAGATGCCTGAAGAGAATGTGGGGTGTGGCACTGGAATTCCACTGGTGATGAGCCTCCCAACCGTCAGGATATCATATTAAATATCACAGACACTGATGAGAAGAGCCAACTATTCCTACAGGTTGAACATTTCAGTTAGGGTTCTCTTGAATTTCACTAACGAAAGAGCCTTTCTGAAAGGTATTAGAAAAGCAAAGTATACCCGACTGCAGTGAAATTCTCTTTCAATTGTACTGAAACAACTTTGTTCATTCTGTCTGACATGTGGTCACTGTTGGAGCAGTCCACAGTATTTTACAAAATTTTATATCTCTTTTATTAACCCGTTTTTCATCTCAAAACCAAATGGTGGCCAAAAAGCCTCCATCTGGACGTTGTGTTCTGCAAAGAAGAGTGGATTCGAACAAAATTTCATACTCAAGGACATTTAGTACATATATACGGGTATAATGTGTTAAATAACAGTATTCTATATCATTTTCTAACTAAGCATCAGGAAAGGAAATTAGGTTAATTTGAAGATACTGCTAACAAAATGGGATTCCTAAGAGACAAGAGTTGAGAAAGTAAAAGAGAACAGCGGTCAAATCTGTGGTGGGACAGGCCCACGACCATGGTCATCATCAGAAATCACTTGACTGTGCAAGATGAACTGAGGATGGAAAGCAATGAAAGGTAATGATGAACATCCACAATGAGAGGCAGTGGTTTCAAGAGGGTCAAAAGGAGGCTTTTCTGTGATTTTGGGGGACTATTTGCAAAATTACCGTCAAGCATGGAAAAACCGGAGTCAACTGCACGTCAACGCTGCTGTGAAATACTAAGCGATGGAGGAGATGGCTTTGTGCGCCGAATGTTAGCTGCAAACCCACTTCCGGGCTTGTGGCCATCCTTGTCTTGGGTATTGATTTCAATAAATACTATTTCTTTAAAAGATGGGGCATCTCCTGGTCACTTCCTATAAGCAATTGTGCCGATCATCTCCTCGGAGCATCATGGCTCTCCTGTGAGGTGGGAATTATGCTCACCTTTAGGTGAGGCTCCTGAGGCTTGGGGGCGAGGGGGGGGTGAGCTGCTCAGCCGTGACCCGGGCTCAGGAGGCGGCCTCGGGAGAACTGAGACAGCCTGCTGGTCCCTAAACCACGTTCTCATGGTGCTGGTTCGGGCTGCGCCAGAAGCTTTAGCCGCTTTCCCAAGGCAGCCTTGACATTTAGCGCCATGCGCTACCTGGAGTTCTGATCCCGGCATCCGCGCGCCTCCAAGGGCATATCAACGTGGATGGGAAAGATGTCTTTATTTCCATAACTTCTAACTGACATTTAGCCCTTCCTTTGACTATGATTGGAAGTAACAAACTAGAGCAGTGTTGGCAGTGCCTTGGCCTTGCGGCAGTAGAAACCTTAAGTATTTAAAAGATCATTCTGAGGAGGGGTCCAGGGCATCACTGGATACCACGGCCGGACTCAAGGGGACGTGTCAGGGCCAGAAGTGGTAGGAAGACGTCCCAGAGTCTCTAGTCCCACTGCGACCGGCTCATGAGACTGACCAACAAGACACCGTCATCTTAGTTGGAAAGGCAGATGCCAGGATCCCCCTTCAATACAATTATCAAGAACATAATCACCCTAATTCAATTCGGTGGACTTCAGACTCACGTTTTATTAGATCTGCTTTACTTCGGTATTATAATAATGGAGTTGACGCTTTCCGTACTCTTAACGACAGACCTCTTCAGTCACAAGCTTTCCAAGACAGTGATGTTCCACGACATAAAAGTGGCCCAAGGAAACCAAGCTGACGGCCCAGGAAAAGGTGGGTCCCCTGGATGGAAATGCTCTTGGAGGACCCTCTATTCCCACCTCCCACCCTCAGCCTGAGGGACGGCTCCAGGGCTGGGGAGGTGGGGGACCAGGAGGGCTGGGGGAGACAGTTCCCAGGACGCACGTGGAACGACCACGTGGAGCTTCAGAGCTTCCTGAAGCCCAATCCTCTTGGACAAAGACTTCACGAGTACCCTGGGATTGTGACGACTTCTGAAAAGTTACATTTTAAAGGCTTGTGTCTAAGGATATTCCACCTAGTAATGAGTGACTTAAGCTTGTAACAAATTGACTCCCAGCTAGGATTCCTTCATAATCCTTCTACTTTTCCCTGCCTGAAAAGGAGAGCTGTGTAGCGTATGTCATTCACCGCGAGGGACCCCAGCACAGTCATCTGGGCAGCAATTCCTATTTACTTTGCTCAGTTATAGCCAATTATTGATGTACCTTTCAGGAGAAGCAATATGGACATCTAGCCCGACACGTACTTTTTAAAAGAGAAAGAAAAAAAAAATTGCTTAATAACTATGCGCACAAAAGGTCAAATTTACAAAATATTAATAGCTACTTTTTACTATAACCAACACATGATAAATTCTTTACTCCCCATTCTGATTATCTGTAAATGTGTCAATGTCAAGATGGAAAACTGGAAAGCATTCTTACAATATTTTCCTGGAAATTTTTCCTTCCGTTCCCACGTGAAACTGAATATAATTTCACTTTAAGGGTAATCTGATCTATCATAATATTAATTTTGCCCATAAGATAGTATTTCCTTGTATTCCCCATCAAAGAACTCTTAATAAAACATCTTGGGATGCTTGCCAAATATTGTGACGGAGCATTAGTATTCATTTTTACCCAAGTTTATTTTTAAAGCAGTAATTTCTTCAGTCGGAGTGATTTTACCAATGCAACGACTCGGTTTGAAAAGCTTTTCTTTCTCGAGAGTTATTTTCAGGATCTTTAAAATGCTGTTCCCTTTTGTGTATGGAAGACGTAAAGCGGCAATAATTGTGCTTCTCCTGTGGTTTGAAAGAATTAAAGCCACCTTTCCCTTCGTGCAATGGGAACAACGCACGGTGGACTGAAGCAGTGCGTGGGTCCAGCTGCGCTGACATTCAGCCCCACTGGCAGACTGCACGGTCGCACTTCTGTTCCCCCGAGGATCAACTCTGAGCGTTGTAGCAAAAAAACCAAGTCCAGCCTGGGGGCCCTAAGCGCTGGGAAACACCCAAGCTGCAGCGGTCCTGGGGCGTGCCCGCAATCCCCCCAACCAGGCCGGTCCCCAGGCCCGGGGGCCCTGGCAGGCAACGCCCCCGCAGCGAGCTGTGGTTTCCTCCTCTGCAAAATGGAAACAAGGAGCAGCAGCCACCTCCAGGCAGTTGCAAGGATGTGTTCAGACAACGGACACAAAGCATTCTGCCCAGCAGCTGGCACTCAGGAAGCACCTGGCCCGCGCTCGCCATCAGCACATTGTGTGGCGAGAGGGGGCACAGCGGGTGGGAGAGGTGTCGCTGGGATAAGCAAAGAGCGTGGCGCCCTGGCTTCGGCACCTCAGGTGCCAGGCACTGTGCGAGGAGCGCGGGACACAGAGTTGCAAAGATGTTAAGTGCCGCCTCCCTGGATATGCATGGAAACGGGAGTTTTCCTGGAAGTGCAGAGGGGCTCCCGGGAAGAAGGGGGTGACTTTCTGGGGCGAGCGGCTGGAGGGGCTGCTTGCCCCGAGGCGGGGTTCTGGACCATGCCCTGAGCTCGCCGGGTGAGCAGGGGCACGCGGGCTTTCCCAGAGGCAGTAAGGCAGGACGGGCCATGCAGCAGGCACGGGGCTGGGAGCCGCGGGCGGGTGGAGGGGTGCCTGGGGTGGGTGGGACAGAGGGCCGGGCAGTACTTCCTCATCCACGCAGGAGCTCGGGAGAGGAGAGGAAAGGATGGGTTCGAAATCCATGGAAGGTCAAGGTGGCGGCAGGGGTGTGCTGACTCTTGTGCTGACCTGCGTTTCCAGGGCTCCTGGTGTCCAAGGCCCGCTGGCTGGGGCGGGGGCACCTCTGGGTGTCCCCGGCCACCACACCCTGCCCTCATCGGCTTCCTTCCCCAGCCTTTCCGATCGGGTGTCCTTGTCCCTCCTGCTCGGTGGATTAGCAGCGAGGACAGGACACAGAATGGGGGCAGGGGGTCAACACAGTGCCTGCCCAGCAGAGACTTGAGCAATGAATGAATGAATGAATGAATGGGTGGATGGATGATGTGTCCAAGGCAAGAATATAACAGCCCTCAAACCCCAGGCTTGCTGGGTAGGAAAAGCAGGAGTAACTGGACCTATTTCACCATTAGAACAACTTCTTGGTCTGGTCAGGAAATGTCTAATCTTTCCACTTATTAGCCAAGAAAAAATGTCCAGAAAAAACAGCCCAGTATGCAAGGTTGAAGTCAAGACCTACTGATCCTTAAGTTGAGGGTTTGTCCGGGGATAAGGCTCTCCTGGCCAGGCCCCCACGTGCATGGCCCAAGAACAGATAGGCACTTATGGAAATTGGAAACAAAATATAACGAAGGTGATGGGGGCGTCATGGTGGGTTTCAGAGCCAAAGATGAATGGGTTTTGCATTATTAGATAGCAAGTGCTCCGTGGTAGGGACATATTTGCATGAAGGACTTAGTTCGTACAGGGTGCGGTGTAGGCGCTCGATACACATGCGATAAGAAGTCATGAATTATCCGCTGTTCTGGAGAGTCCACACACCCGAGCCCCCCCACCTCTGTCTAACCCGGAGTGGATGAATTTTCTTTTTTTTTTTATTTTTTTTTTATTTTTTATTTTTTTTGGATGAATTTTCTTGACCCTGTTTTCTTCCAGGGCTTAGACTCCCTTTGGTCCAGGCCAGCTGTTAGGGGAGGGAGATCTTGTTCTGTGGTGGACACCTGCTACATAAACAGGGCTTCCAGACTTCCCGGGAGAGCTTGCCTAGGACAGTGAACGCAACCAAGGTAGGCCAGGCAGGGGGTTCAAATTCTACCCAAAGGTCAGTGCTGCTGAGGGGAGAGGCTAGATCTCCCCATGGGTGGACTGGGAAAAAGAGGGCCAAGTATTACTAAAGGGAGAAGGTTTTCAACTCCAACTGCCCATTAGAAACACGGAGGAGTGTTTCCAACAAGCTTCTGCGAGAGCCCACTCCTGGACCAGTGAAATGGGCGTCTCCAAGGCCAGGGCTGGGCATCAGGACAATTTAGAAGCTTCCCGGGGAGTGTGATTGACAGGCAGGGGTGAGAACTGCCTGCAGAGAGGGAAGGAGTTACACTTGGGGTCAGCCACCCTCCCTCCACATCTCCATCCCCCCCACCTTAGCAACATATTCACACTGGCAAAAACTATGATTCTGGGAGATCTGACACGTGGTGTGAAGACCCACGGCCAGCGGCTGCTCTTTTTGCTTTTTCCTTTCTGAAAATGTGAAAGCCATTCTGGCCACACTGAGGCCGGCTCTGCTCTTCCTGGGGAGGCTCAGGGAGCCCTGGGGCTCGGGTGTCAGGCTTTGTCCATGCTGGCACCTGCCACGAGAAAACAAAACAAACAAACCAAACAACCACCATGCTGTCCCCGAAGAAGGAAAACAAACCTCTCGTGTCACTTAATATCAAGCAGAAAAATAAAAGCAGTGAATCCACATCCTTTCCTCACACGTTCAGCTTCTCCTCAAAAGCTGACAATTCCGGAAACAGGAGTCGCGACTCTTATTAACTGTCGGGTTCACGGCGGGACAAAAGTCCTCTCTCCAGGGAGCAGGAGCTGTGGGAGCACGCGCTACGCTCCTTGGGACTATTTTTAGGAGGCAGACTCCTCTCTACATTCTCCCGCCTGCCTACTTGATAGAAGAACAAGCAGCTCTTTTTTCTCCAAACAGTCCAGCACGTCGGTCCCCAGGCCCAGGGCAGCCGAGGGTTATTACGTCTGCCCCCACACGCAGAGGACAAATGACAACGTGACTCACAGGAGTGCCACCAAAAATTCGGCTCTCCTTGGATGAATCAGATGGCGTATCCCACCCGTCAGCTTTCAAGATCTACCCTGTTTTCCAAAGTGCCTTCATTTCTCTATTCAAAGTTACACGCGAGATTTGCAGCCCCTCTGTGCGCGCACATTGACCCGAACTGGCTTCATTTAAGTTACCTTCCAAGCCAGCAACACCTCTAGAGAAACAAGTTTAAATTGGCCAACAAAGTCCTTGTTTGAGCTTTAACATTTTGGGGCCGATTACAATAGGTTCAAAGCCCACAGATTTTAGGGACCCAAAGGACTTTTCACCTTTACGCTTTTTCTCAGGAGAGCTGGCGGTTTTTGCTGTCGTAAGTAAAATGCCGTTTCTGGAGCTAGACCGGGTACTTTGGAAACAGTTCTGAAGACGGGCTTCATTCATACCTTTGCGTGTGTGTGAGTCTCGCTTTCTGGGTATGTGAGCCATCAAGCTGATCTCAGTAAAGCATGATATCACCAAAGGAAACCGAGGTACCCACGTCCTTCACTTCCCTATCACCGTCAGAGAAGGGCAACATCTGCCGGTTTGTATTTAAAAATCCAAGAAATTAGCACTGCCAGGCAAACCTAAGTGCCCCGGAATCGCCAATATTTATTTCAAACACTCCGATTTGAGCATGCTATGATGCTGCCACTCTCGGAATCTTCTGCTGGTCTGTTCTCTGCGGACCCCAGTGATCAGCATGCAGGGCATGATGACAAATGACCACCAGGGAAGAGCAAGGCACCCAGAGAGCCGGGCTGGACTGTCCCAGTCCTGACAGCTTTCACCGATGGGGGCGTTTCTGGACTCGTGCCCCCAGTTAGCTATGACTAAAATGTAAGGTGCTACTAACTTAGCCTGACGGCCCCGAGCTGCTGCTTCTCACCTGCACGGCCACCGTCTGAAGAGTAGAAGCAAGGGTGCCTAACCACCCGAGTGCTTGGCTGGGCATGAAGCAAACCGCACACGCTAGCTGGTGTGGCTGCTATTATCATCATCCTCAGGGCGGGGGAAGAGAGGAAGGGTGAGGAGCTGCCTTCAAGCACCATCTGGTCCGCCCGCCCCGGAGCTGGCTTCCTAATGAGCTGGTCTCTCCGCAGGATGCTGACCCGGAGCACCCCGCAAACAGCATGTTGGGATCTCTGTGCCCACATAAGTGCAGGCACAGGGCGCCCGTCAACTAGTCCATCATCTCGAGCGCCCAGCCTGGAGTAAAAGGCGGGCGCACCTGCCCAGGCCGGGGCTGGTGTATCTAGTGTATGCCGTAGGTTCTTTCTAATCCCGTAAAAGTGTAAAGAGCCCTCTTCCAGGTGCAGGCACTGTGGCTACCTTACAATTTACCTTAGTTTCAAAAGCAACGCCTTACCGTTTCTGAATATCAAACACCTAATATACGAGCTATGGATCGTATTCTTTTACTTCAGGGAAGGAAAAAGGATGCCAAAAAAACTGGCTAAATGTATATATCCAACATTTTCCAGTTCATTTTAAAAGTATGAGTTTTTCACCCAATTTCAGACAACCAAAAGGATTACTAAATGTCTCTAGTTAAAGGAGGTAAAAAAAGGCAAACAGACTAGGTATGCATGTCACTACTTCAACAGAGTATGTATCATGTAAGTAATTTTTATATTAATTAACTTAATTTGTATATTAAAATGTATTAATATATATTACCTGATTTACTTAATTAATTTACCTTAACCCAAAAAGTAGCATGTAGGAAATTTTGATAAAATGGACTTATATGATCAACCAGGTAAATGGTCTCTTAGATGTCTGTATTTATCATCTCATGTATGAGTAGAAACTTTAGATTTTATACACAAAAATGTTTAAGCAGCTCTATTCATAAAATTACAAATGGAATCTTAAGTTGATTCTACGATTTCCCTAGAGATATAAAAATGAATACAATTTAGCACATCCTCAGTTGAGAAAGTTAAGATGAACAGTTATCAAAGAAGACAAGCCTTTTCCAGCTCTACAGTTTAAGAAAAGTGAATCCTAAAACCAGAAACCCAAACAAATAGAGGAATGTAACTGGAAGGTGAGGATTCTTTTTCTAAAATATAACTACTGTTTTGGTAGCAGTACCTATTCTCTTTGAATACCTAATCAGGTATTTTGATTGCTTTCTTAAAGCATATTATCTTTAATTATGGGAATAATTTGTTAACTAGGAGTATGTGGTGAACAACCTGAGAGTAGTGAATTCACAAAAGTCCTCAAAAGCCCAATAATGCTTAGGGTATGTGAAATGCTACCAGGATCCTTTCATATCTTAAATCCTAAAACATGCATTAAAATTTATTTCTTCAATTCTTACAATGCATTTAGAATGTTTTCTGTGTACCACACATCACTCTTTTTTTGGAAAGCTATATGTTGAAATCAGCATGGAAAACAGATTTTGGCACAAAACTCTGCAGCCTTTTCATTACCATTTGCATATTTTTATACAATAGAATTTAGAAGATAAAATAACAAAACATGCAAGGTTTTGTTAACTGAGTTTAGCGAGAGTTAATGAAATTAATAAAAATGTAGATAATTATTTTCAATAACGAAGTCTCTTTAAACTTGAAAACTGTATGTAAGCCTCTTAATATACTCACAAAGACCTGTCTATTTTAATAGAAATGTATGGGCACCGATTAAACTATTACTAATAGCATTCATGAGAAAATGGAAAACCTTGAAATTACTAGGAAATAGCTCTCTTAAAAAAAACTTCATTTCTCATCAAAATATTTTGCCACATCTTTGAAAATGCAGGCTGGGATCCCAGTGACCACTAGATCTATTCTCAGTCTAACATGTTACGCTTTCGTGATTTGACAATTCAAAATTCCATTCCTCTTCCCCATCCTCAAAGCCATCTTCCTTGTAAAGAAGGAAAGAAGCTAATAGACTGTTCCAGAGAGTTCCGGCGAGCAATGACTTAAGAAACAGATAGCCCCGGCACTTGTGTGGAATATTCTTCCCCATTATTTCTAGAAATCCTGTTTGTCTGAAAAATAAACTGAGCCTCCTCCTTCCCCCAGGGGCTTGATTTGAATCACATGCCCTTGACATCAGAGTCAGCGTTTCACTGTAGAGGAATGAACTGCTGACGTTCTTGCTCGGTCCAAGACGTGTGCCTGGAGATGTTGATCCATCCTGTTCCTAACTAGAAACAGGGGAGCCTGAAACCCTGCAGAAGACACTGGCAGGAGATTCCCAAGGCTCCCAGCCTCCCAGCCTCCGTAAGGAGGACAGCTCCTGGGTCAGGAACTGAGCGCCCTCCTCCTCGGATGAGGCGTCGATCTGTTTGGAATCCCAGGGGCTCCACCTCTAGTGAAATTGGCAGATGGAGTCTTATTTGATTAAAGTGAAAGAGCCCCCAGTGGAAAGGACCAGGCAGACGGGGAGAGCCGGCGCTGCTCCTGAGAGGCAGGGCCAGGGAGAGCGCATCGAGGTCATTCATTCAGGGTCAAAAGACCCCGATTCTTCCTAAATCCAAAGATGCCCATATTAAAATACAATTCTATTCAATAGAATGGAATGTGGACTCGGGAAAAGTCAACAAATTAGAAGCTGGCCAAGAGCAGACTGGGGGAAGTAAAATCCTCAGGGCCCTGCCTGGACAGGTGGGAACAGATCTCAGAAGGTTTATTCACACACACACACACACACACACACACACACACACACACACACACACACACATTGTCCTCTGGGGCCCCTGGGCAATAGCCAGAGGGCTCAGGTATCAGGGTGGCCCCTCAGCTCAGTATTGAGGTAACATCCTCAGCCCTGATAAAGGATGTAACTCCAGGAGGTCAGGAGGAGACAGAAAGAAGAAACAAGCTATCAAAGAGTCCAAGACCTTGACCCTGGAGGTGAGGGTTCTGGAGAGGCAGGTACCAGCAGGGAGGGAGGCCCAGTAAGGGAGAAGAGCATCCTGGCCTTTTCACTTAGGGAAGTGCTCAAAGCACACCTCTGCCTCGATGGAGATGCTTCTCAAGAGCAAAACGTTCACCTTTGCTCTAGATTCTAGAAGGAAAGGGCCAGGGAGGGGCTCCACCAGCAGGCATCAGACTGAACCTCTGCAGGGTCGGGGAAGAAACCCGAGGGGTGTGTGCAAAGGGGTGAGAGGCGGGCTTGGGCACGGCGACCCCGGGTGCTCGCGAAGTCCCCACCTTTGGGGAGATGGTGGGACAGCGGGCAGAGAAGCTGACAGAGGAGCGGGAGGAGGCGGCGGGGAAGGGGAGAAGAAGAGGAAAGGGAGGAGAGGGGAGACAGAAGAAGGGAGAGAAGGAGTGCAGGGCCGAGGGAGCACGTGGAGGGTAGGGGAAGCTGGGAGAGGCGGGACAGGGAGAGAGGGGGCAAGGGAGGAAGGAAGAGAGGAGAGGGTGAGGGGGTCGTAGTGGAGATGGAGAGGACAGGGGGGTAAGCGAGAGCCACTGGGGAAGAGAGCGAGAGAATCACAGGGCGCGCGGGAGTGCGCCAGCCCGGGAGCCCAGCAGCGCCCCGAGTACCCTCGCCGGAGGGACCCAGTGCCGGAGAGACGCTGAGCGCGAGCCCCCGGGGTCGGCGCGCCCAGAAAGAGCCCCGGGCCCGCCGTGGGGGGGGGCACCCCTGGCGTCCCCAGCCCCGGCGGCGCGCGCTCGGCGGGGTCTCGGGGGCCGCGCCCGCGCCCCGGCCCGCGGGCCTTACCTGGCCCTTGACCAGGCTGGCGGCGAACTGGCGCATGACGGCCTCCACGGTGTAGGCGCTGGACCAGCCGCGCGGCGTGAGCAGCTCCATGCAGATGGCGCCGCCGTCCAGCACGTAGCCGTTCTCCAGGCGCGGGCTGAGCACCCGCATGAAGGGCGGCGAGAAGGGGAAGTTGTCGGGGAAGGTGAGGTTGAGCAGGATGAACTCGGTGTTGGTCTCCTTCATGTCCTGCCACAGCACCGAGTCCTTGTCCACCTGGTGCAGCTTCACGTTCCAGTCGAAGAGGCTCTCGTCCACCAGCTCCACCGAGATGAAGCGGTCGCTGAGGCGCGCGATGTCCTGCAGCTCCTTCATGAGCCGCCGGCTGCGCACCTGCGTGCAGTGCTGCTGCCGCGCCGCGGGCCCCAGGCTGCCGCCCGCCCCCGCCTCCCGGGCCGCCGGCCCCGCCCGGGCGCCCGCCGCCCGCTCCCGGGGGCCCCCTGCGCCCGCCGCCGGCTGCGGCGCCGTCGGCTCGGCCGCGCGCCGGCCCCGGCCGGGCCCCGGGCTCGCGTCGCCCCCGGGGGGCGGCGGCGGCTGCTTGTGGCCGCCGCTCTTCGGGCCGCCCTTGCCGCGCAGCGACGCGCTCTGCGGGCCGCCGCCGCCGCCGGCGCGGTGGTTGTGCGGGTGCTTCGGGTCCTCCGTGTCCCGGTTGTGCAGGCGGATCAGCCCGATCTTGCGGAGCAGCGTGGCCATCTTAGGCCCCGGCGGCGGCGCGGGCTCCCCTCGGCGGCCGCCCCCCGAGCGCGCGGGCCGGCGGGGCCACTCGGCGGGGCCACTCGGCGGGGCGCGGCGCGGCGCGGGCCACCCCCGGCCGGGGCGCCGCGGGCATAGGACGCGGCCCGCTCGGGGAGGGCACGCGGCGCGTCCCTGGGCGCAGCCCCCCCGGAGTCCCGGGCGCCGCCGGTCCTTTGTGCGGGGCCGCCGGGCTGGCCCGGAGGCCGAGTGCCGCGCCGGGGCGCGCCGAGTGGCCCGCAGCGCCCCGGGGGCGGAGAGGTGGCCGCGGGCTCGCGCCGGGCGCGCCCGCCGGTCCGTGCCGCGTTGGCGGCTACCGCGGGGCCCCGGCCGCTGCCGCTCGCGTCGCCGCCGCCGCTGCGGCTGCCCGTGTTGCAGAGGCGGCTGCTCCGTCTGAGCCGAGCGCGGCGCGGCGGGGGCGGCACTGCCGGCTGGGGCGGGGGGGCGCGGGGCGGAGCCGCGGGCTTCCTGCGCCGTGCGGCCCCCGCCCGCCTCCCGCGGCCACGCGCGCTCGGCCGCTGGGGGGAGACCGCGGCGCGGCGGCGGCTGGCGGCCGGGGCGCTGGGGCGGCGGGAGAGCCGCGCGCCGGGTGGGCGGCCCGCAGCCCCCCGCCCCGCTTAACCTCCTGGGAACCATCCTGGGGGCAGAGGCGCCAGGGAATGGTGGGGAGCCACCTGCCTCCGGACTGCCTCGCATTTGGGGGGGGCCGGGTCTCCGCACAACCGTCCCAAGCCGGGGGTCCAGGGGCGAGCGGGGACGACACTTGGGCCTGAGGATGCGCAGAACCGTATCGCCGCCAGGCCCTGGAGAGGGGCCCTGGCGCTTCAGGTTTCAGGAAAGGAGAACCCGCGCGCAAATTCCTAATCCCTCCACACAGGCCCGGCTCCTGTCCCGCTGGCCACGTCGAAGGTCTCTGGGCTCTGAAAAGGGGTCCCGAACGGGAGGGGAGCCCAGGGCACTGGCTTGTGAGCCGTTCCCCGAAAGGCTGCGGGGAAACGCGTCCCGCACCAGGGCCGGCCGGTGCTCAGGGCGCGGGGCAGCCCCTCTTCCTCTGCGGCCCCCGGGGCCCGTACCGCCGCCCGTGGAAGGGGAGGGGGTCTCCTTCGACCGAGGGGCTTTCCTTGCCCCTCTCCCTTTCTTCCTTTAACCCGGTGAAACTCTTATTTTTAGCTGGTGAAATTCAAGCAAGTGGCAAGGTCAGATCCCCAGAAGACTGGAGCATCGGGGACGGCGCACGGAAGCCTTCGGGTTTGCTGAAGCGCGGGCGGCCAGGCGCGCACGGGCTGCCAAGGTGAAAGGCGCCGCCGATCGCCGACGCGCAGAAGGAATTACGCCCGCACGAAATTGCCCCTAAGCCTCCGGGGTTAGGACTCTCTGCTTTGTCGCTGACCGTGGCTACCTTGGGGTTGGGGAGACCCTAAATTCATCAGCAGAGCACGTTCCTTCCTGAGTGCCATTAGGGTGGCTTAAAAAAACAGTCTTTTGCTTTTACCATTTTCACTTTTTCTAAATCATTAAAAGGAAAAGCTCACCGTGAAAAACACCTGTTCATGCCACTGTGGCTTCAGCGCAGGCCGACCCTGCCGGGGGCTGGCTTTTCAAGGTTGTGGAGCGGGAGGGGGCGCTGTCCCATAATCCTTAGCAGCTTGTGGCCAAGAAGCAGGCGGGGCCTGCCCTCCGCGGCCCCTGCCCTGGAGACTGCACCCCAGCCCTGTTGCTTCTGGGTTCAAGGAGTAGAAGGCAGTTCCTGGGCCAGGCCAGACCAGCCCTGGGGTGCAACGGCTGAGGGTCTCTTTGTCCTGGTCTCCTTGAGAGTGTGTTTTTGTTCCTTAAGGTTTGTTGAGAAGGAAGAGGACAATGTCTGTCTGTGAAATGATTAAGTTCCTTTACGTAAGGGAAGAGGGAGGTGTAAAAGGCCAAATCTCAGCAGCGGACTTGGCCCAGTGGTTAGGGCATGGGAGGTCTGTGGTTCAAACCCCGGTCCTCCTTGACCCGTGTGCAGCTGGCCAACGCACAGTGCTGATGCGCACAAGGAGTGCCCCACCACACAGGGGTGTCCCCCGGGTGGGGGAGCCCCACGTGCAAGGAGTGCTCCCCATAAGGAGAGCCACCCAGCGCGAAAGAAAGAGCAGCCTGCCCAGGAATGGTGCCACACACACGGAGAGCTGACACAACAAGATGACGCAACAAAAAGAAACACAGATTCCCATGCCGCTGACAACAACAGAAGCGGTTGAAGCTGACACTGATGGAGAAGAGGCAGGCATTTCACGTTGTGTCATTTAACAGGAGCCCCCCACTGCTTTTATCATATCCATTCTACCAGTGAGGAAATTGAGTCTCCAGGAGAGTCAGCAGCTGGTCCAGCTCAGTCATGCTCCGGAGGCATGGCCACCACTCTCATCCCATGTCTGCCTCCATTCCCCCATGTTCCTGGTTGACCAGCTGTCCCTGGTGTCCAGGTCTCAGATGGGGGTCCCCAGAGGGCAAGAAAGCCTCCACAGGGTATGACTTCCTTGCCAACAGACCTAACTGACCTCAGAAAAATGTTCTCAGCTGTGGCCGGTGAGGACAGTGGCCAGCACTGCTGGCAGCCATGATGCCATCAGGTGTGGTTTGGGAATGGTCTAGCTAACACCCCCGGTTGCTCTCAAAGGCCTTTTGTATTTGGGTGGGATTATTATTAGGGTGGGCATATAATTTACCCATCCAATGCAGATAATTTCCGAGAGCGAGATAAGCAGGATTAATATTTGATGCTGAGACCAGAGGCCAAACCAGGCCTGGCACCTGGAGGTGGTGCAAACCTTACTTACAATCTCGCCCTTCCTGTCCTCGCCCATCTCTGATGAGCTCTTTCTGAGGCTACAGTCAAATGATAGTTAAAAATCTGAACCACGAAAAGAGGCGTTAAGTAAATTATTCCTAAGCCACTTGAGGGCATATCTTGCAGCAATAACATATAGTTGTGAAGATGATAGAGCAAAATGGAAATATTTATGATCTACATCAAAATTTTAAGAATGAAGGACGAGTGCAAAATTATATCCACATGTGGCTACAACTACTTAAAGATGTGCATCGGGAAAAAGACGGAAGGGGACGCATTTAAATGCTAAAACAGCTGGCAGCACCGTCCAGACATGCAGATGAACTGGGCTTCAGAGGACACCAGCTCCCAGTCTTTGAGGCTGTCGTTTGAGGTCCCAGGTTTCAGGAAGCAGAGATAAACAACCCCCCAGGTGCTCTTTCCGAATTCCTCACCCACAGAAATGGTGCGGTTTATAAAAATTTTTTTAAAAGACTTGCTTTAATGGAAGAAAAGGTATCATTGATGTGGAGACCATGGTCACAGGAGTTGCTGAGGGCAGGGAGAGGGAGGAAGAGGTGTGATAGGGGGCATTTTCGGAACTTGGAGTTGTCCTGAATGGTATGGCAGGGACAGGTGCAGGACATTGTATATTCTGCCATAACCCGCTGGATGGATGGGGGTGAGAATGTGAACTACAATGTAAACTATGGTCCATGCACTGTGGCAGTGGTCCAGGGTGTATTCACCAAATGTCATGAATCTGCCTCACTGATGAAAAGGGGATGTTGATGTGGGAGGAGCAGGGGCGGGGGTGAGGGGTGGGAAGTGGGGTATATGGTAACCTCTTACGTTTTTTAATGTAACGTTTTGTGTTGATCTATTTATCTTTAAAAAAAAAGAAAAGACAATAATAAAAGTTAAAAAAAAAAAAGGCTTGCTTTAAGCCATTATGTTTTTGGGCAACAGTAGATAACCAGTACAGCACCTTCTGATTTCCACCACCCTGAAACCAGAAGCCTGCTTTCCCAGATTCCCTACCTAGCCTCTGCCTGTCTGATGCACAAGGTGGAACCTTAGCTGCAAGGCGGAAGCCCATGAGGGCTCATTCTTGCAAAGGGTAGACAGCCGTCCAGCTTTCAGGAACTTCCACATTGACGACTCCAGCTATGACGCTTGTGCCACAGCCGGACAGGGAGTTCTCCCCTGGGGTGGTGGTTCTGTGGCATGGTTTGTATCCAGGCTTGTACCCTCCAAATAAAATTCCTGGGGAGAATCCAGAGGAGATTCTTTGAGTGACACCTCTCCACTACTTTCCTGGTTGTAATAGCTGGGATGAACTCTGTGATTTGTAACCTAGAACCCCAACTGTACAACCTCCATCCAATTTTAACCATGCTAGTATGGAACAGTGCCTGGTATGAAGCAAAGGCTCAGACCTTTAAAAAGGTTCATCATCACTTTCAACCCATTAATCCTAGCTCACAGGGTCCTCACACTGCCTTCTAGTTTCTCAAAGCCTTCACTTCAGCCAACCACCCCAGCTTGCCATTTTCCATCAAGTCCCAATGTAGGTTGGCAAGTGGGTTTTAATTCCTCGCCAACTTGGGTCAATCAGTAGTAGCTCTCAGCAGTACTGTGTTGAGAAGGCTTAGCCAGAGAATCTGATATAAGTTAAGGGTGGGGCAGTGGCATTCCAAAATGCCAAGCTGCCTTTGACTTTCCTTCAAGAGCTCTAAAAACAATTTGGTTAAACGAATTCGTATGAAATTTAAAATAACCGAGGCTCCCTGAGGGTATTTGTATTTTAAACTATGTCATCTTGTAGTAGAGTACAGATTATGTTTTAACCAAAAGCAATTCAGAGGCTCAAGTAAGAAGATGCTTGTTTCTCTCCGATGTAACAGGACAGGACAGTTAGATGGACTCTGCTCGATCAGGTCACTTGGGGATGCAGGCTGGTGGGGTAGTCCTGCCATCCGTAGCACATGGCTCCATCATGCCTCTAGCATCTAGCTTTTCCTGTCTCTGCAAACATCTGTCATCAAGTGACTCAGAAGTTACTTACACAACATTTGCTCATGTCCATTGTCTTATTTACATGGCCACACCTAGCTCCAGTGGGGCCTCAGAACTGTAGTCTAGCTGAATAGCATGTGCCCAGCTTAAACTCCCTCAAAAGAAACAGGGAGGGACGTGGACTTGGCTTAAACTCCCTCAAAAGAAACAGGGAGGGACGTGGACTTGGCTCAACAGATAGAGTGTCTGCTTACCACATGGGAGGTCCACAGTTCAAACCCAGGGCCTCCTGACCTGTGTGATGAGCTGGCCCATGCGCAGTGCTGATGTGCACAAGGAGTGCCGTGCCACGCAGGGTTGTCCCCCACGTAGGGGAGCCCCTCATGCAAGGAGTGCGCCCTGTGAGGAGAGCTGCCTAGTGTGAGAGAAAGTGTAGCCTGCCCAGGAATGGTGCCGCACACACGGAGAGCTGACACAGCAAGATGACACAACAAAAAGAGACAGGTTCCTGGTGCTGCTGGCAAGAATACAAGTGGACACAGAAGAACACACAGTGAATGGACACAGAGCAGACAACTGGGGTGGGGAGGGGGGAGATGGGAGAGAAATAAATCTTAAAAAAAATAAAATGATTAGAATGATGTTTATTAAAAAAAAAAAGCAACAGGGAGATACAAACTGGGGAGCAGTTGAATACTGCTTTCCTAAGTAGATTTTTTTTTTTTTTAAAGATTTATTTTTATTTATTTAATTCCCCTCCCCTCCCCCGGTTGTCTGTTTTCTGTGTCTTTTTGCTGCGTCTTGTTTCTTTGTCCGCTTCTGTTGTCATCAGCGGCACGGGAAGTGTGGGCGGCACCATTCCTCAACAGGCTGCTCCCTCCTTCGCGCTGGGCGGCTCTCCTTATGGGTGCACTCCTTGCGCGTGGGGCTCCCCTACGCGGGGGACACCCCTGTGTGGCACTGCACTCCTTGCGCGCATCAGCACTGCGCATGGGCCAGCTCCACACGGGTCAAGGAGGCCCGGGGCTTGAACCTCGGACCTCCCATGTGGTAGACGGACGCCCTAACCACTGGGCCAAAGTCCGTTTCCCCCTAAGTAGATTTTTAATAGCTCAATGTCAGAGAGCAAAACTGTAAAGTGGAGGATTTCATATCAGATCTCTGTATATGAGCTTTTTATTAGGTTTTCCTCTTGCCTGTCTGCGTACCCCTCTACTCTGTCTTCCAGCTTGGAGTACAGGTTCTGCTTGTACAAATGAATATCTTCTCTTCTTTTGGAGTATAAGCTATCTCCTCTTGAATTAGACATGGTCTTTGTGCCCTTGGGGTGTGCTGGGATCTGATTCTGATGGTGGGTTTGATGGCACTGAGGAGTGGGGAGTAAGACTCGAGAAGAGTAGTTATCCCCTTGCAAGGCAACTTCCTTGGGCAAGAAAAGTACGGTAAATTCAGACAAAGGAAGGCTACTATTTCCAGTCATTTGAGAAGAAACTACTTCTGCTGACCAGGGAGGCTCAGGTGGCTGGCGGTTGCGGGTTCTCATAAATTTCTTAGTCAACTGAAATGTCCTCACTTCACTTCTCACTAAGAGGTTTGACGGGGCTGTGAATTCAATGTATGTTAAAATTCTGCAGCCCAAAGAAACAAATTTTGGGACTGACTTTCAGCTGTACCAGCCCTGCAGCTAGAAGTCTTATTATCATCTTTTAGGGCCACCACAGAAGGTTTCTGGTCTGACTATAACTGAACAGAGAGTTTAAATCTCTGAGCAAGTGTAGTAGTTTGAGACATGCATGTAAGAGGTCCCTATAAAGCAGTTTATCTGAGGTTGTTAACGTCATTCTGTGTGTACCGTATTGTGACACTGTGATAAGGTCACTTCATTTGCAGGGCCTTGTTGAATAGGTATATCATTAGTTTAGGCGCCACAATGGGTCCTTTATAAATGGAATGAATATGAGACAGAGAAAGAGAAACCAGAACCACCCACACTGAGCCAAAGCAAAAGCAACGAAACCCACAAGAGGAGGGAGAGCACCAGCGGACCCTGCCATGTGCCTTGCCATATGAGAGAGGAGTCCCAAGTCGCAGCAGCTGTTCTTCAGGGAGAAAGGATATTGAGGATGCCTTCATTTGGATGTTTTTCTCAGCCTTGAAACTTTAAGATTGTAAACTAATAAATCCATTGTAAAAGCCAACCCATTCGGTATTGTTGCATCAGCAGCAGCAGTCCAGAATAGCTAGTCATTCCATTTCTGCAAGCTCTCCATTGTCATTATTCCTAACCGAGTGGTCAATCTGCAGCGCCCTCCCTCTCCCACACTTTCATATCCATAGGCCTTCATCTCAGGCACCAACGTCATTATTGTGATGGAACTGCACTGCTGCTTGCCCTCACAACCACTCACACTCACTTAGGTCACCACTCAATCCTATGAGAGCATGCATCCCAGCTCACATTTAAGCTGGTTAGATAATGGTCCCAATATTTGAACCCACGCCTGCTACTGAGCTTGGCATTAGGGTCCAATCAGGAAAACAGAAACATGCTGGGTATTTTCACAGAAGAGATTTGATCCAGATAATGGTTACAAAAGTGCTGAAGTGTTGGAGGACCAAAAGGAGAAATAAGGGGCTTGAAGTGGTAAAAAGAAAGAGGGGCACTTCTTGGTTTCCTAGGCCTGGCACAACAAAGCACCACAACCTGGGTGGCTTAAGACAACAGGAATCGATTGCCTTACAGTTCTGGAGGCTAGAGGTCCAAAATCAAGGTGTCAGCAAGCCATGCTCCATCTGAAACCTATAGGGGAGAAGCCTTCCTTGCTTATTCCAGCTTCTGGCAGTTGCTGGCAATATCTGGCATTCCTTGGCTTGCTACTTCAATCACATACTTCAATTTCTGCGTATACCTTCAAATGGCCTTCTCCCTGGTGTCTGTCTTGTTTGTCCCTCTTTAAGGACTCAAGTCATATTGGTTTTAGAGCCCACCCTAATCCAGTATGACCTCATCTTTACTAATTCCACATGCAATGACCCTATTTTCCAATAAGATCACATTTGGAAGAAAGCACTGGGGATTGGGACTTCAGCATATCTTTTGTGGGGACACAATTCAAACCATAACAGGGTGTTGCTCTAAGGTTCTAGCAGCTAACACTCCTGGGCTGGAATGTATGAGCTGACAGCTGCCTGAAGGTGTCATTCCTGGAAGGGTGAGAGAAGCAGGTGCTGCCATCCCTGGACTGCCCACGTCCACAGCGGCTTCACCACTGCTGCCACCTCGGCAACCCTGAAAGTCAAGTGGCCAAATCCAACCATGATTGGTCTCTGAATCACCTGGAAAACAACTACCATGACTACCTCTGAAGTGTTCTCCCAGGCTATGCCGAGCCCTTGGAGCGGAGAAGGGACTGGAGAATATAGGTTTCTCTGGCAGTTAAGGGAATGCTTGAATGATGAAATGAGCCATGCTTTCCTCTTCTAAAAAGAAACCATTTGGTCCTAAAGAGATTTCCAGAGATAATAATCTCATTTTCCCCTGTCCTTTTCATCTTTGCTTGAGGCAAAGACAGTTACTTTCTGGGTGTGTGGAAGTGTGAAATGACAGCTGATATTGTGTGTCAAGGTGGTGTCTCTATTCAGTGCTACCTTAAATATTATTTCCTTTTGTGAAAGGTCTAAATATAGGTCCAAATATAGTATTCTGAGAAAAGAAAGTCAAATCTGCTTCTTGGCACAGCTGAAGGGTGGTGAGTGAAATATAATTAGTCGAAACTGAGAACATGTATTATCTTTATATTAGGAATTTTCATGGCATTTGAATATAATGAAATCTTTTGAACTTTTTGCTATTTATCTTACCAACAGTGTATGACAATATGCCTCATTGCTCCCGTGTCAGCTTTGAAAAATATAATTAAAAATAAACTTCACAAATTTGGCACTCAAAAATAGTTATCTTATTTTTAAAACTCTTTTAAATAGAGGATGAATTTACATACAGTGAAGTGCACAGATATCAGTTGTACTCCTGGGGGTGGTTAGAAAAATGTATAATCTGCATAATTTACAGCCCAATTAAGATATGGACTATTTCCATCACTCCAGAAAGTTCCCCCATGTTCCTTTTTGGTTAAGCCCACAACCCACTTTCCCAAGGGCAGCCTCTCTTCTGATTTCTATCACCATAAATTAGTTCTGATGGTTTCTGAACCTCACGTGAGTAGAATTATCCAGTATGTACTCTTTCATATCTGGCTTCTTTCAATCCAGATGATGTCTGTGAGATTCATCCTCATTTTTGCATGTGCTGTTTTTATTTCTGAGTCTGGCAAATGTATGAATATATTGCAATTTGTTTATCCATTTTCCTATTGAGGGTCATTTGGCTTATTTCCACTTTTGACTATGGCGAATGAAGCCTCTATGTGCATTCACGTACAAGTCTTTTTGTATATGGGTTTTCATTTCTCTAGGATAAATGTCAAGGAGCGGAATGGCTGAGGCAAAGGATAGGTACATGTTTAATGTTATAAGAGACTTACGGATTCTCTTCAACTTTGAATGTATCATTTTACGTTCTCGCCAGCATAAAAATGCTTGAAAATAAGAAACACCATCAGTGTCAGTGAGCCTGCAATTTAGAGAAATTCCTGAAAGGGAGATAGTAGGCAGGAACAGATTGTTAGAGAAAGTGGCCCAGAAAAACCACAAGAGAGTTCTGCCAAAGAGACTAGAGATGTCCCAGATAATCTGCTCAACCCAAGTGAGTGGACACACAGAGCAGGATGGGGACCTTGAATAATTCATAAGGAAGTTGATCCTGGCCAGGCCAGCAGGAGGCAGCATTGGAAGATGAGCCTAAACTTAGGGAGAAAGCATGGGTGCAGCTAGAGACCCCAGTATGAACTGGGAGCTTCTCACCCAGATGATGGATTTCCCGTTCACTCCATGTCCTGGTAGCAGGCCCACCTCCCTCATCAATCATGTTCTGGAGCTACTCCATCTTCAATCATGTTCTGGAAGAGCCTCCATCCTCAGTCACATTCTGGAGGTGTCCCATCCTCAATCAGATTCTGGAGGCGCCCCATCTTCAATCAGGTTCTGGAGAAGCCCCATCCTTGGTCAGGTTCTGGAGGTGCCCCATTCTCAACCATGTCCTGGAGATGCCCCCATCTTCAATCAGATTCTGGAGGAGCCCCCATCTTCAGTCAAGTTCTGGAGGTGCTCCATCCTCAATCAGGTTCTGTAGGTACTCCCATCTTCCATCAGGTTCTGGAGGAGCACTGTCCTTGGTCAGGTTCTGGAGGTACCCCCATCTTTAATCAGGTTCTGGAGAAGCCACCATCCTCAGTCAGGTCCTGGAGGAGCCCCATCTTCCATCAGGTTCTGGAGGTACCCCCATCTTCTATCAAGTTCAGGAGGAGCCCCCATCCTCAGTCAGCTTCTCCTCAATCAGGTTCTAGAAGTGCCCCATATTCAGTCAGGGAAGACAAAGGGTGAGTATCAGCTTCCACAGATGGGTGACCAGGACCCTCACACACTCAAATAGTCACAGGAAAGCAAGCCTCACCAAGCTCTTGAGGAAATGCAGTCCTAGCCAAAGAACTATCACCTGAGGAAACGAGGTTAAAAGAACAAAAAGCAGATTTCAATATCAACAATGAATGTCTTCAAGAGAGATGTGAGATAAATTTAGTCTGCTATCTTTCAGTGTACAGCATTTCTGAATACATTTCCATTGAATGATTGAATATGTGCATAAATGAATCAATCCAGGAGGCAGTACTTAAAGAGAGAAGCCTGGTCCCAAACAGAGCAATACACACCAGGGGAGTTGCTGCTGGAGAAATAGGTTTGTGCAGCTGTCCGTGTAAAGAGACCCTGGGACTAGCGAAGGAAGGCCAGTCAGCTCTTCCTGGGCTCACCATATCTTACTCTTGTTTCAGATGTGTATGGCCAAGCTGTCCTCTCTAGTTGCTTTATAAGTAGGGGCTCTCAGTGCCTCTCATCCAGGCAGTTCCCACATTCTTTCCAGACCCAGCAGTGTGTGAAGGGAAATCACGCTGGTTCGCTGAGCTCCTATGTTAACCCAGAAAGCCTGATATGGAGTTTGGTGGAGATTAATCTTTGGCGTGTGATAAGAGTCCCGTTGACAGACAAATCCCACAGATAGGTGAGTCTGGGTATGGAATTCCTTCAAATACATAGGAGGGCCTGGGACTGGAGAAGAGTAAACTAATTATAATATAATTTAGATTAAATATTAACCAGGGAGAAAAAGATGGAAAAAACTGCTGTCAAACGGGATGACGATTTCACTGGCAGGCAGGGTCATAGCTGAGGTGCTTGGCTGCTAATGTCCATCGTGCGCTGAGAAGCCGGCAGCATTCCAAAGCTATTCCAAAGTGCAAGTGCTCAGCTGAAGGAGAATGAGATTACTTTTGGGGGGTAGGGACAAGGGGAGGGTGCTGGTGATTAGGGAGAATAAAGACCAAGTATTTATTTTAGGAGTAAACGGTGTTTGGCGATGATCTCTGTAGAGTTGGAATTGCCTCTACACCTTTCTACCTCTACTGGAATTTAACTTTGTTTTTGTTTTTTTTTAAATGGTATGAATTCTTTCATTTTATATTTTAGTCTTCTTAATAAGAACATACTACATATATTAGTTGTTTACATATTATTTTTATAGAAAATAATACATTGAATTCAGGTTATTATTAGGAATAAGGCTCAAAAAAAGCTATTAAGAATTAGCAATTGGTCAAAATCTACATGACACAGAGCAAGGAATCTGAACGCAGTCTGAATTGTGTGTGTCTGTATGTCTGTGTGTGTGTAACTAATCTCTTGCCCTAAAGAATAAAAAATTAGGTGAGGAAAAAAGAGAGAATGTGTCAAAGAGGGAGGTAAGAGTTTAAGCAAAACACTAGTTGGCCCTCCAGAGAGAAACCATTTTTCCCACAGCTAGTACCTTAGCTTATTGAAAATCTAAAATTTAATGGTAAAATTTTCTGTAAGAAATCAATGTGTTTTGGACACGTAGGCTAAGTGAGGAGGCTGGAGAATACATCGGCACTATAACAAGAAAAATCTATAGTAATTCATTAGAAGAAAATGGATCCTTTCTGAAAATGCCTAGAATGTCCCATTTTCATGTTGATAACAGTGGCATCTTTTAGTGCACAATGATGCTGTAACATTCATTTTCTCTTTGCTCTAAACTTTCATCTCCTTATTGATACCGGCTCAAGCCTAAGCAGAGGTGCCTGTCAGCTAGGACTTCCTGGCAGTTGTGAACTCACCTCCAATCTTCCCACCGCCTTTTGTTTTAGCATAAAATGGCATCCAGGGACAGCATTAACCCTTTCCATCCAGGGAGAGGATGATCCATGAGTGGACGCCAAGAGTAAATTGTCATTTAACTCCGAAAGGGTTAAGGTTTTAAGAACCAACCCTTCTGCTGCTCTGTGTGCTAAGCTCTGAGTTTCTTTTTTATCCGATCCTAGTCCAGTTGAGTATATTCTATTATTTCACTTTTTAGAAAAGACTAGATTGATTTCACTCCTTTCTAATGGACCTTGACCAGCAGTTTTAAAATTCTGTCCTACTTTATCCTCTACTAATAAAATGTAACTCTATCTCCCTTTCATACGCACTGTAAAATATTTGGTTATAGGTAGAAAAAGAGCATTATTCTGGACTATGGCTGGAAGGTTTGATAGGAAGTCGTTATTTAAAGAGACCTGCAGGTCATCTGCACTAATTTAGTCCTAGAATGACCCAAATTTGTCTTCAGACTTCAACCCCTGGGGTGTGGGCAAACGCTTGCATTTCCCCAGGTGCCCGGGGCACACACCTCCCCAGGGCACACACCTCCCCAGGGCACACGCCTCCCCAGGGCATACACCTGTCCAGCCCAGGGCACATACCTGTGCAGTCCAGGGCACATACCTGTCCAGGACACACACCTGCCCAGGGCACATACCTCTCCAGGGCACGTGTGTGGCAGAGCGGCCAAGACTCTATTTCTGCTCTTTAGCATTCACAAGTAGTAGGGGTGTGAATGCTTTTAATTCTTCCCTCTGAGTCTTACCCTTTGCAATCTCCTCCTTTCTGAGAAAATAACTCATTTTTTTCCATGCTGCTTTCTCATCAGGGCAGCCATATTTTTCTTGAAAGGAGACTTTATTCAGAGTTAGCGTGGGCAGAATTAAAAATTAGGCCATTTAAAAAGATAGCTATTACTTCTTCAAAAGAGATAACTTAAACATAAGACCTGAGTTGTCCACATATACGTATTTTTAAAGCAATTACCATTTGCCTGATAGAGAAGAATACCTCTGTTGGAATTGAGGCTTATTGTGCAGTTTTATAATTAGGATGCCTCTGAATAGAATAATACCCTCTTCAGAGTTCATGAAGAACATTTTCTAATATTTTCTCTTTGTTTTCAAGTTCGTTGTAGCAACAGTATTTTGGTTTTCAGATAGAGAAATTTAGAGTGTAGACTGCCGCCTGCCAGGGCACAGCATTTCTGAATATATTAATTTTCACCTAAAGGTTTTCAAGACGGGGAGGAGCTGGTGGGGCTGGGGGCCTTTGTGGTTGAGGTCCTAGCACACGCACAGCAGGTGCAGTCATTGATCTGCCGGGTCAGGGCCACGGAGGGCGGAGCCTCGTTTCTGCCGGGTGGTCCCGGGAGGGCTCCCTGAACCAGGTCTGCCTGCAACCCCCCCCTCCGCAGCCCCCACCACGCTCCCTGCTCGCTCCAGTTCAACGTCCCACTCGTCCCCAAGGGCAGCGCTCAGCCGGCCTCCTGGTTACGGGCTCCCCTGGGAGTGCCGAGTGCTTACCTGACGCTGTCTAAGTGAGCAGGTGGTGGGGGAGAGGGCGAAGCTGTGTTCTCCCTCCCAGAACACCCCAGACACACCCCAGAGCCCCTCCCTCCCAGAAGGGAGCCCCTGAACGCGAATGAACCTGCGCCTGGCGCAGTTCCTGGGGGAGACCCCGTGAGCCTGCCTGCCTCGCCTTCCTTGGGCAGCTGTGGCTCCTTTCTCCACCGCCTCCCCAGCTAGCCCCTTACTGCCTAAAGAAAAGTCAGCCCCTGGCTGTGGGGAGGGCTGGGTCCCCAGGGCTCCCCTTTAAGCCATGAGTTAGAGAACCAACTCCATTTGCCCTAAGAACTCTGTTTCACGTGTGCCCTGGCTAGGGCCCCAGAACGCCTTGTAAGCGGCCGTTTGAGCCATAAGACATGAAAACATTTCCTGGCCATTCTCGGCTTAACAGACAAACAGACCCCGAACCCGCAGAGGGGGGCGCCCTGCTGGCCGCTGGCCAGGGTGCCGCTGGACCTGGGAAGGGAGGGGCTGTGGGTGGGGGGGGGGGTTGGGTCCTAGCCGGCCTTCACCCTCCAGCTGGAGGCACTGCGTTTGAAAAGCTGCTCCTGTGCACGCCTTCCTCCCCACTCTGTGGGCAGGGGCCCCCTTTTCCTCCCAGGTACCCCGCCAAGCTCAGCCGAGCGCCAGCAACCGCAGGGGCTCCAGTGGGACGCGTAGGGCTGTGGTGGGGATGGTGGGGAGGAGGGTGGCGAGCGGAGGGGAGCAGGCTGGGGCGCGCGGCTCCCTGCCCCGTCCCCCTTCCTCTAAGGAGCTGCGCCCTCTCCCGTCCTGGGCAAGGCTGGGCCCCCAGGGGTCCGTGAAAGGGAGGGAGGAGGGGCAGCTGAGCCGAGGCTGGCCCCCCGCGGCCGCGAAGACTCAGCCTCGTGCGGGAGGAGTCCCTAAGAAGTGTCCAGCCCAGTCCCCGGGTTGCAGGGACCAGAAGCTGAGGCCCGGGAAGCGGTCCCCGAAAACACGGGCTCCGGAGCGCAACGGCCCCGAGGCTGCCACCGAGGCGTTCCCGTGGACCGCAACGCAGGGCAGGGCGGCCGCGCCCGGCAGGGGCCTGCACAGGTCCTGCGCGCTCCGCTCCCTCCTCCACCGTCCCCGCCTGGGAAGCTCTCCCAGCCAGGGCAGAAGTAAACGATGAGCCAGCCAGGGCTGGGAGCGAAGGGGACTATTTTTAAAACCTATGCGCAAAGCTGTACTACGACAGGGGACGCGCCTGTGCGCAGAGAAAACTGTGATTTGGTGACGATTTCCAAATGTCACCAAGTTTGAGGTGGCAGAGATGTGAGAGGCTCTTTTTTTTTTTAAGGTCCAGGATTTGCTGAATTTTATGAAATAGTAAAAATTCTAAATATTCAAATTTGGGATTAGTGCTAAAATATCCATATTTGAAAACAGTGTTAAGCTAGAATTATATAAAGAAAGCCTTGGAAACATGCCTAGGATAGACCCTGTCTTTTGGAGATTACTGAAATGGCGGTGAAGATTTGCTTGTTTATTACCAAGTGTAACTACCCAGTAATCTGAACTCTTCTGGTTCCTGTTTAATACTTTTTCTCTTTTTTCTCTGCCCCAGCTGAGAATATCTGAATGTAGAAATTGCCAATCCTGGAAAAATCCATGATCTGTTGAAGGCCATTTGATCTTTGGAGTACCGAGAAGTCCAGACTGATTTGATGAGCAAATGTTGATTGACTACTGAGCATGAGCTACAAGACGAGGCCTTGTCTCAAAGTGGTTTCCCGAAGGATATAATCGTCCTTTCAGAAGTGTGCCCCAGCCTACTTTCCCGTAACAATTCCATTAATGACGTTCTTTGTGAAGTTATACATCTTGTGAAGCTGTATTTATTCTTAGCCTGTACTAACTTCTGTGAGTATTGAGTTCCAAGTTCACTTGCCACCCAGGAATCTCTCCCTGCTTTGATTTTTCTTAAACTTTAATCTTTCATGCTCTGGTGAAGCCTTTTCCTTGGTTAAGTAAAGGTATTTTGGTGAACAGCTATTAGGCTGAGCTTACGGCACCACCGTAAGAACTCCCTGCGCAGGGGTAATTTATTTAACTTCTTGGAATCCGAGTTTCCTCACCAATAGAACTGGGATACTGCCTTCGTCACAGTGGTCGCTGGCTCAGATAGAACAACAGTTCCCAGCACAGTCCCCAGCACATGTTATCCTATCCATAAATATGTGTGCATCCTCCCCTTGGGCATGTTCTGGTGACCTTAAAGACGTCAGTGATGTTCCTCTTTATCGTTGTTTTTATTTTAGATAACAAAAGTTCCTGCTCTGCAACTGAAGGGCTCTCCATTTTAGCACTAACATTTGGAGCTAACTGTTTCCATGCTGGGGATTGTCCTGTGCACTGTATGATGTTTAGCAGCTTCTCTGGCCTCTGCTCACCCCCAGCCGTGACAACCTCTCTGTCTGCAGTGTTCAGTGTCCCCTGGGGGTCACACCGCCCCTGATGAGAACCATTCATTTCATCTACAAGGACTGAACTTCAGGCACTGCAGCAGGTAGGGGAATTCTCCAGGATCACACTTGCAGCCCCTTCCCTTGTCACTGTGCTAGTCAAGAGAGGAGGAGGCACTCAGCACAGAAAAGAGACCCTGCTCAGAATGACCTGGTGACCGAATAGACTTCCATTGGGAAGGTCAGTCCAAAGAGGTGGTTTTGAGACGATGCCTGCTTCTAAAGAATATAATAGGTGCTGGGGATTTGCAGCATTCTTACTTCCTTTGCTCATTCAATCATCTGCTTCCAGAAGAACGTTGGGATAATTTTATAAGCTGTAATTACACCAAGCACAATGACCCTTATAGTGTTTCTATATTACAGATGTCATTTGATTCAAGCTACATATCTACATATCAAAAGTCCATTCACCCATGCGCCCATTCACCCATCCACCCATCTACCAGTCAAAGTCCCTGAAGGGGGATCTATCTCAAAAGCCAAAAGCCAAATATGACTTAGTCAATTGCAGAGAGACTTTAGGGTCTCCAATAATAGTTTACTTTTAAAGAATATATACATATTAAAATTATGCAACATATTTTAATTATATAATTAGATATTTAAAAATAGATCATTATATATGAAATACATAATGTATATTATGCACATATCTACCTATATTATTACACATGATATAATCAGAACTAGCTACTCTATGTATACGTACTACAGTTAAATGGCATTAAGCACAGAGGTTTCATGTTAAGGAGAGGGAAGACAAAATTCTTGCTCTCAAGGACATTTGTAACTCGGTGCGGCATGGTGTGGTAGATTGAACTATGGACTCCAGAAAAAACATGTTCCTAGTGTTAACCCGTTCCTGTGAGTGTGACCCTCTGTAAAGAGGACTTCTGAAGACGTTCTTTCCAGTTATGGTGTGGCCAGCTGCGTGACGCTGCGCCTTAAAGCTGCTACTGGAGACTTCATGGAAAGAAAGCCACGTGGAGTGAAAGCTGGAGGTCAGTGGAACCTCAGAGAGAGGAGAGGACAGCGCCACACGGCAGAACGACAGCCAGCCCCGGCCCCAGGATGCCTGTCTTGGCGGAGCAAGCAGCGTCTGATGACGCCTCCATTTTGGACTCTTAGCCTCACACACGTGAGCCAATAAATCCCCACTGTTGGAGGCAACGCATTGCAGGATATTTGTTTTAGCATTTGGGAAACTAAAACACATAGCATAAGACTTGCCATAGCATAGGTTCTTTTTTTTTTTTTTAAAGTACCTAAAAATAAAAGCAGTGTTAAATACACATTTTCTTGTGATGGGAAAAAGTGAATTGGTAATCAGGATAACTTATTTTCCTTATGAAAACTGTGATTTTCCTATGTCTTTTACAGTCAGTGATTTACTTGTGTTGAGCCTCAGTTTACTCACTTATAAAATGTTTTCCTTTCTATTATTTGATGTTTGTGCTAGATCTTATTCCGTGAAGAAGCTGGTTGATTATACCTAATTTATTCTTAATTTCTTTCATCAATTCCACATTTTCAAATGTATTTCTTAATCTCTTGCTGCTCTAAAGGATATTTTCTTTTCCCCTACTGGGTAGAAATGTTTGAGTCCAGTTGGATGAATGTGATGGAATGCTGTTTGAAGCTCAATAAATAAGATATATGTTATTTGGTTTTCTACTATACGAAGAATGAGAAAGTTCAATAAGTTCCAGCCCTGCCATAGTCAATGTCAGTCACGATCACAATATTTTTTTCTGGAATCCTCTTTTACCTGACAATTTTCATTGGCTTCCCATTATTTCACCACGTGGCTATGTCTGCAATTCTCCATATTTAATCTAATTCTGAAGTCAAATTACTTTTGGTTTATTTGAGTCAAATGAGTTCTGCTGTTAGTCAATTTTGCAGGTGTGAAAACCTTATTTTTCACTTTTCATACAGCAATTCCCCTTTCCTAACAGATGATGGATTTTAGTGAATTAAAATTTGGCAGGTTCTTAACCTTTACGTGTATGTATTCGTTATAAGTAGATCACATTTAAAACTCTTTCTCTGTTGTGATTAGTAGTAATTGAAGAAAATGTGGCATTGGTGTGGAGAAAGTGGCCGTGGTGGCTGCTGGGGGTAGGGAGTGGGAGGAAGAGATGTGATGTGGGGGCATTTTCGGGGGTTGGAGTTGTCCTGGGTGGTGCTGCAGGGACAGTTACTGGACATTGTATGTCCTCCCATGGCCCACTGGGTGGACTGTGGGAGAGTGTGGGCTATGGTGTGGACCATTGACCATGAGGTACAGCGGTGCTCAGAGATGTATTCACCAAATGCAACGAATGTCTCATGATGATGGAGGAGGTTGTTGTTATGGGAGGAGGAGTGGGGTGAGGGGGGTGGGGGATATATGGGGACCTCATATTTTTTTAATGTAACATTAAAAAAACAAATAAAGACAAAAAAATAAAATAAAACTTAAAAAAAAAAACCCAAAAAACAGAAAACTCTATCTCTGAATTGGAGGAAGCCACAGAAAGGTTGCATTTATTCATCCATCTTCATTAATTCATTCATTCAATGAACATTTGTTAAATATAACTGAGACTCTGTTTGGCTTTTATAATGATAATATAATTATACATAATATAATAAAATTAAAATTGTGTACTTAAAAAAGAGAAAAAGAAAAGACTAGAGGGAAGCGGACTTGGCCCAGTGGTTAGGGCGTCCGTCTACCACAAGGGAAGTCCAGGGTTCAAACCCCCGGCCTCCTTGACTCATGTGGAGCTGGCCCATATGCAGTGCTGATGCGCACAAGAAGTACCCTGCCATGCAGGGGTGTCCCCCACGTAGTGGAGACCCACGCCTAAGGAGTGGGACCCATAAGGAGAGCCGCCCAGAGTGAAAGAAAGTGCAGCCTGCCCAGGAATGGTGCTGCCCACACGGAGAGCTGACACAGCAAGATGACGCAACAAAGAGAAACACAGATTCCCGGTGCCGCTGATAAGGATAGAAGCAGTCACAGAAGAACACACAGCGAATGGACACAGAGAGCAGACAACTGGGGGGTGGGGGTGGGGAACAGGGGAAGGGGAGAGAAATAAATAAAAATAATAAAATAAAATAAAATCTTAAAAAAAGAAAAGACTAGAGCACAGCACCATGGGTTTCTGGGGCTTATAGTCTCGTCCAGCCATTCTCAACCTGCCGACACACGCACACTCACCTTGGCAGGGTGTACTGGTCAGCCAAAGGGGTGCTGATGCAAAATACCAGAAATCGGTTGGCTTTGTCAGGGGTACTGATTTGGGGTAGGAGCTTACAGACACCGGGCCATAAAGCACAGGTTACCTCCCTCACCAAGGTCAATCGCCACGTGCTGGAGCAAGATGTCTGCCGACATCTGCAGGGCTCAGGCTTCCTGGGCTCCTCTCTTCCTAGGGCTTGCCTCTCCAGGCTCAGCTGCCCATTCTCTGGTCTCTGCAGCTGCAAACTATCACGACACGGGCTTGTCTTTCTTCCCGGGGCCCCCTCTCTTTCCTCACAACCAGTCTCCTCTGTGTGCTTCCTTCCTGGGACTCCAGCTCAAAACTCCCAGCCCTGTCCTTTGCCAGGTCTTTTATCTCTGAGTCCCCATCAACACCCTCCTGACGTGGACCAATCAAAGCCTTAATCATTATTTAATCAAGTAAAAGTAGACCCTCCTAATCCAATACACTCTAATACACCTGGAGGAAAAGACCAGTTTACAAACATAATCCAATATTTCTTTTTGGACTTTCATCAGTAACATCAAACAGCTGCACGGGGCATGTGGGGAGTGTCTCAGAGAAAGCTGAGGTCCACCCCCCAGGGGCCAATTAAATAGAACCTCCTGGCTAAGGCTCAGACGTGCGTAATTTGAAAATCTCCCCAGGTGTGACGCACAGCCAAGCGCTGATGCCCGTCCGGTGAGACGTGTGTACACACATGGGCACAACGTGACAAGTGCTCAAACGCAGGCAGAACGCGTGCAGAGGGAGGCTGGGGAGGGAGCTCCACCCTGCCGGGTGCCGCTGGAGCAGGTCTCCCCGGCATGGGGGGCCTCACTGTTCCCGGGCTCTGCAGGTCTTCTCAGGATGCGCCTGTACCTCCTTCCTGAAGGCAGGAGGGCTGGGCTCCAGTGCGCTGGACGGTTTCCTCCAGTCCAGGCGGCTGGTGCGAGCGTTTGGAGGACACTGTCGTCCCCACGGGGGCGGCGCTGTCCTCAGGTCGTGTCCCCCAGTAGCTCGCCGGCCACAGGAACAGGTCCGGAGAGAGGGACCCCCTGTGTCACCTGGCACAACCCCCGTAAAGTGTGACATCGGCAGTGTCACTGAGGGTCGCCCTGGGTCGGCACTCCTGGCCTCGGGGGATGTGGGGCTCGCAGCCTCACCTGGGCCAGGGCGGCAATAGCCACACCTGCACCCAAGAGCGCGGACCTGGGAGAGGGAATTCCACGGAGAAACAGGAGGACCGCAGAGGTTTCACTCCCCGGTAGTGGTAGTGGGAAGAATTATCTGTTTAGAAGCCTGCTTTGAATCAGAATAAAGCAGAACTCCCCACCCCTTCCGTTTTTAAATCTTGATGGCAACTTGTGACTGATGGACGGTTCAGGAAAGAATATTGATGGGTACACGCCTCTTCTGTAAAACGAACACTCCCTGGCACACTTCAGCATCCAAAGTCCTCCAGAGGGGCGCCTGGGGCCGGAGAAGCGCGGCCGGAGTGGACGGCGGAGGCTGCCTCGCGGGGGCTTGCCTAGTTTCTGCGTGGCCTTGTCTGAGTGCCTCGCTGGCCGCCCAAGTTGAGGCCCTCTTGGTTTTTACGGCCTTTCGTAGCCTCTCCCTGGAACGTGCTTTTGTTCGGTGGAAGAAGTTGAGCTGCAGAGACCGAGCACCGCCCAGAGCAGCAGTAACCGGGGGGCGGCTGCGGGCGGTGGCCCGGGGTGGCGGGCAGGGGAGTCTTGTGCAAAGACCCCTGGCCGCGGCCAAGCAGGCCGCTGCCCTCCGCCGTCTCCCTTGGAGGCTCCCGGGCCCCTTGCTCGAGCCTGTTCATGCCAAGTCCTGCTTCCTGGATACGAGGCCCCGGCAGCAGCCAGGGCTGGAAATATCGTGTGATTTGACCTTGAAACAGAAGAAACGATCCGTTTGCACAGGAGTTTTCTTTTTTCCCCTCTTTTCCTAAAATGAACTGAGCTCTTCACCACTGGCAAAACATTGCCGGGGGGTTTAGCTCAAGCAGTTTGTGGCATGCCCCTGGACCCCAGCTCATTCTGCCGTGGACGGGGGTTAGTGGAGGGAGGGGAGAGGAGAGAGACCAGGAAAGCTGCTCGGCGGGTGGCAAAGGAGGAGCCGGACGGGCAGAAGGGGAGGGTGGCCACATCCCGGGGGTCCAGGGGAGCCCTTATCATACCAAGGTGCTGACCCTCATGATCCGGCCCATCGGCTCTTGGTCCATGAAATACGTTCCAGTTTCCAAGAGAATGACTTTTTGTTTGTGAACAAGGGATTATGTCATGGCCAGAATTTAAATATTGGGACCTGGGGGGCAAAGCACGGTCTCTCAGGACGAGTTTCGGCTCGACCGCTGTGTGGGCCCGGGTCAGGGTGGGTGGCAGCACCAAGGACATAAAGCAGGGGCTCCATCTCTGATCTTCCCTGGCCCCTGTGCTCCCCTGGCCCCCCTTCTCCTCGAGGTGTGTCGCGATGTCCACTGCCCTGGGGGTTGATCCCCAGGAAATGACAGCACATCTGCCTCCTGGAGCTCCCTCTTCAAAGGCGAGAAATTCTGCATTTAAAAAAACAACAACAAAAAAATAAAACAAGGGACTATCAAACGTTCCATATCACAGTAGGTGGTTTTGGAGAAATACATAAAGAGCCGAAAGGTTGTACTTCTCCCCTGAGGTGAAAATATGAATTTGATAGACTTGGGGGTCCTGGCGACATGGTGAGATACACAAGGTGCTTGATTTCCCAGGGCTGCCGGGACACATACCACACTACGGGGTGGTTAAGCAGCAAACATTTGGTGTCTCAGGACTGGGGGGGCTAGAAGTCCAAAATCAAGAGGTCGACGAGCTCCCTCCGAAGCCGGCCGCGTCCTGGGGGCGGCAGGTCTCCATCACGTGGAGATCTCTCTCTTTTTGGTCTGTTTCTTATTGGTCTTTACTTCAAAGAGCTAAATGAGAATCAATTCACGTTAACAAAAAGAAGGAAAGAGACTCTAGTTTAAAGAGTGGAGCAGTTTGAAGCAGCAGGTTGTCCTGGGAAAGGACCTAAGCCTCGATCGGCCAGGCCCAGGTTTCAGTCCCAGCCGCGTGGACAGATGGGACCGTGTCCACTCACGTGCTAGAGAGGGAGCAAATTTCACCCGTGCCTTTGGTTTGTGGGGCAGCTAGGTTCCGAGAATGTTTATGAAGGACTTGGCCCAAGCCTGCCATTTAACAGGTGATCAGCGCTGGCTCCCTGAACTACCCAGCTGTAACCACCGAGAGCCTGGGCTGTGGCATCTCCAGGGCAGAGGATGTGGGCATGGGCTGCGAATGCTACAAGTCGAGGCTGCTTTTCACTCTATGAGCTACAAGTGATCAGGAGGTCAGCTCCCCTGACAGTCAACCAGCCGCGAAAGCACAGACATCCGCTGTACGAGGCCTTTCAGCAGCTGCCTGGCTATTTCTTTCTCTATTTTCATTAGTTCCATCTATAAAAAGCCTAGAACATCTTGAGGATGGAGAAGGCATTTTGGCACAGTGTGGCCACTGAAAAATGCTAAACAAGAAGATTTTTTTTGGTGACATCCCGTGCTGTAACAATATATAATTATGTGAGATATTATTAAATTGTAAAATGTGAAGCTGGAAAAACATGTAATTTGGAGAGCTCAGGCTCCTGCCTGGGATAATTACATACCTCTCCTTCGATCGGCGTTGTGTTTACGGGCGAATACTGTCTGGGCCCCTGCTGTCGTCCCTAATGTGGAGCATGTTACAGAATATGTCAAGGTGGCCATACAGCAGCAAAAGGAGCACAGCCTATCTGGAACCCGATTTTTATTTACACCGGTGTGATAACTGATCATTTGATTTTAATGATGGCCAACTGGAAAGCTACTAATTATTTCCCTCCTTACTGCTTTCTTCCATGAACTTTGTTTCACGTGGACCCTTAGTGCCTTTGATAGAACTAGTTTAATTCTTACGCTAATGATGATGGGCTCCGTGGCCTGTGCCTGCGTCTTTGGAGGTAGCGGCTTCCGCCTCTGCCATTTGGGCTGGTCATGCTTGCTCCCCTGTGCACCATAGAGGGTTAGCAGCATCACTGGCCCCCACCCACCGGAGGCCAAGAGCGTGCCCCACAAGTTGTGACGATCACTAGTGTCTCCTCACATTGCCACGTGTCCCCTGGGGGCAGAGGGGGAGAGGGCTGTGCAAACTTGCCCCCACTTGGAAACTACTGAGTTTTAGGCAGGGGCTGAAGGCTTGGGCAAGGACAAAGAGTTAACTCAGACTTGGTGTGCAACCTCAGCTGCTCAGCCCAGTGACGCCGGATTGCTGAGACAATCAAGTTTACATTTTATCTCAGAGGAGTCCCTCTTTCTGAAGTCAGTCATCTTGTTGATGTTTCACATGACAAAATCAAACACGGGTTGATAGGCCAGGAGTGAATGCTAATTCTGGAATTCCGTCCAGTGCAATTGATATGGCTATGTGTAGGCGGCTGTGCGTTTCTTCATGAATAGCCTGGCCTGTGTGTGTCAAACAATGAGAACTGCAGCCCCACCTTTCATAACCACACCAAGCACTCCAGTTCCCGAAAGCCAGTTAAGTGATAGAGGCTCTATAGACTTTAGATATTCAGGGCGAATGCAAAGTAAATACGGTAAGTTCAAGCTTCCTGGGAACGTGGGGAGTATGTGTTAATTCAAGCTTATCTAGTACTCAAACAAAGCCCATTTGACTCCCAACTCCTACATCCTCTATATAAAAGGAACTCAAAAATCCTATTTGGGGCTCGGGTTTTTGAACAAAAAGTTCCTGAGCCTGGCCTGTCATTAATAAATTTTCCTTCCCAAATTATTCCTGAGTCCTGACCTTCCCTACGCGATCACTGAATCTCTCTGCTTCCACATTTCTGTGGGTTTGTCTGGGACCGCAACGAAGGCCAGAAATGGGGGCGTTTTGCCACCCCTTTTGGGTATCTCCAAGGAAGCTGGAAGGGCTCAGGTGAACCCCAAATCTGGGCACCACTGGACTCCTTTCAGTCCAGAAAAAGGATATGGCCTCCACCGGAGTCCTCCTGGGGACAATCAGATGCTCCAGAAAGTCTAATTCTGGGAATGAAAAAAATTCCACACACCGGGTAAGACCCCCCCCCCGGGGGAGACATAATGTCAGGAAAACCTAACTTTGAACATTAGAAGGGGAGCCTGAGCAACGCCCCAAAAGAGGACCCAGTACCTCCAAAATTTGGGGGGGGAGCCATCTTCTCCAGGTCTGTAAGGAAAGAGAAAAAGCCTGATGTTTAGGCTTGGCTGGCTGCAGGTTAGCATTCGGTTCTGGTTCTGCCTCCACTAAAATAGTAAAGGTGTGATTGCAGTGGGGAAGGACGTTAATGGGTTTGAGTCCTAACGCATGCTGAGAAATTGGTCTGGATTTGAAAAGTCTTGGTTACGGAGAAATGGGTTGGTTTTTGTAGTGAGGCCTGATCTAAATGCAGGCTGAACAGCAGAGGGGTTTAGCCAGAAATAAGTCTTTGTTTTGGTGCTGGCTTGCAGGTGAGCTTGTTTTGTAAACAGCCAGGGTAGGGAGAAATCCTGTGAAGGGTTTGTTGTGAGGGTTGCCCTCGTGGAGTTGCGGTGGTGGGCGGGCTGCAGCCCAGGGGCGGCCGTGCTGGAGAAATGTATATTATAAGTCAGGTTGATGGGCTTTGTGTTTCTGTCTGTGTTTATTCGATGCCCGTCTATATTTTCATGCCTCCAGATAGTAGTATTAAATTGTGTAAAATAGTGAACCTTGGTTAAGCTGGAGCGCCTCCCTTGCCACTGGCAAAGGAGTGGAATAATTAATAGTTTATAAGGTAAACTATGAAGCCTGAACCTGCAGGTGCTCCGCTCTTACCCCTCGCAGTGGGTCCACACCTTTGCAAACCTCATTCCTATCTGACCACACCTGGATGCCTGGGAGCAGGGAGCTGAAAAGGCGCTGGACAGAGCCAGGATAAATGCAGTGAAAATTCCTTTCCTTAAGGTGATCACAGGTCAGGATACCTTTGCATAATTAACCTTTACCCATATTTTACCTTTCTACTTCCTGCTACTAAATCTTTTTTTTGTAGGTTTGTGTTAAAATGCTTTAAAATGTTCTAAAAGCTATGAAACTGGTAAAGTGCCTTTAGCAAAAAAAAAAAAAAGCTATTGTCTCAGAAACCCAGAGCCTGTTAGCTAGAACAATTAACCTCAAATCACTTAATGGCCTTTTAATAGCTGGTTTAACTGGGAAACTGTCAGACAATAAAGTCATAAAAAACTGGGAAAGGAAAAAAATATGATTTAGCCAGCCTGTCTCGCATGTCTGAGACAGACCCGGAAATACAAAGAAATAAAATTCCTTTATTTTAATCTGTGCTTAATTTTGTGTTCAACTTTACAATCTGTTTTAACTTAGTTTGCTTGTGCCTAGAAAATCAAATTTAAAGTTCAGCTGTTACAAGTTGGATAACGGCAAAAGGTAACCTGGAAATAAATCTTTGTATGCCAATATTGTCTTGCTGGTAAATTTAATGCATAATTCAGAAGTGACATTTATTTAATTGCTGGAAAAGGCAGGACAGGTTGCACAGAATTGTTACTAATAAAATTATTTTAATTGCTTAATTAATAAATAAAGGTACCCAAATTAATTTTAAATAAAAACTTTCTAAAAACTAAGAATTAAATCATTATATGAATGCCTTTATATATATATACATATAAAATTAATAACTGAAATTATTATAGCGGAATAAGTATAGCTTAAATTTCAGTTATTGTAATAGTAATCTTAAACTAATTTATTTGTTTATGACTACTTCAAGTTTATTAAGTGATTACTATAGTAATAGTAATTTTAACTTAAATCTATCTTTAATTATAGTTATTTTATAACTAGTTATACCTACCCCAAACAAAATTTGTATCATAGCATTGGGGACATTTTTGGTTATAAGACATTAATTAGGAAACAATTCTTGTGCAAAACTGCATGGTCATAGTGCAAATTAAAGAAAAAGCCTTCCAGGAGATCTTTCAAATGTTATTTTGTAGGTAAACTTGTTTCTTAAAAAATGGAAGTTTTAGGTAACTAAATTGTGTTTCTGTGTCAAAATATTCATGTCTGCCTATTTGTTCAGTGTATATCTTCATACATCAAAATGATAATATCAAATTAACAAATTCTTAAAAGAGCTCTATTCAAATTGTTAGAAATTAAAATATGCAGCTACATATGTGATAAATATTCCTAGAGGCCAGATTAGGCTAAAACAATTTATTTAGCTTGGGTATTATCTCTGGTTTATAAACTACCAGGTTAATAAATTAACATATGTATTAAATCTTTAAAATGATGAAAATTCTAAGTTCCTATCTAATAAAATTAAATTAAAGAAATGTAGGTTTGCCCTCTCTTCAATACGTAAAGTAAATTCCATTGGTTGCTAATTATAATCTAAGGTAAATTAGCCAGCCTGTGGTTATGGTCAATTATAAAGAGTTTGTAAAAGCATCTTCCAAATTGAAGCATTTAAATGGCTCTAGTTCTAAAAAGCCATTATTAACTAAAAATGTAGATTAATATTAATGGAAAAAAAACCCCACAACTTCATAGCAATAAAACCTGTCTGAAAGTCACCTCAATGTACATATTCAAGTAATAGTAATGAAAAGTTACCTTGCTTCCATTGGGAATCTTCCATTTTCTTTTTAAAAATGGAAAATAGTTTTACCTCTACTGCTAAAGTAAAATACCTGCTAATTAACATCTTCATGGGAAAAATGTAAAAGTAAAAAGCAATGTACTAAAAAGTTAGGTTCATTTAATATGTAACACATTGCATTGGAAATGTTTAAAAGGTATATAAAAATCAAGGGATAAACTTCAGCATTGTCCAACTCTCATGCATTAAACCAGGTCTTGAATACATTGCAGGTTGCTCTCCATTTGAGTTATTGGCTAGGCTGGTCACTGACCCCTAAAACAATAAACATGTCTACTACATCTCTGGCCATGCTCCTGAAGTGGATGGAACCTGCTTTGCAGTTTTGAGCTCCTGCAGCAGCCAACAGTGGCTAAGCACAGCCATGTGTACAATAAAAATCGTCTTCAAACTGGCACTGCTTCATAGTGCCAGAGAGCGCTCTGCACCAGGCCAGTAAAATCTACTCCCTCATTTCTCTCTAGAATCAGTGGTGCTGCAACTTGTGTGAGGGACATACCAAGTGGAGCTATAACCACCAGAGTACTGTAAGTAGAACGTAAATACAAATTGGCATTATAGCCTGCTCCCATGGAGAAATAGCATGTAAAGTATTGCAAACCTGAAACTTAAATCTAGCAATTGCAGCTCAAAGAGAAACATATGCATTGAGTAATACATTAATTAGTACTAAGTACTGTACCTTTATTCTGTTCTAAATATATGCCTGATAATTAAAGTGTTTTCTTTTGTATCCTAAATCATGTACAAAAAAAATTAAATGTGTTAAAAATCCTGGTAAACTTTATTTTATGAATAGTTAATGAATGTATCTATAAGAAAAAATAATCATCTTGCCTGAAAGCAGTAGGGCCAACAGAGCTTTTAATCTAAAAAGCCACCAAATTAACTTAGGGGCAACCTCTCACATCCTTCTCCCCACACTAGGTGAAGAATGTGCTTGAGCCCAAGGCCACCAGTGGCTTACAGGTAATTAGTTAATTAACACCAGGCTCAATTACTAAGAACCACCAAGGTGCAAATAAGGGTGTATCACTCAACCCAAGTTTCCCTCCTCCCCCTTACTCCAGCACCTGCACTAGTACTTAAAATCCCACAGTACACCCAGGGTAAACAAACCAGGACAGCTGGCTTAGGGTTCACCCTGGAAACGAATGGCTTGTTAAAAATGCTCAAATATACCCGCCAGGAGCAGTGCAGTAAAAAGCCCTTCAAAGATTTTATCAGAAGTTACTCAATTAAAGCCAAAATATAAAATCTTTACTCTGTAGTTCTGATCACTCCCACAGTTATTAAAGGTAAAGATATATCCAGCATCATGTACTAATCCTGAATAAAGTCAGCTACCCAAGAGTACCAGTTCACCAGAAGCACCTGACGAAACATACGAGTACCAGGCATTAAACAGCCTAGAATGCATCTTCAAAAACAAAGCTAAGTACCTAATACCATTGTCTATTACAGTTGCTCTCTAGAGTTACCCAAGAACATAAAGTAACTTTATATATATATTTATACTGTTCCCCACCAACTTTAAAAAGGTGCCATCTTTGCAGGCGCCTAACCTTTTCTACTTCTGTAATCCAGTGTCCTCTTTTAAAAAAAACATATATTCCCGAAGTTCTAATTGAGTTTATTTCTATCAGAATAAGCATCTTGTGGGAAACGGACTTTGGCCCAGCGGTTAGGGCGTCCGTCTACCATGTGGGAGGTCCGCGGTTCAAACCCCGGGCCTCCTTGACCCGTGTGGAGCTGGCCATGCGCAGCGCTGATGCGCGCAAGGAGTGCCGTGCCACGCAAGGGTGTCCCCCGCGTGGGGGAGCCCCACGCGCAAGGAGTGTGCCCGTGAGGAGAGCCGCCCAGCGTGAAAAGAAAGAGCAGCCTGCCCAGGAATGGCGCCGCCCACACTTCCCGTGCCGCTGAGGACAACAGAAGCGGACAAAGAAACAAGACGCAGCAAATAGACACCAAGAACAGACAACCAGGGGAGGGGGGGGGAATTAAATAAATAAATAAATCTTTAAAAAAAAAAAAAAAAGAATCAGGTTGAAGACGGATGGGAAAGCCGCGTCCTACAGTGGAGGGACACCACGCCGGGCGGGTTGACGAGAGTTCCTCTTAGGCAGAAAGTAGGGCACTGAAGGCCGTTGCGTAAAGTGCTCCCGAGTGAAGGAACAAACGCCTTTTCTTCACATCCCTGGCCTGCGGGGACAGGCCACGTGGGTGGCAGGTGCGCCAAGAGCTCTGCAAGACGTCTTCCCACCCTTCTTATCACTGTTTGGCTGCTCTTGTCTCACCTGGCCCGTGTCCACACGGGAAGGCGGGGGGTCCCTGAGACCCCAGAGCCCCCGCCCTCCCGGCGCAGGCTGTCCGGCTTCAGTTTGCGCCTCCCCTCCTGGCCGCCTCATGGTCACAGCAATCGGGAGTGTTTCATGGCGTCCGCGCCTGGGCCGGGGAGAGGCAGGCTTCATGCCCGCCGCCCAGCCTGGGTGTGTGCCTCAGTTCCCCAGGGCGGCCCTAGCCACCTGCCCCGCACTAGGCGGTCAGCGTGTCCTCTCCCCGTCTGGAGGCCGCGAGGCTGACCCCGAGGTGGCGGCAGGGCCGCGCTCGCCCGGAGCCTGGAGACCCTCCTTGCTCCTTCAGCCGCTGCTGGGGGCTGGCTCTCCTCGGCCTGCGGCAGCATCGCCCCGGGGCCTGCCCTATCCTCGCTCGGCCTTGGCCTCTGCTCCGTGCGTCAGTGTCCAAATCGCCCTCCTCTCACGGGGACCCCGGCCCTCTTGGGTAGGGTCGCCCCCTAACCCGGTGTGACCTTGTCTTGACTCGATGACGTCCGCAGTGGCCCTCTCTCCAAAGGTCCCTTTCACAGGCTCTGAGTGGACGCGAAGCAAAGGAAGCTCACTTTTCCGTGACGTGGGAGAGGCTGAGCTGGTTGGGTAAGGTGGGGTTCACCTGCCCGTGAGCCCTTAGAGATCGTGGCGGGAGTCATAGCAAAGCGCTGGCGATACCAACCTGGGCTTGAGACATCCTCAAATCCAGCTCCAGGGTTAACGCCAGCTCCAGGGGAAGGCAGGGTGGGGGGCCGAACCCTAAGGTCAGGGTCTGAGAACTTGGCACCGTCACAGGGCAGTGACCAATTCCTTCATCCTGTGAGCCTTAGGGGAGGAGCAGCGCTGCGTGCACACTTGGCTTTGAGCTGCACCAGATAAGGCATGTGAAAATATTCTGTAGAGCCCTAGAACGACAAGGTGCTGCTGTGACGGATAGTAGCCCCCGCTCAGCGCTCACTAAGTCCTCCCCAGGGGCCCTCCCTGCCAGCGCATCCTCTCCATGCTACTCCCCAGGGGCCCTCCCCGCCAGCGCATCCTCTCCATGCTGACAGCAAACCCTGGAAGTTTTATTTCATCATGTATCTTTGGGTTTTCAAGAGTTGGTGTCTTTTCCTTTTAGGATTTCCCCGACGCTTTGCTGCTAATTTTATTTAGTTTTTGTGCAGTTTCCTGCTTCCTCGATTCCTGCTGTGCCAGGTGAGGCAGAAAGGAAAAGGGCGGGCTTCAGACTCATCCTTTGTTTCTGCCGACCCCCGAGGCGAAGGGTGGATGGGAGCCGGGCTGAGCCACCCGTGCTTCGAGATGGTCCCGGAAAACGGCTTCCTCTCGCTGTGTTTCCAGAGTCTTTATTTATTCGCAGTTTGGACCTAGCGATGATCAGAGCACGCTCTACAAGCAGAGACAAAACATCAGCCTCCTTCCCTGGGGTTCTCTTCTGGGGCCTTGGGGAAAGATAAGAACTGGGAGGAGCGCTCCCCGCAGAGGGGAGGGCCGGGGCAGCTTGTCGGGTGCTCAGGAGGCGAGGCCAGCCTCTCTGGGTGAGCAGGAGGCCCTGGGAGCTGCTGCCTCCACCCACTTAAGCAGCCTGAGTCCAGATGCTGCAAGGGAGATGCTTGGAGCACCGAGGGCCGAAGCCCGGCAGGACAGTCAGCGGGCACAGGGGAGCCCGCTGCCGGGGCGAGCGGCCGGCCTTCCAGGGCCCCCAGGTCCTTTCTGCACCTGGTTCTACCTGTCCCTGTGGAGGGTCCTGCTGACCCTGTAGATTGTGCGGGCGGCTCCTCTCACCTCCTCTCGCCAGAACAGGGGCGTGGATGCCTGGCCTTGGAGGGCTGCTCCCCCCGCGGTGCCTGCCGTTAGCCTGCGCCCTGGGGTCGGGGTGGGGGGGGATCAGTCACCAGAGCAGATAAGTGGGGCCGGCTCTGGCACGGATGGGGAAGAGGTCTGCAGGGCTGGCAGAAGATTCATCTCCTCTAAGGGAGGTGGGCGAGGGCTTCCCGGAGGAAGTGTCGCTTCAGCTGGGATGCTTTGGAGGACAGATTTGCATGCTTGCTTTGATGTAGGCTCTGGGTGGGGGCTGTTCGTCTCGTCATGGATAACCTGACTGAGCTGTGCATGTGGGACGGTGAGCACTGCAGCCCTGCCCTTGGTAACCATGACAACAACTCCAGTCCCGGAGAAACAGTTTAGCAATGCAAACTCTATAAACTTTAACTATTCAGGGAAAATGCAAACCAAATGTGCTAAAAGCTTATCTAGAATGTATGAGGTCCATGCTAAAAGCTTATCTAGGATGTGGAAGATATATGCTGATTCAAGCTTATTGAGCACTGAAATAAAGAACCATTTGGCCCTTCCTCTGTATAAAAAGAACTCAAAAATCTTGTTCAGGGCTCGGATTTTGAATGAGAAGCTCCGAGCCTGACCTGTCATAAATAAATCCTTTTTCTTTCCCAAAATTATTCCTGAGTCCTGGCCTTTCTATACGCAAATAACTGAACCTCTCTCGACTTCTACAACAGCTTTAACAATTTAAATGGAGGCCTCGATTTCTTCTAGGTGCTTCACATCCACCCGAGCGCTTTAATGGCACTGAAATGGGCTCTGCTAATATGTAAGTGAGATTATTTATTTTAAGGATTTTCATAAAATTGCCCTAATCGTGGACGCTCCAGAATACAGACAAGGGGCACGCAGGAGGGATGGATAAATCTTTTCTGCTCTGCTTTCTAGAAAGGGCAGGGCTGAGTCCAAGGCTTTTCCTAAAGGCTGGGGTCCCCTAATCATTGCCCACAGGCCCCTGCCTTCCATGCTGTGCCACCAGGTCTGAGGACCCTGGCAGGAGCCAGGGCTTGTCTGAAATGTTAACCCAGGGGTGTCTGGGAACCCCTGAGGCACGGGCCACCTCCAGCTGCTGAGAAGAAAAAGCACTTTCAGTCCCCAGTGTTCTGGGCAAGGCCTCCACTCCATCCCATCTCAGATCATTTTATTATCCTATCCTATCTTATCCTATCCTATCCTATCCTATCCTATCCTATCCTATCCTATCCTATCCTATCCTATCCTATCCTATATAATTTTTAAAGGTACCGGAGCTGGAACTGAACTCAGGACCTCGAATGTGGAAGCTGCAGCTTAACTGCTTGAGCCCCATCAGCTCCCCTCAGGTCATTTCAGGGCTGGTAGGGAGAGGAGCAATTCATCTCAGAGGAGAAGGAAGTGCTTTAGACCTGGAGCCCTAACCCTGGCTGCACCTTAGAATTACCTGAGAAATAATAATAAAAAGAACTATAAGCACACAGTGAAGGGAGAATCTTTGGAAGGAGAGCCTTTGCTTCAACATTGTGCACGATTCCCCGACCCCCCATGGCTCTTGGGCGTGGGCAGAGCAGTGATCCCCCATCCAGAGCGATCTTCAGGGAGGGGTGGGATTTCCCTGGGAGGTTCTGGGAGAGAAGCAGCCCCCCCCCCCCCCCCCCCCCCCCCCCGGCCTCCCCGCACTCTGCCCTGGGGAAGGGTCTGGGCTCAGAGCTCCGGGGCGTGTTCCAGACCAGTGCTTCCCCAACGGGGCTGCACATTGGACTCACTCTGGGTGTTTTGAAAATCCCACTGTGCACCCCACACTCCAAATCAATCCGGTCACGATCCTTGGTGAGCAAGACTGGAGGTTTTTTGTTGTTTTGTTCTTTCCTCTAAAGCCTAGTTTGAGCACCAGTCTAGACCAGGACTTCTCAAGCTTGCGTGAGCATGAGAGTCCCCTGGGGTGCTACTTCACAGCTTGCTGGGCCTCGCCCACCTCCAGAGCTCCTGGCACAGTAGGTCCAGGGAGGGAAGAGAATTCGCCTAACAAGTGTCCAGGGAACCCCCTTTGGCCATGCTCCAGGCCAAGCCCCCCTCCTGGCTTCTTCAGCCTGGTGCCCGCTGGTCCTGCCCGTCCTCAACAAGCAGGAAGGCCGGGCAGCCGTGCGGGGCAGCCCCCTGCTGCTCTCCGTGGACCCGAGTGCGAGAGAGCCCAGGGCTCACCGCGGCTTCAGGCGAGGGCCTGGTGCCTCCAACCTGCTTCAACTGACCTCGATGGTGGGCCAGAGCCACGTGGAGATGAGTCCCCACACTGGAGTCCAGCCCCCCAGGGCAGAAGAGAACCTCCAGGCCTTGAGGAGCCCAGTGATGCCTTCTGGAAGCTTCTTTTCAAGAATCCTATTCCCTCATCCCTTTAGACTTGCTCAAGAAAATGAAGCAAGGGCAATGTTATTTGGGATAAGAAGTACAGATAAATTATTCCACCAGTTAGCTCGACATTTAAAATGCTATTTATAAAAGTGATCATTTCTCAAGAAAATAAAAATAGTGAGAAATTCAAAATTGGCTGTTCTAGCGGAGGGAGATAATGTTATGTGGAAGGCATATTTTCAGGGGCTCCCTTAAATCATTTGGGTTTTCTTTGGTATTCTTTCACCTTACCGACATTCATCGATTCTTCGGGCAAGTTTCCCAAATACTAAATCTTTTTTTTTTCCATCTTGTCAATTTAAAAAAAAATCTTATTTTTTCTTTGTTAGGCCCACACCAACCTCAGCCTCGCTCCTCCGGGAGTGGTTGGCTCCCCTGGGCTCCCCGCAGGTGCTGGGCTGTGGAGGAGGGAAAACGGGCATCTGCGCGTTCCACGCGTGGGTGTTTGGCGGCATTACACCGGAAGTTCTGTGGCACCGCACCAATGGGAGAACTTATTTTAGTTCTCAGTTCAAGTGGGAGGTGACTCTTCCCCACAAAGGAATCTCAGTCTCCTTCCTCCCCCTCTCCTTCCCACGCCCGGTTGCAGTCTCTTAAGGACACAGCCCACGAAAACATTGATCCTGCAGACACACTGGGACTCTCCAGGACGGATGCCAGAGCCGTGGCCCTGATAAGCCAAGGGAGCGAGCTCGTGTGACCAGCATAACACACTCCCAGCCTGGACCGGAGCACCTGAGGTCACATCCAACTGGACCCTGTCTAGCCTGACCGGGGGCGAGGGTCAGCTCTTCAGGAGGGAATGGAAAGTTACCACAACCCACAGTACCACCTCTAGGCTTGGCTGTCCATGACACACTTCCCTTCGTGGGGTGCCAACCATCCACCCTCCACCAACACCCAGGTTGGGTTTTTAATGCTCCAAGTTAAGGAATCCTTTTGGGGACTGTTAGATATGGACTTCTGGCCTGGCGAGAGCCTCCTGGCCTGTTAGGACCGCGATCCGGCGGCCTGGACTGTCCAGAGCCGTGACTCTTGCTGCACGTCGTTCTACAGGTAGACCTCAGGCTGGCGGGTCTGGGGGCTGACCCTCCACTCCCAGGCCCGCAGTGGGCTGGGCCCTGCCCCGGCTCCGTGTATCGGTCCTCCCTTTCCTGGGCCAGTGTGGCAGGTTGCGATTATTTATGAATCCCAAAAGGAAAGATTATGTTTGTCAACGAAGCTGTCCCTCCGGATGTGATACCCTTTGGTTTCATTAGACTCAGCTGAGATGTTGTTGATTCAATTACCTTTAGGTAATTTCTGGCTTCGATTCGACCTCGTCAGGGAGGTATGACTCAGGCTGAGTCCCCACCCCCTTGGCAGGTGGATATAAATGGACAGTCACCCAAGAAGACACACAGGAAGAGAGAGCTCTATCCTTTTTGATCTGGGGTCCTCGCAAGAGAGATGAGTCCTTCACTGATAGTTTGCAGCTGATGTAGAATGCCCAGAAAGACACGAGCCCTATGCCGAGAGAGAGAGGAAGCCCTGAGGACAAGCCCTGTGCCAGCCTGCAGCTGAGACTGTGACACGGAGCCTACGAGGAGAAGGAAGCCCAGGAAGGAGAGACCAGGCAGAGAGCAGTGGCCATCTCGCTTCAACACGCGGCAACTGACCTTGGTGAGAAAGTGACCTTGAGTTGGACTCTTAGGCCTTGTACCTGTAACCTTTACCCCTAAAAATACCCTTTATAAAAGCCAGCAGATTTCTGGTACTTTGCATCAGTACCCTTTGGCAAACTAATGCAACCAGGAATATAGTGGTTCCATGCCCTGAAGAGGATATTGCAAGATTCCAACAAGACTCTTCTTTTTTTTTTACTAACCTTTATTTTGGAATAATTTTGGGTTTATAGATAAGTGGCAAAGACAGTAGAGCGAGTTCCCATACAGAGCTAACATTTCAAGAGCCTAAGAGCAAAGGTTTCCTTAAATGTCCATCCTGGGCACCTCATTTGCCTCCCAGCCCTGCTCCCATGAGCCCTTCACCCAATTCCCCCTAACGCTGGCATCTTAGGTGAGCATGGCGCATTCGTCAACATTAAGAGATTGCCGTTATCGCTGGTACATTCCTGTTAACTTAGACTGGAGCGGAGTGTCACCTGTTCGCCCACTGTGTGCTTTTCTCCCCCAGGACCCCACATGGGTTGAGTCTTCTTATTGCCTTCATTTCCTCTGGTCTCTGAAAGTTTCTTGGTCTTTCGTTGCTTTTCATGACCTTACAACTTTGAGGAGTACTGCTTAGGTGTTTTGTAGAACGTCCCTTAATTTGGCCTTCTCTGATGCTTTCCTTATGCTTACTCTGGGGTTACAGGTTTTTATGCAGAGTCCCACAGAGTGGAATTTCCCTTCTCATCGCATCAGGGTACAAGATGTCCTCTTGGGGTCACTGTTGAAGGTGACTTGGCCGTGAGGTTCAGGGAGTGCCTGCCACATTCTCCACTGTGCAGTCATTTTCCTGTTCTTGCCTCTTCTGTGGAAGCTACTGATTAAGTCCAGCCCACACTCGAGGAGTTGTGGGAGGGTAACTCCGCCTCATGGAGGGGACGTCTGTACAACTATTAGTTGTAATTCTTCCCAACCTGGGATTCTTAGGGAGGTGGGTCCCACTGTTCACTGACCTTGCTCCTTCCCGGACGGTGGATGGTGGAAAAGGCCAGCGAGTCAGGACAGGTGAGGACCAGGTGGCTGATGCCTCCTTTTGAAGACATGAGGATGGTCATGGTCTGCCTAGCTCGAGGTAGGAGGTGGGGCCGTGGAGCTCCAGCACTGACCCACTGACCTCAGTCACCTTTGGGAGAGCTGTGCTGAGGTCCTCAGAGAAAGAGCGTCTGTCCCCCCCAAACCCTACTGCAAGGTCTTTGGTGGAGCCGGGAATTATGACCCCCCTGACAATGCAGCGACAGTCAAATTAGCGGAGACACCGCGAGGCAGTTTCCTGAACGAAGGTGGAGCTGACAACCTCCTATTCCAAAGCTATAATTACAGAAGCGGGTGAGAAATGTTGTCTTTCCATCCTGCATTTTCAAAGATATCTGTCACAAACATATTGTTCGGCTCCCCTTAGGTCTCGGCTGTCACTTCGAATGGCTGCTTGATGGATCATTTATGTCGCCGTCACTCTTAAGTACTTTTACTAACCGAGCTCTTATTCTTTCTGGGCAATCCACATCTGCAGTGGGAGGGTGAGAGTTCAAAAGAGAAGCAAATCCACTTTATGCCTTATTGATTATTCCAGTTTTCCGTACTGGCAACCATCTCACCTAAAACTCAACCTTTTTAGATGTGTTTTTTTTTTCCCACCAGGATTTTAGCTGGGAATATCAACAGTATTATTAAAATAAAATAAAAAGTGGACTGGGTTTGGGAATCATTAATTGAGCTCTGCCCATGCAGCCTAAAATTTTCTTTTGCTGATTTAAAATCTCTCATGCAATGGCTTTACTCACAATCGTCATTGGGTTTTTTTTTTTTAAGATTTATTATTTTTTTATTTATTGCTCTCTCCTCCCCCTTCCCCCCAGTTGTCTGCTCTCTGTGTCCATTTGCTTTGTGTTCTTCTGTGACTGCTTCTATCCTTATCAGTGGCATGGGAATCTGTGTTTCTTTTTGTTGCGTCATCTTGTTGTGTCAGCTCTCTGTGCATGCGGTGCCATTCCTGGGCTGGCTGCACCCTCTTTTGCGCTGGGCGGCTCTCCTTACAAGGCACACTCCTTGCACGTGGGGCTCCCCTATGCGGGGGACACCCCTGCATGACACGGCACTCCTTGCGTGTATCGGCCCTGCACGTGGGCCAGCTCCACACCATGGAGGCCTGGGGTTTGAACCACAGACCTCCCATGTGGTAGGCGGATGCCCTATCCATTGGGCCAAGTCCGCGTCCCACGATTGTCATTGTTGATTCTCTCCCTACAAGAGGAATTACTTTTGACCCTCATCGAATCCACAGGACAATTTCTTTGCTGAAGGCCATCTCTGAAGGCAAAAGGGAAACGGGGCTGATACTTGGGGGTTCAGGCCAGGACTGGTGGAGGCTTCCTTTCCTCGGCTTCCTCTTTGTTGCAAGTTCGTGGTGACCAGATGGCAGGGGCGACATGTGCCCCTCCAGGCTCCTCGGGGCCGGTGACAACGTGGGCGTTCCATCGGCGTAAAATAACCATCATCAGACCAATGGGACGGCTCCGAACTCAAGCCACCACGATAATCAATCCAGAGCTAATCTGCTCTGATTTATTTTTCCCTCAACCCAGGCTAGTTCCAGAATGGGGATAGTGAGAGGAATGCAGTTTAAATATGACAGTGCCAACTCCTGGAAGGGCTCATCTTGAAAGGGGAGAAGAAATGAACGTTTGGCCAGATTTGCCATAGGTCTGAGGCACTTATTTTTGAACCTCTGTTTCATTTCCTTTACCCAGACCTCCTCAGGAGCTGCAGGGCTCGTCTCCTTCCCTCCCACCACCACTGCTGAGTTCTCCGAGCCAGGTAAGAAACCTGTGGCCTGCGGTTGACGGGGTCCCGGCGTGGGGGCTCCAGGAGCCTGTGCTCAGAATCTTCTGAGTTTTTCCACCTGAAAACACACGTCCTTTGGCTGTAGGGTGACCGCCTCATTCCTAAGAATTTTCTGGGCTGAGGCCAAACACTCTTCTTTTTAGACTCTACCTCCTCTTTAAAGTCAAATCCTAAAGAGGTGGAAAGCAGTTCAGACCCAGGGCGAGTTATGAGGAAGGAGTGAAGGTGCTAGTGAGGGTCAGCAGCTCTCAGGGACTTTGTTCTCCGTATCATCAGCTCCCACCTAACTTTGTTTTGTGACGTTGAATCAGGTCACTGCCCAAAGAGCAGCTGGCTTTGGTTGACCTGTGTTTTTCCAGGGAGACCTTTGGCTTTGAGCCTGCATTCTGGGAGCCGTGGAATCGTGAGGGGCCGGAGGCCAGGGGCCTGAATGCCTCTTTGTGAGTGTCCTTAGTGGAGGGTGAAGGTGACTGCAGCTGTGCCACCAGGAGGGCGGGTGCCAGCTCTCAGAAGCCAGGACGTTGTCGATGCTAACATACCCTTTGGGTTCTTCGGCTGATCAGTTGTTACATGGTCAACCAAGATGGCCAAGGGAGCGGCTCAGTTCCATCAGGGAGGAGTCATGTTTATTACCAAGATTTCTGCTTCCCAGGGCTTGGGCCACAAAACTATGCCACCCCAGATACGAATGTTCATGGATCATGCTTGAGGTTTTCATAGAACTTGCTTATTCAGTCAGTATACTACGCCTGTGTTATGTAACCGGGCAAGTGTGTTTGCATTTATAGTGTTAAAATTCAATATCAACATCATAAGTCGAGAGAAAGTAGCACCATGGGCTTTTGAAAGACCAAAGTTGACATGAATGCTTTTTAAAGATTTTCAATGCACTTCTCACCAAGACATGAAATTTGCGACTTTTATACTATCTGAAATACATTCAGTGTGTTAATAACGTATAGGGGCTTCATTTAAAAATGCTGCCACTCAAAGAGAGGACATTTTGAATGGCTTGATTTCAAATCTACATTCCATGAAAAAAATATTTTATCTGTGACACAGAAACCTCTACCCACTCCCGGTTACTCCCCAAGAGCCTTGTATTTTGAAATTTCCCGCTCATATTTTGCCAATATCCAGTTGCTTCCTAAGAGTGTTGGGCAGAAATAAGTCAGAAAAGATGGCCAAAGATCAGTTATCAGGAGCAGCTTTCATTTTCCCATTCGGTGAATACAATGTTCTGAAATCATCTGTATCAGAAAAGGGGTAACGGGAAAGTACTAGACCAGGGAAGATGCGCCTCGTTTGCATGTGCCGTCTAGTCTGGTACAAAGCATTTCTCATTGCAAAGTCTGTATCGTGATGAGCTTTTCTTTTAAAATGAGCCAAATTCTTAAATGTATTAAGTGGAACAAATGCCCCATGTAAATCCATACTCTATAATCCCATCAAGACACTCCAAAGGAAAGGTGATTTCCCCATGAAATTAAACCCTGGAGCTATCACTCCTGCTTCCCCACCCCCACACAGAATTTCACTGCAAACAAAAGAGAGACTAGAAATAAATGATAGAATAGAAATAAATGATAGAATAGAAATAATTTTTTTGAAGTATACATAAAGTTTTGGAATCCAGAGTAGATTTCTGAGGAAATGGTATGAAAATAATTTTCTTGCATAAGCTGGCATGAGGAAATTCCCATCCTTAAGATGCTAAGAAGTGTTTGAAGGAGATTATCACCACCAGAACAACTTAAAAATTTGTTATTTAGGGGACAGCCATGTGTTTCCTCTAGAATCATGCTAACCACATGGAGATGTCGATTCCATTTTTCATTAGCCTACCTGTACCTGGAATTAGGAGTCTCCAGGACCATGTCAGCAGGGTATTATAACTCCTAGAGCCACCGTACAAAGAACCACAAACTGGGGCATGTTTAAGCAATGGAAGTTTATCCTTTTACAGGATCGGAGGCTGGAAGTCTGAAATTAAGGTGTCAGCAGGCCGTGCTCCATCTGAAACCTGTAAGGGGGAGGCCTTCCCTGTCTTTTCCAGCTTCTGGCACTGCTGGCAACCCTCAGGCTTCCCTGCTTGCAGACACAGCACTCCAAACTCCCCCTCTCTCCTCACCTGGGCGGCCCCTCTGTGCAGTCTGAGCCTGCGCATGGGCCTCTTATAGGGAGCCCAGGCACTGGATTTAAGGCCCATCCTAATCCAAGACCTTGTCTTAACAATTACGTCTGCAAAAACCCTATTTCCAAATATGGCCGCATTCCTTGGTTCTGGGGTGACATGAATTTTGGGAAAGGGGACTCTGTCCACACATCTGGCTTCTCGTAGTATGAAACCTCACAACTGGCTTGTGGACGGTGCCCTGACGGCGACAGGGTAGAGCGAATGGAAAAGTACTGGCCTGCGAAGCCCCAGACCACAGCTATTCTGGCCTCTGTCAATTAACTCACTGTGACTAAGTTACTTATATTTTCTGTTCTTCATCTGTGAGATGAAGATGTCAGAATGGATAATCTTTAAGGCTTCTTAGAATTCTTAAAATAATACGATTTTTCATGTCTCTGACCCTACTTCAGATCCTTCTAGATGGGTTCTAGAAGCTCCAAGATGAGTGGTGGAGAACAATTTGGCCTCAAAAACTGACCTGCATGTGTAAATAATAATGGTTGCAATGGATTCATGCAAATGTACCCAGGGATGTCTTCCCTGTCCTTTAAAAAATTAATGAGACTACCAAGCTAGTATTTCTTACATACTTTAGATATTTTGCAGGATCTGGTAGGATTATAACACACAAACTTTCTGCTACCAGAACTCATGTTCATGTATCAAAGCCTACTGGAAATACAAACCAGCTGATCTTTTGGCCAGAGTAGAACCATCCAAACTAGCTGAAACTGGGACAGGCCTGTGTCTTCCCACTTGGACTCCCATGTTACTTCTAGGGAGTTAACTGACTTTGACATGTCACTTGAAAATATTCTTTGGCATAGAGAGATTGAGAGGTAAAGAATTTTCTTGTTTACTTGTTTGTTTCATATTTATTATTATTGAAATAATGAAAATGCTCTAATAAGGGTTGAAGTGATGAATGCACAACTATGTGATTATACCAGATACCATTGATTGTACTCATCAGTGATGTCATAAAAGACGTAAGCTTCATCATGATCTGAGAAGGTCAGACCAATTATCAGTCTGGGTCAGAATTCCACTGGTTTCCTTGGCCTCACAGAAATACCTGGTTTAATCCTTTTGCTATTTACAGTAAGGGATTTTTTACATTGTTGAAGGATAGACTTCATTTTCCTTGGATCTAACACTCCTCCAACTCCCAGGAAGAATATCCAATGCCCAAGAATTTATTCCCTAGCAACAACAGCAGTAACAACAAACACAAACCACCTCCATCTCTTCATTCATGCCCCCTCAAAGTAGAATTCTTTTCTAAAGGAATTCAATGAAATGCCAAGGGAGAGCTCAGGTAGCTAATGTGGGAACTGTTTCCCAAGCAACGAGCTGTCTTCTTGCATTTAGGGTCATAAGGCAAAATAGCTGCTTCCCCTCCTTCCCATTTAAGCCAAGGAAGGAGGACCGCCACATCTATGGAGCTTACAGGCAGTTTTGCTATTACATTATATTGAATTGCAAATGGATAAATAACGATCAATTGAGGAAGAAAGTCCATGTCAGTGACTAAAAAGACCAAGCTATATCAACAGGAAAAGAAAGAGAAAAGAAAAGAAATATAACAAAAGAGCACTTTACCGTGAACAGACAAAACAACAACACTATTTTGTATTCTCAGGGATTCAAGATATTTTGGTTCTTCCAATCAAGAAAATGGTTCTACAAGAAAAGAGAGCAATCAGTGAATAAGAAAGCATTCTTAGAATGAAAGATAACCACTGAAATTTAAAGAAAATCAATAAAAACTTGAATAATAAAATAGAGAAATTATCCCAGAAGAGAGGAAAACAACAAAAGGAAAATATTATGGGAGAGAAAATATAAATACCAAGAGAAACAATGTATGAGGTCCAATACCTGGTAAATAGGAACCTATAACAAGAAAATAGAGTGGAGGAATTATTGTAAGAGGGAAAGAAAGAAGAGAGAGGGGGGATTCTCCTGGATTGAAGGACAAAGTCTTCTGATTGAAAAAGCCCACCAAATGTCCAGTGTTGTGAGTGATAAGACACACATACAGGCTGAGGACATTTAGAAAATCAAGGATGCCAAAAGTTGCCCTTTGGAAATGAGAACCAGTCTGAAATAAGATGTGTGGTTATCCACAGTGGATGATAAAAGACTATGGTATGATGGCTTCCAAGTTCTGAAGGAAAATAACTTTGAACCAAAAATTTTTTCCTACCCAGCTAAACTATCAGTAAAGTGTGAAGGCGGATAAAAACATCCTCAGTTGTGTAAGGAGTCATACATTTTGTCTATCCGTATGCTTTCATAGAAAATTGCATTAATTTGTACTCAAACAAACAAAAGGGAAGGGGAGGACAGGGGACCCAGCCCAGCATGAAAGGATGCTCCTAAGATGATGGTTGCGTAGACTGGAAAGCACTCAGTAGATGGGAGTGTGTGGATGGGGAGCTCCTGGAGAAGTTTCTGGGCCAAAGGGGAACTTGAGCTAATAGAGAGGATAATGGAGGGTTTGAAAAAAAAAAAAGATGAAGAAAGAAAATCCTTAAAAAATAAAGGCATTAGAAACTCCAGGAAAATCAATATAGATTATAATAAAATAAATGAAATTGAAATGTACTGCTTGGTATCTATGCATAAACATATTTGCATAGCCATAAGCTAATGACTGTTGGTTGATTTCTAAAATTTGTAACCAACCTTATACACAAAACTCTGAAGAATTCATTGGATAGGGGGTTTGTGTCTTATCGATTTGAGAGTCAGGATATATGATTTATACCTGATGGAGTAAGAATTGAAGGTGTATCACTTCACATTACAAAGGAACCAGTAGGGAAACTCAAAATGGTGATGTGCTTGGTTGAAAAGCAGGGGAGTCTAATTAATTTAAATCCTTACATCTCAAAGCATGCAACCAATAGATAATACTTAAACTGGCAAATTAAGCAACCCTGATCTAAGCACATTACTTAGAGATACGGCAGTAACATCGGACATCAGGTGGAGTAACAGGCTCTGTCAGGGGAGAGGGATTGGAAAGCATGGGACAGACCCACTTTTGCTTTTTATAAGCTCTCCCAGACGATTTGATTTTTTTATTCTTATACTCTATTAGTGGACAGAAACTGTAAAAATGTATATAATCAATCAAATGAAATTTCTTTAAAACATTATTTTTAGAGAAACAAAGCGACCTTTGCTGGCTTGCCCTGGACGGGGTGCAGAGGTGGGATCCTCTTTCCGGGTGTAGACTCTGTCCTGGTACCGGATCTGGGCCCCACCCTGGATGCGCAAGGCGGTCAGTCCCTACCTTTCCTGACCACTGACCCCTCCAGTTTCTCAGAAGGCCCCGACCCCTCAGCTGGGGAAGCTGATCTTCAGGCGCCACCACAGCGTCTTCCCGGGAGCACAGGGCCGTGGCCCGGCTTTGATTCCTAGATGCCCAAGGGGACCCTAAATGCGATTCCTCTGTCCCAGCTGCCGAATGAAGACGAACCTTTAACCGACACGTCAACGACGATTTCCCATGCAAGGGCTTCCTGACTCTGTCCACCCTGAAAGCCTCAAAGACACACACACTCTCTCTTGCTCACACGTGTACGCCCACTGCCAGGCACACAACGTGCTCTCATGTGCACTCCCACTCAGATTCTCTACACACACATCCTCCACACTCACCCATGCCAAACACACACTCACATGCTCTGATGAAACTCTCTCACGCCACCCCCACTTGAACACGCACATAGTGTCACACGTAAGCTCACACACACTACACACTCACTTTCACGCACACCCACAGCCCCCATCCCTTCACACCCCATGCATACGCTCACCCCCTCCCACGTTTGCCCACTCGCACACTTTCACACACTCACGCGCCCGTGGATCCTCACACAGTTCTCTCACACCCCCACTCACACACCCCCCACACTCCTTCGCACACACAATTACATTCACGCACACACATGAAGCTCAGGGAAGAGGAGTGTCGGGCGTGCCCGGCTTCTCCAGGACACGACCTGACGGCGCTCGGGCTGCGTCTGCCTCACCAGCCCCCGGGCTCCCCCGGGCGCCCGCGCCGCGGTGATTAATCAGCGGTGAGTTTTGCAGCCTCAGCACTTAACGGGAGAGTCTGGCAAATCTGTGTGTGGAGAAATCAGTGGTCATCACACACTGGTTGGCTCCCAGAGGAATTCCACAAAGAAAAAATCAGCTACAGAGAAAAGAGACTATAAAAACGGGGCCAAGGTTCTGCACCCCATAATAACAAAAGGGAAAACACATTTCCAAAATGAATTACAGTAACATGCAAAACCTGCCTGCCATGGAGGGGCTTCTTGACACTTGTTAGCTAAAAAAAATTCCTGTCCCCAATTGAGCATCTATGAATAGCACCGAGCATTGAGAAGTGTTAATTCAGCCTCTCAAGAAAGAGAACTCGCATGCTATTTGGAAAATATGGAATTTCAAATGTCAGCAATTGTGAACAGAAGCCAGGATAAATAGATTATTTATAATCCGAAAATTGATTATTGATCAGAGTGGTTTAGGAGTAAAGTGCCAACGTCCTTTGAGAATTTATTTTTATTTTTATAAAAGATTATTTATTTATTTATTTAATTCCCCCGCCCCCCCCCCCCACCCGGTTGTCTGTTCTCTGTGTCTATTTGCTGCGTCTTGTTTCTTTGTCCGCTTCTGTTGTCATCAGCGGCACGGGAAGTGTGGGCGGCCGCGCCATTCCTGGGCAGGCTGCACTTTCTTTCGCGCTGGGCGGCTCTCCTTACAGGGCACACTCCTTGCACGTGGGGCTCCCCTACGTGGGGGACACCCCTGCGTGGCACGGCACTCCTTGCGCGCATCAGCACTGTGCATGGGTCAGCTCCACACGGGTCAAGGAGGCCCGGGGTTTGAACCGCGGACCTCCCATGTGGTAGACGGATGCCCTAACCACTGGGCCAAGTCCGTTTCCCCTTTTGAGAATTTAGTGGTCAGGATTTCTTAGTTTGATTTACTGTCATGATTAGGCACAAAAAATGTTATTTATACTTTTAATCAGAATCAAACTTGGATGAATTCTGTGATGATTATGCTAGTGACATATTTTACATTCAGATCAGCAGACTGGTGATGAAAATGTAAAGGCTAAGAAAACACAGCACTTGGGATGATGTTCTTCTGACTGTGGAAGTACCTATAATTCCACCTGCAGACCCCTCAAACATAGCCAGAGTCCTATTTTTATCATCATATGTTTTTACATGGTTAACAAATTATTATACCTTCTATCTCAGATTTGCAAAAAGCATGGTATTGAAATAAGGCAGCAGCAAACACTTTTTAGCTGGTGGGGTAACTACTGCCGCGTGTTTAAAAGGCACTGGGGGTGAGCGGGCCACACTGTCCTTCAGAGCTGCAAGTCACTTCTGAGCCCTGCTGGTGGGAGGCAAGCATCAGAGGGGACAGCCAAAGGGCTTGGGCGACTTGCCTCTGTTTCTTGTTTCTCCTGACATACATTAAATTTTATTTCAGGTGATGAGAATGGGTTTAACGATGGGAAAAAAGTCACACAATGCAAAAAATACATGTATATTATTAAACATTCGAACCTGAGCAAATCCTGCACTCAGTCACTGACTCGTTTTTCTTGCTAAAGGGTAAGTCATTACAAATCTCTACCTCACCCCAGCCTCTCTGAAATCTGATGTTTGTTTATGCTGCACCAGATGCCCAAACACCCAAAACTCCTAGAGAGACCTTCCCAGGCGAGTGCTCCAGTTTGAAATCGCTGCTGCTTGTAGAACGTGGAATGCTTCTCAGAGACGCATATGTCCCAAGCCACCTCACTGCTCCTGGGCTGGGCCATCCCCGGACGAGCAGCCAGACATGTGCCACACCTGAGCCGAGGCTTTGGGGCAGCCCTGCGGTTTGGCTCAGGTCCTCGAGTCCCTACCTTCCCCAGGGAGAACATCACGTCCCCTCCAGCCTGGGCTCTGGGAGAAGAAGACGGGCTGTGCCAAGCTGAGCAGAAGGGAGTGAGTCCATCTGAGTCATGGCTGCCCCTGAGCTCGTGCTTCACAAGCAGGCGCATTTCTTACTGCGTGAGGCATCGAGATGCCGAGGCTGCTTGTTGCCACAGCAGAAGCTGTCAACTGCAAATAATTTGGTTGACAGCCTTCTTCCATTATCCTGGGGTAGATGTTTCCTTCTTCCTTTGTCAGTATCCTCATCTGTGTCTTGAGGGGTTAGCTGATGTCATCCATCCTGTGCATGAGTTCTAAAATTCTGCATTTAGTGCTTCTTACGGGTGCTGGCGAGTGCAAAGTGAAAACACAGGGGCCTTCTTGTATCAGTCAGCATCCTCCAGAGACGCAGAACCAACAGGTTACCTATATTTATACATATATATCCAAAGAGTGATGTAGTTTAAGGAATTGGCCTAGCTGACTGTGGGGTTGACAAGTCCAAGGTCTGCAGGGGCCTGGAAATTCTGCTGAGGAAGGGTATTGCAGGCTTTGGTCCATGTGGCAGTTTGAGATTAGTTTACGAATCCCAGACAAGAGAAAGAGTATGTTTTTAAACTGATCTATTCCTGTGGGGGTGATACCCTTTGATTGCATTAAACTTGGTTGAGGGTCCTTTGATTAGATTACTTGAGCAGGTTGCTTTAGGGCTTTGGATTGGACTATGCCAGGGAGGTGGGACTCAGGGTGAGCCTTCACCTTCCTGCTGGGCCTGATATAAATTATATTATATAAATATAATCTCACAGAGAGAGACAGACACAGAGAAAAAGGAAGCTGCCACATTTGATCCTGCCATTTAAGGGAGAACTAGAGGATTGCTTAAGCGTGAAGCCCCCAAGAGGCTGGGCCCACAGTGGAAATGAAGAAGAGACAGCCTTATGTCTCACAGCTGAGAGCTGAGCTCTGAAGCTGGGCTCCGAGAGACCGTAGATTCTGGAGGGGAAGGCAGAAACCGCAGCAGAGTTGGGTGGCCGTCTTTGCCCCATGGCAGCTGATTGGTGAGAAAGCATCTCTGACAGTGTCTTGGTTTGGGTATTTCGCAGTCTTGGAACTGTATGTTTTCACCCCATATAAATCCCCCTTACAAAGGCCAACCAATTCCTGGTTCTTTGCATCGGCAACCCTTTGGCAGACCAAAACCTGTAGGGGAGATCTGTAGGGGAAACGGGCAGGTGGAAATCCCAGTAAGAGCTGATGTGGCAGTCAAGGCAGAATTCTTTCTGATCCCTGGAAACCAATGGAACACGAGCTCCCAGATGGCAGGAACTCGGGTAGGTGCTTCCCCTGCCCCCAAATGCTCTCCCTTGTCCCTAAGATGAAAAATGAGAATACGGTTCAAAGAATAGAAATGCACAGCGTGCCACACCCCATCTCGGATGTCGGCCCTGCCCCAGGCTCTCGGCCTGCCCGGGGTTGCCGGTGTCTGGACTGCCCGGGCTCCCTCTCCTCCCACCCAACCACAGACACGCCTCCAGGTCCTTGTCTCTTCCGGCCAAGGGCCGAGCAAGGGTCCCTGCCAGGATCCTGCTCGAGAGGCAAGTTATCTGTGGGCCGGGGGTAAAATGCTGGGTCTGCCAAGGTCCTCGGATTCCCGCCGCCCGTGGCCACTTACTCCCGCGTCCCTTGGGGCCAGGCACTCAATAAACAGTGATTGAAGAGCCGGGCCTGCTGCCGTGCTCTGCTGAGGCCGGCTCGGTGAGTCATCCGGGCCAGCCTGTGTGCTGAGCCCATGTAGTGATGCTCTTAGGAGCGCTGGAAGCCTGTTGTCCCCTGGGGGCCATCGGGGTGGACGTCACAGAACCCCCTTGTCTGGGCTTGTTTTTAGAGTGCCGCGGGGATCCCAGGGCAGTCAGGCAGCATTTCAAACAGTCAAAATACCGGGTTCCCATGTCAACAGTCGGAGAGGCGTTATTTATCCGTCCATTTCATTCATTCAGTGAATTTTTGTTGAGCATCTTTACTACGCTAAGCACTGGAGAATAAAGAGATAAGTGACAGCTCCCAAACTGTATTCTACAGTGAGAGCTACACATATCGAGGGTTTGCCACGAGCCAGCACTCTCTAACCACTCTACTTGCAGGATATCGTTTATTCCTCCCCAGAACCCTGTAGCAACGAGCCTCTTGTTTCTTTATTTTACAGATGAGACAACTGAGGCACAAAGAGGTTAAGTGACTTGCCTGATGCCATACTACCGGTAAATGGTGGAGCCAAATTCATGCCCACGTACATTAATTAGTGCAAAGCTATGCTGCTGTAACAAAGAGACCTTATATTTAATAATGATCTTTAAAAAGTATATAGCAGACACAACATTTTAATTACCTCATTTAATTTTCACAACTACCCCGGGGGTTACACGAACTCTTAATTTCCCCAGAGCAGTGGGGAGAGAACTCAGGCACAAGGAGGTTGAGTAACTTGCCCACAGTCATCCAACTTTGAAGTGGCAGAGCTGGTACAGAACATGGGAAGTGAGTCCCCAGGTCCCTGCTATACCCACTAGACAACCCCTCCCTAACTGGCCTGAAAACTCAACATTTGTTTCCCTCTGACATGGCAGGTCCAAGGTAAAGCAGTCCAGGATAGAGGAGACCCCTGCCTTGCCAGGCATTCTGGGACTCAGCTCCTTCTAAGTCATTGCGTCACCACCCTCTAGGGTTCCACTGCCTGATGCAGCAGGCACTGGCCACATGTGGCTATTTAAATTTTAATATTAATTAAAATATTAATTAAAATCAAATATACCCTGAGCCTCAGCAGAGTTGTGACTCCTACTCTCTGGTTTGTTGGACTTACCCAGGTCAGCTAACAGGGAGGTGAAGATGGTCAACCACCACACCAGGGAATCAAGAGTGCCTACAGCTGCAAGCAGAGGAGTTGCATCCATCATCCATGTGGAATCTAAGCCCCCTCTTGATACAGAGGTGGAGAGGACATCACCATCCCAGGGTCCACAGAATGGAGGAATAAAATATGAATTAGAGTGGACTTACTGATATTCTACTATAAACTATTGTGACTAGTAATAGAAGAAATTATAGCATTGAGGTGGAGAAAATGGCCACAGTAATTGCTGAGGGCAGGGAGAGGGAAGAAGAGGTGTGATGTGGGGGCATTTTTAGGACTTAGAGTTGTCCTAAATGATATTACAGGGACAGATGCTGGACTTTATATTACTGCCATAACCCATTGAATGTACTGGGGAGATTGTGAACTACAGGGTAAACTATTATCCTTGTGGTGCAGCATGCCCCAAAATGTGTTTGTCAAGTGCGATGAGTGTGCCACAATGATGGACGAGGTTGTTGGTGTGGGAGAAGTGGGGGTGGGGGGTGAAGGGGTATACGGGAACCTTATATCTTTTAATGTAACTTTTTTTGTGATGTATATATCTTCAAAAAACATGATTTATAAAAATGAGGGGGTGGGGGAGTGGGGAGTGGGGTATATGGGAACCTTATGTTTCGCATATGTTTTTTGATGTTTTTTAATGTAACATTCTTTGTCATCTATTAACTTTAATAAAAAAATGTAAAAAATAATCATCAGCACACATACACACAAATCAAATACAATAAAAAATTCAGTTCCTCCATTTGCACTAGCCACATTTCAAGTGAAAAATAACCAAATGTGGCTAGTGGCTATAGCCCTGGAGAGTACCAGGAGAAGACACAGCACGTCTTAAATTTCAGACTCAGATGTGGCATATATCACTTCTGTCTGCTCAAATTTCTTGGAGGAGAACTTAGTCCCAAGTCCCCAGCCAACTTCTGGGTTGGGGGGGGTGCGCTGGATCATGTTGACTGGCTGGGTTTCACTCTATTTCTGTGAAAGGAGGAGAGAGCGGGATTTGTTGGGCTGCAAGCAGGCTCTGCCGCCCACGATGTCCAAAGGTAGAGCCTGCTCTTTTAGCCTCTAGGTGCCCATTAGCAGGAGGGAAAAGGACCCAGAGTTTCCAGGGGCCAGGACCAGGCAGTTATTGATTCCTTCCAAAGATGTAAATGGCATAATTTATTCATTTCACGTCTTAACAAATGAGTAGGTTTCCCACGGAATAGACCAAGGGTGGGAAGAGGACTCCCTAGCAGTGGGGCCTCCGGGCTCTCAGGGGCCAGGCAGTGGGAGAGGAGGCTGGGAAGCTGTTTCAGGTCACATGGTAAGGGTTTGGAGTTTATCCTGAGAACTGGAAATTTTCAAGGGGACCATGAGGCCCGTGGCATCACTTCCTGAATGGTGAATATTTTCAGACTACACATTCACCACTCTGAGTTTCCCCTACCCTCCTGGAGGACAAGTACCCTATCCACAGGCACCCTTTCCCTTCTTACTTCCACACCTAGAGAACTGCATAGTTGTAATAGGTAGGCATAAAGGTGCAAAGCCGAAAGTAAGTTTAAAAACAATACTGCTATGGTCAACTGGAAGATGCCAGAATATTTTAGGTTGAGGAATGACATAATCAGTGCATTTTTAGAAGAAAGAGCCCATTCATGGGCAAGATGAACAGGATATAAGCTGCGGGAAGGAGACCATATTTGTAGAGTGCTTCCACGTTACAGGGGCTGTGCAGAGCCTTTATACCTTTATAGATGTACTATCCTTCGTTCCAGGAAGACAAAATTGAGAGCCAAGGGGATTCTATAATCTTCCCATGGTCATATAGCAAAGAATTGCTGGGGCCACACCCCTTCATGGCACCATTTTTAGACAGGAGGATAGAAGCAGGACCATTTGGACCATTTAAGGTCCACGTGATCATGAGCCATTTGGTGCTGGGGGAAGTATGATGGTTTCCGTCTCAATGCTTGTCCCTTTTGAGCTAAGTACAATCCATGCGGAATTTGTTTATATTTTACAAGCACTCAACTTTTGGCTTAACAAATCCAATGAATTCATTATTCCCATTGTAAAAGCAAAAGTTCTCTCATGTGTTTGCTCTGGTAAGAATATGGGTCTTTGAAGGCAGGAGGGCCCTGCCACATCTCGCCTCTACCCCCCCTAGGTGTGTGGGCAGGACACGAACACTTCTAAGCTTCAGTCTCCTCATAAATCAAAGAGACAGCAACCAGACCTATTCTGGAGGTTATTTCAACAACTATATTTAATGTGTAAACTACCTAGTGTGGTGCTTGATTCTGAATGGGCTGTCAATGAATGGTCACTACTGCTACTCCTCTTTGTCCCATGGTGCCGCAAGATTGTGCCTCTCAGGTGTCTGACCACAGAGGGCAGAAATTGACCAAGGGCTGCACTCTACAATCTCCTGCAGTATTTGCACTGAGGCTGTGCTTCCCTGGGACCCATCCCAGGCCATAACTGAGGTGGATATTAAGCGTGTCTGTTCCCAGGGGATGTGGGCGTCCACTCGTGGCAGTTTGATATTATTTATGAATTCCAAAAAGAGATATTGATGATGTTTGTAAACTGGTCTGTTCCCCTGGGTGTGATACTCTTTGGTTGTATTAAATTCAAAGGTTTTATGTTTACTTGATCATGTTAAGATTAGGACTTTGATTTGACCATGTCATAAGGACAACGCCGTTTGAGCTCCCACCCCCTTTGTGGGCTATATAAATGGAGACTCAATCAAGAAGACAGGAAAAGAGACACATGGAGGACTAGAGAGGGCTCCACGGACACGGAAGAGGAGAGCTTGTCAGCTTCCATCCTGTGACCCTGGGAAGAGGGATGAGCCATTTGCCTGATATTCTATAGCTGACCTTGTGAAGAGAACAGAGCAGCTGAGCCTGGAAAGAAATGAGCCCTTCAGCCTATAGCCAAGATCAGAAGAAGCTGGGCCCATGGACCCTAAGAGGAAGAGGAAGGCCGAACCCTCACAGACATCACCCGCCATCTGGCTTCAACACGTGGCAGCAGATTTTGGGTGCGGAAGTACCTCTAATGGTACCTTGAGTTGGACTCTTTAGGACCTTGTAACTGTAAGATTTTACCCAAAATCAATACCCTTTATAAAAGTCAACAGATTTCTGGTACTTTGCATCAGCACCCCTTTGGCTGACTAATACACCACTGATGAGGGATTTGGGTTTGAGAACTCCTGGACAGTCTTGTCAAACTTTCCTTAGAACTGCACTGCAGCCTACAGTGCCTATGTCCTCCCATCATCCCATCCTCTTTCCCTCCCTCACTTCCTCCTTCCCTCCTTTCTTTCCTTCTCTCCACCTCTTGGGATCAGACCTTCATCTTGGTCTGATAGTTCTAGCCTCTTCTGGTTCCCCATCTCCATTTTCCTTTGCAGACATTTCCACTAATAAATTTCTTGCATGTTTAATCCCTTCTTGGAATCTGCTCCTCAGAGGACCTGAACTAACACAACAACAGAAAAATTGCTTTCTACAAGCTTAAAGAGGTGAACCTAGTTCTAGTGTCCTGGCATTAATAACCATCTAAATTGTATAGACCTGAACATGTCCCCACTTAGCTTCCATCTTTCATACTTTATAGAGCTTTAATATATTTTACCTAGTTTTCCTACAAAGGCTATTTCCTAATTGCTTATTCCAGATGCTCTGTACTGGACAGAATCCTGGTTATCTGTTGCTTTAGTTTGCCAAAGGGCTGCTGATGCAAAGTACCAGAAATGGGTTGACTTTAATAAAGGGGATTTTCTTGGATAAAAGCTTACAGTTCCAAAGCTGTAAGAAGTCCAGCTCAAGGCACCATAAGAGGTGCTTTCTCACCAAAGTCAGCTGCCATGTGGTGAAGCAAGATGGATGCTGATATCTGCCCAGGTTTGAGCCTAGCTGTGGGCAACTGGGCTTAGGGCTTGTCTCTTTCCAGTTCTCCTCTCTCAGTCTTGGCGGCTCTGCTTTCTTCCCAGGTTCAGCTGTGAGCTATCAGGCATATACCTCATTACTCCCTCAGCCTCAGTTCTTTGAGCTTCTTGGGGACTTCTCTCCTTAAAGTTCAGCTATGGGCAAAACTGGAGTCCTTTCTCTCCTCATCGCAGGATCAAATATGGCGGCTTCCTTTACCTGTGTCTGTGTCTCTCTCTGTGTGTCTTCGTTTTTACAAGTCCAGCAAGAGGGTGAAGACTTAACCTGAGTCACACCTCACTGATGCAGTCCAATTGGAAGGACTGCAGTCCATATCTGCAGGAATGGATTAGTTCACAAGCTTAACCTTTCTCTTTTTGGGACTCACCAAATTCAAGCTGCCACATCTGTCTTTGTTGATTAGAACCAGAGGCAGGTGTTCCAGGTGCACTGGGATTTTCTACAAGCTAAGATTCTGTTTTCTGTATCATCACAATTAGAAGAGAATACTGGAGCACAATTCGCTTCTCTTCTGAGTGTGTAAGACAAACTGAGACTAAATGTCATTAACTTTTACACAGGGCCGTGAGATAGCAGGACTTAAGCAGTGTATCAAAAGGACTAATGGGGTGAAAATTGGCATGAAGTCTAAAAGACACACGCACAAAAAGTTTGTTTTTGTGTTTGTGTTTACGTGTTGTACTTCACTAAAAAGTTAGAAGTATTTCTATAATACTACCCTGTCCTTTCTTTGTGATTTATGGCACTTTCTAAATAAAAATTGTGTAGCGAAAGGCACCTATATACAACCATTTGCTGATTGGCTCCCATGCCCATCTGTGAGTATAGTAATATAATCTCATCTTTTTCTTTTTAAATCTTGGTCACCAGTGCATTACACAGAAGTCCAGGGAGAGTCATAGATTTGCATATATAAAAGAAAATAGAAGAAAAGAGAAAAAACATACTATTTATAAATCCTTGCTAGTGTAAAATCATGACACAATTTATAATTGTTAGTGTATAAGTCCTTCACCCTCATTGATGAGAACCTAATAGAATGATTGGGAAAGGTAAATTCGAACATTCATGCATCAATGTGGTACTTGCTTAAAACAATGTCAGTATCCTTTACCAGCCAGAATTATTCTGCCTCCCCAGTTTTATATTTAGGGTAACTTCATTGGTTGACATTTGGTCTTATTTGTATGGTGCAAATTATGGTAGCTTCCTCTTAGGGTAATGGAGAACAAATGAAATAATCTATATAAAATGATCACTAAAATGTGAGATGTTATCCTTAGGAACCATCATGATCATCATGATCATCATCATCAGGAACAGAGTTGCAAATCTTCCCTTCTGCTAGAACTGCCAATGTGTTGGAAATCCACAAAATGAAAAGCAGAAACCAGCTGTCTTACCCTCTTCATAGGATAACTGCATTTTTCAAAAACTTAAGTGGGATCTGTTCTCAGAATAAATTAGAAAGAATGGCAAAAAAAAAAAAAAAAAAAAAAAAGAAAATTTCCAGATGGTATCATTAAGCACCATGGGTGTTGATGGAATAATAATAACGTGAATAAAAATAAAAACAACCTCCAGTTTCTAAGGTCATGAAGTATTAGAAGTTGAGAAATTTCCCAGTGGCAGATCAAGTTGACCTCAGAGGGAAAACAGGTGAGGAAGTCTCCAGTCAGAAAGCTCTGCAGCTTCCAGGCATACAGTGGCCTGGCAGGTGTACTTTCTGATTTGCTGGGATTTTCCAGCCTTTGCCTAATTTCATTTACGTTTGGAGCCCTCATGTTCAAATTTTAAAATGTTTCTTACAAACAAATGATCAGTATTTAGGATGCCAAATCAAGGGAAAGCAGCAACTACTTAGCTGTTTAAGATGTAAAAGGGAGAATTTCAAGTGGGTTTGAAAAGCTTTTGATTTCAGCAGAGAACAATATAGTCAATAAGCAATAATTTTGGATCACTGGGAGATAAGTGATTTAGAAATGCTTTTACACTTCTAGGCACACAGTGAACCACAACGGCACCATTTGGAATGCTTTTGTAAGTCAGACCTCACATTTCTGTTCTCACTCTCACCAGTGTTCAGAGGAGAAGAGGGAAAGGAGACAGTTTAGGGAAACAAAAACTGGACCTGTGGGTTCATGGCAGCCCACACGGGTGCCAGCCACACCCTCTTTTTGGCCTGGCTCTACATTGCCTAACCCATGGCTGCAGTGCAGAGAACAAGTGCTCCAGAATAGAAGAGAAGACACAAGGTGTTTGCCACCAGGAAGGAGCAGGGCAAAGCTTTTCTGGGTGACTTTTCCGTCAACCAAATTTCCTCTTAGAGACTAGCCCTATCATGGACCATCTATTCATGGGCAGGAAGCAGCAGAAACAATTTACTAAATCCTGGAAAAAACAGCAAGGGCAGGGGATATGGGGCTACAGGTGAATCTGTAGAAGAGCCTGTTTCTCTTAATTCTTTGAAAAATGAGCATATGCCAAACTCTACCTCTCAGAAAAGATGATATGCTGGGCAGGGCAGTGGTTATGCTCAGAGTGAAACAACTGGCAACATTTGGTTTGTTTCTGCCACTGCCTTTCTCTCCTTCCTCCATATCCTTCAAATAACCAATAAATGCTTATTGTGACAGTTTGAAGCTGGAGGGCCCCAGGAGATTATGTTCTTAGGGTTCATCTATTCTTGTGCATGTGGACCTACTGTAGGTGGGACATTTTGATTAGGTTACTCGAGTTAAGGGCCTTTAGATTAGCTTACTTAATTGAGGCATGGCCCAGGGTGGGTCTTAATCCTCTTACTGACATTCTTTATAAACATGATAAATATAGGAAAAGAGACAGAGAGAAAAAGCATGGAAGTCAGAAGCTGGTGCAACAAACCCTGAAAGAGAAGGGAGAGACGAGCAGCCACCACCACGTGCCTTGCCATAGACCAGAGGAGTCCAGGATTGCTGGTGGCCAGTCTTCAGGAAGTAAGCACCACCTGATGATGCCTTGATTTGGACAAATTCTTGGCCTCAGAACTGTAAGCTTTCAAGCTAATATATCCCTTTCGTAAAAGTCAGCCCGTATCTGATATATTGCATTTTGGCAGCCTAGCAGACCGAAACACTTATGGAACTTGCTGGAAAATGTTTGGGGCTCTACAGATGACTTTCCTATCCTCAAAGTGTTTGAAATAGAACTGGAAAGCTAAGGTATAAATACCAGAGAAGTTAAATGACAGTTCAGGAGGCACATCAGCTTCAATGTTATAAAAAGTAGACAATAGAGAGGATTGGATTAACAGCTAAATGTTCCTTCCATTGACTGTCTCTCCACTGGCCAGTTATTCTGGCTCATTGTTGAATTGTAGTGGTGACAATAAAGATTCTTACTGTGTGCATGCTTTAATGGAAATATTTCATTTCTAAATTTCATCAAGTCTGATGCCTCCCATAAGGTTTTAGCAGATATCCTTTATCAGGTTCTTAATTTTCTCAGAGCTTTCTTTTTTCTTAAAAAAAAAAAAAAAGAACCAGGTTGAATTTTATCAAAATCTTCTTTTTTTCCCAAATCTACCCGAGATGCTTTTCTCCGTTAATCCTTAATGGATTTACTTATACTAATGAATTTAAGGATATTTCATCATTCATGCAACCTAGGAACAGCCCCAGGGATTATGATATTTTTTCCAACATGGGTTGTGTCTTAGTTTGCCAAAGGCTGCTAATGCAAAGTACCAGAAATAGGTTGATTTTTCTAAAGGGGATTTATTTGGACTTGGAAATACAAAGATAAAGAAAGCTTACCATTCCAGATCTGTGAAATGTCCAAATCAAGGCATCAACAGAGATGCTTCATCAGAGGTCCTGCCATGTGATGCAGCAAGATGGCTGCTGATCTCTACGGAGATCTTGGCCTTCCCCTCCAGAATCTAGCTTCTCCTGGAGCTCAGCTGGGGGCAGCGAGGCATAGGGCTTGTCTCTTTCTTGACCTCTTTCCCGGTCTCTTCAGGCTTCTCTGCCCTTCTGCAGCTGTAAGCAATGGAGTCCTCTCTCTCATGGCAGGAACAACATGGCGGCTTCTTTTACCTCTGTGTGTGTCTCTCTGTGTCTCCATTTATATCAGACCCAGCAAGGGGGTGGAGAGCCAGGCTGGCACATGCCTCACTGATGTAGCTCAATCAGAAGCAATCTAGTCAAGTGATCTAAAGTGAATCTACTGAATCAAAGGCTACCGCACTAACAGGAATAGATTTAGTTTAAGAACATTATCTTTTGGGGATGCCTAAAATAACTTCAAGCTGTCACAGTGTGGGCCAGAGTATTTTCCCAAAATGGTTTCAATGAGCTCTCTGACCCCATCTGCTCTTCATCCAGTGGGACTACTCACTTCTTCCCTTGACAAGTGGAGTCTCTGTTCCCTCCCCGTTTATATGAAGGTGCTGTGACTAAGCAGAAGTGACCCTACCAGACTTCTGAGGCTGGTCACCAAGGAGCAGACAGCTTCTGTCCGCCTGCTTCTCTTGGGATATGCACACTTGGCTTCAGCCACCAGGTGACAAGGAAGCCCCAAAGCCCTTGGAGAGATGTCTATAGAGAGGAAAGGAGGCCTCCAGCCCACAGCCCAGCTGAGTCCCCGGCAGATGCTCATACCTGCTTGCTGGCCTCATCCAGTCCCATCCAGTCCCCCAGTTGATGTTGCAGGGAGCAGAGGCAAGCAAGCTGTGACAGCATGACCAGCCCAAGTTGCAGATCTGTGAGCAAAATGAAGGCCTAGGGGTGTTTTAAGCCACTAAATTTGGGGGAGGCTTGTTAAGTAGCAATACATAACTGATACATGATAACTGATTCAATTTCCTAATAGTTTATTTAGGACTTTTGATTCTCCTTTGAGAAGGAAGATTGATCTATATTTTTTTCTTTATCTTTGCATTGCCGTAGTTGTCTGGGTTTCAGATCAAAGTTATGCTGTCCTTTAAATGATTTGCCTTGTGTTTCTTACCTATCTGGTCTCTGAAAGTGTCTGAGTAAATTAGAAAGTATTTGTTCTTTAAGCTTTTTTGTTTGTTTTTGTTTTTAATCAACAGTGTAAAAAGTTTTGAGAGCTTGAAATCCTTTTTTTTCTTCCCTTTGTAAAGAGATTTTTGTCTACAGTGCTAGTTTATTCAAAGGTTATTCAGATTTCCTATTATTTCTTGGGTTAATTTTTGGTAGTTTCCAAGATAATTGTCCAAATGCTTTAAGCTTTCAGAATTATGAATGTAAAATTTCTACTAAATAACTAAATTATGTCTCCCCATTCACTACTCATATTATCCCCCCAACTTGCCCCACCCACCCGTAATCAGATCTGCCAGAATTAAATCTATTTTAATCATCTTCAAGCAGCTTTTGGTTTATTGTTCATTTTTCTAGTTTCTAATGGAAACCAGAGAGAAAACTAACATATGATTTTATATTTCACCAGTATCTTCCTTACCTTCATCAAGTTTCCACATCCTTCATATTTGTTTGGTCCACCTGATTTATCATTTTCTGAAAGAGGTAGTCCAAATCTCCTGTTATGATTATGGATTGTTAGTTTCTCCACATAAGTTGCCACTTTTTGTAATAGATACCACAAGACTATGTTGTTAGTTGCACATAGGTTCATATTAGTATATCTTCTAGTGGATTATTTCCTTTATTATTTAAAATGTCCTTTTAGAGTACTATTAAACTTATCTAAATTCTATTATATGTGGCACTAATATTGCTCTAATTACTTTCTTTTTTGGCTGCTTAACCTGTTTCCGTTTTCTCTTTCCCCTCTTTCCTAGTTTCAAAATTATATATTCTGGTAAAGAGATATCTTTAAATTTTAAAAAATAAATACTTAGTCTGAATTCCAACATTATGTGTCTCTCTCTTTCCTCTGAAAAGGACTGTTAATTCCAAATACTCTCCCCTCACCAGCATCCATATTTTTTTTGTGTGTAATATTTTATTTCTACCTTGATTTAAAATTCCCCTGAAGTTAACTGCTATTAAATCCATGGTGAGGGTGGTTATTTCATCATGATGTCTATGTATTCAGAATGGGAAGAGATACTTCCCTTGTGAGTTCAGGCTGCCACACCGATTGGGATCCACTGAATAAGTTAGTTTTGATAAATCCCTTGGCCTTTCTGTGTTTCTGTTTTTAGTCACGGCTGGAAAAGGCTTTTGCGATCACCTAGAAAAGGTAATCCCTCAGTTTGTCTCGGGTATGAAAAGTTTGGACAATAAATATTATGGGTATTAAGTAAAAAAATCATCCTGGACTGCAGAATCCAAACACCCAGGCTATTGAAGGAGATAAAGGACAGTTTCTTAAGCACAGGAGTGATAAGGTCAGAATTGCATTCACTAAGATAAATGAACAGCAGTTTACTAAAAGCTTTGTTAAACTGGAGAAGTAAGTCTTTGGAGACCCGGAAGCCTCCTCGGGGCTTGTTTTATTCCGGGGAGGACCTGACCCGGAAGGCGTCTGGAGTCAGCGGAGGAAGAGCCCAAGGGCGTGTTGGCAGGAGCGAGGGCTAGAGGACCGGTGGTAGCTGAGTGCAACCAGGGAGGGGGCAGGCAGCACCCACCGCAAGGGCTCCCCCTGAGCGGCGCGGAGAACGCCTTTCCGGCTCTTCACACAGCCTTCAGGGGGTCACTAAGGGGGTGCTGTCTGGAGATGCCGCGTTTCACCGAGTCTCCTCCTCTCTCCACGACGGAAGGGTGGAGCTGGCCGGCCGGCCCGGGCTTGGCTGCTCGTTTATCCGCGTGCAGGGGTCAGGTGCCTGCTGGGCAGGTGCAGGTGGGAACCGGGCCGCGGGCCTGCGGGGCGGCAGGGCCACCGTGGGAAGGGGCGAGGGCGCATTGCGGGGGGCGCACGGGCGGCCCCGGCTCTCGGGGGGGAGCGTCAAGGGACTTTGTCTTTCTTCACTTGATTTTTTCTGTATTGGTTCAAGTATTTACGAGTACTCGTACTCTGCATCTTCAGAAAAAGCGAGGGGTCATTTTCACCGTGGAGGGAAAGCGTGGTTTAACCTAGGGGAGCCCCAGGCCCACCACCCCGCTTCAGGGACCCGAGCTGAGGCTCAGAGGTCGGGACCTGGCCCAGGGCCCGGGACCCGGGCGGAGAGCGGACCCCGCAGGCCCCGGCCGCTCGCGCGCGGAGGCCTTCGGGGGCGCGAAGGGATCCTGGAACCAAAACCCGCGAGGGGCGCTGGGGGGGGCGGTACCAGGCAGGCCCCGCCCCGTGCCCCGCCCCATTATGCAGACCCTTCCCGCCCCCAGGCCCCGCCCACCACGCAGGCCCTTCCCGCCTTCGCCTCCAGGCCCCGCCCCCGACTCGCCCGCGCCTCTAGGCGCCCAGGCCCCGCCCACCACGCAGGCCCTTCCCGCCTTCGCCTCCAGGCCCCGCCCCCGACTCGCCCGCGCCTCTAGGCGCCCAGGCCCCGCCCACCACGCAGGCCCTTCCCGCCTTCGCCTCCAGGCCCCGCCCCCGACTCGCCCGCGCCTCTAGGCGCCCAGGCCCCGCCCCCCGACTGGCGCGCTGGCACATAGGCCACGCCCACAACAGCCCGCCGGCCCGCAGAGGAAGCGGAAGTGGTGGCCGCCGGGCGGAAGCCGGAAGCGGGCGGCGAGGCGGCGCCAGTGGCGGTGCTGGCTGCCGAGCGGCGGAGGCGGGCCGCGGCCGGGGCGATGGCGGAGAAGTTTGACCACCTGGAGGAGCACCTGGAGAAGTTCGTGGAGAACATCCGGCAGCTCGGCATCATCGTCAGCGACTTCCAGCCCAGCAGCCAGGCCGGGCTCAACCAGAAGCTGTGAGTGGCGGCCCGGGGCCGGGCGCTCTGCCGGGGCGGCCGGGGCGGTTCGCGGGAGCCGGGGTCGGGGAGCCCCGCCGAGGGCCCACGTCGCCCTCACTCGGGGTCGGGTCCCGAGTCCGCCGTGAGGGTTCCCGCCACCCCCGGCTGCGTTCGGAGCGCCGGGCTCGCCCCCACCGCCTGTGCCCGCCCCCTCTTCATTTTGGCTTTCGGGACCCTTTCTTAGGGCCCGTGTGGACGGGTGGCTTTGGCCACACGTACGATGAACGTTTCTGGGGCCTGGTCAGAGGGAGGGATGCTTTATATTCTCAGCTCCTCGCTCAAGTGCGACGCGGTCCCAGCGTTTCCTCCCTGAGCCCCTCTGGAGAACTCAGTCCCTGTCCCCAGAGTGGAGCCAGGCTGTGAGCGCACTTATCTCGGCCCGGGAAGGTTGGGGGCCGGAAGCCACCTGCTGCACGGGCCTGACTGGAGGGAATTGTGTGTGGGGGGGGCAAAGGCCGAGAACACTGATTACTTCTTTTGGCAGCATCCTCTTGCCAATCATGGTGCTTAGGCCCTGGGATTGAGAAGAGGCACATGCACACACAAACTGCTTTGGTGAGGGACTCACAACTTTATAGAAGAATGCAGATATACGAATCGCTGCAGCTGGGTTTCCTACCCTCTTCTGTGGGGTCAGCTGGGATCTGGCCACCCAAGTACTGTAGGAACACTCCAGAGCAGCGCTGAAATGAAACAAGGCATGGATGAGTTTCTTTACTCCAGACTTTGAGTATGGGTTCTTACGCTGCCATCCTCAGCTCCACGTGTCCACTGAACCACACGCAGAATCACCCGTACCTCAGTGTAATTGCTTTTTAAGAGTTCCTCCTTTTCACTGGATTCTTAAAAGGGCTGATAACCTCCTCCCCGCCCCTAATATTGGCAGTTTTTACTTTGGGAGAAAAATCTACAAATATTTGAGGGCAGTCTGTAACTCCAAAGGAGGAATTCTGTAGCTGATGGAAAAAAGCCATGTGTGACTGTGTGGGTGTAAGGAGCACTGGGGGGGGCCCTGGTGGGTGGCCAGGTAACTCTGTGGGTCGTGCTTGTGGTAGCACCTGAATTAACCATTTACCCCGTTTTTGCCTTTTGCCCAGGAATTTTATCGTTACTGGCCTACAGGATATTGATAAATGCAGGCAGCAGCTGCATGATATCACTGTACCATTGGAAGTTTTTGAGTAAGTATCTGGTACTCATCTTGGGTATAATTCTTTTTGTGCTGTAATGACCCCTTGAACCCCAGGTGTGTAAGTGCCTGTTACGTGGGAGGCACAGCCCAGGTGCTGGGGATATGTCCATGAACACATAGGCAAAACCACTGCCTCTGGGAGCCAAATAAAATACAATGCCTCCCCAATTCAGTATTTTTGAAAAAAAAGTTACACGTCAATAAAATCTTATTGAATATGTGAAAAATAGGCTCTCAAGTCCTACTTAGGCAAAAGAATAGCCACATCACTTCCTTTTTTTCTTTAGCGGTAAAAGACATGTCTTAAGTGGGCTACATCATAAATTAAGAAAAAAGAAAATACAGCCAGAAACAACCTGAAAAATAATCTGGTCTGAGATTTCCCAGATGTCCAGGGACTGCTAGTTCTGGTTGATGATAATGTCTGCTCTGTTGGAAAAAAAATAAAATGGTTTTAGGCCAAGTATGCTTGTAAAAGCTGTCCACTGTGTCTTTTGAGGGAGTCAGATGCACCGGTGGGAGTACTGGCTGAACACCTGCCAGACATGAACTGTTGGGTTAGTTTAACTGGGATTTAGCACATGGATTCCCCAGGCGAAAGAATAATAAGTAATCACAGTTGGTGGTTTAAGCCAGTCAGTGGAGGGGGAAGACCAAAAAGCCCTAATCTTCCTCCTCTGACCAGAGCTGTTTTCTCCCGGCTGTGCAGCCTCTTGGCTCAGGTACTGGCTTGGAATGGCAAGGGCATTCTAGTGCTTTCTGCAGTACAGCTGCAAATGTAAGTCACTTCTTGAACAGTAAAAGGGAAAAGTATTCGGCGCTTTATATCACAAAAGGTTAGGAGACACAAGTCCTGGATGCCATGGGGCTTGGCAGCTGCCCATTAACACGGGTCACTCAGGCCGGCTCTAGCACCTCCGAGGCCTCTGCCTGCGGGTGAGAATGGAGGTCTTGTGCTTGCGGCAGCCTGTGAAGTCCCGGAGGGCGGAGGCCGATTCACTGCAGGGAAGTAGTCTCATTAGGGCTGTTCTCACTGTATCCTGTTGCTGGTGCTTCTCCACAAGGGGTTTGGACCTGAGTGGGGGCTTTGTCCTGGCTGGGCTGCCCTGCCACGTTTCGTTTTCTTTCTTGTCAAGAGGTTTAGAAAGCTGCCTTAACTTACAGGGCTGATCTGAGTATCAAAAAGGTAATAGCCGTGAAGCATTTATTGCACAAACTAAGCCAACGTCGAGTGGTGGGGCTGGGGAGCCGGCTTGGGTTTGTAAGTGGATACTTGATTTCACACATCAGTTGTGTTACTGGAAGCAGAGGAGATCAAGTTCTCTATACCTGTATTCTGATACGGTGGTTCCTGGCCCCAGTCTCATCCAGACAGGGCCACGTGAAGTAGCTTCTCTTCACATAGTAAACTTGTGTTCACCACGTTGAGAATAGATGTCACCAAGGAGAATATTAACTGAGGTGGTCTGTTTCCAGATATATAGATCAAGGTCGAAACCCCCAGCTCTACACCAAAGAGTGCCTGGAGAGGGCTCTAGCGAAAAATGAGCAAGTCAAAGGCAAGATCGACACGATGAAGGTAAAGGCGGTAAGGCTGCCGTCACGGGGAGGGGGGGTGGCAGTCGGCGCACGGAGAGGAGACCAGCGCGGAATGTGGTCAGTAGAGGCTGCCCTTCTTTCCCACTAGTGCTAGAACTTTGTTCAGAACATTCCACCATTGGGGCTTCTGAATTGTGCACTTAGTCATAAATAAAATTAAATATTAGTTGTTGGGTAGCATAAAAAGATAGTAAAGTGGTAACCTTACTCTTAAGAAAATCCGGGTTAGGTTGTGCGATCGATAGCTGTCCCTGGTTAACTGAGGTGCTTCTCCCTTCTTCAGCCGTTAGCATCGCAGTTCTCCCTCTGTACTGGTGCTTTCTGCCTCTTGCTCTTGCCAACCTGCCCAGTAATTACGGTTCTTTGGTTTAGAGGATCCTTGACTATTCTGTGCTTTTTCACTCATGATTATCTCCAACTCCTGACCTCCACACACCTTTGACCCATCTCCACTCTTGAGAATTCTCCTGCGTGCTCGTTTTGTCTTTGCTTTGATGAGGTTTGGAAAACTGCGGCCTGAGTAGGAAATGAGCAGTTCCCTTGCTTTGATTGGCCTAAGCACGGCCCATAGGGGTGAGTTTCTTCCTTTGGCTGGACGGCGTCTCTCCGCCCCATCCTCATTCCCTCCCGGCCACACCGGCCTGGTTTTGGTTTCTGGAATATGCCGGAGTGCCTGCCCTCCCATCTCCTCAGGCTGCCCCCTCGGCCTGCACGCTTCCTTCCTCCCGTCGCACGTCTGACCCTTGCTCAGGTGTCAGCTTACCGCCCCTCCTCACGGTGGCCTTTCCTGGAGCGCTGACCAGGATCTGCTTTATTTCTTCCCCTCCGTTCTGTCTCTCCACGGGCTGGCTAAGCCTTGGGTTTACAGTGACACGTGTGGCCTGTCCCTGCTCAGGCCCGTGTCCGCCTAGTGCCGGGCTGCCCCAGGGAGCTCAGTGCCGTGCGCAGGCAGGGGCAGTCGCAGACCCTGCTCTGCAGGCCGGGCTAAAGTACGGGCCCTTCCAAGTGACGTCCCACGGGCCAGGGGAGGGCATGCCCTGGAGGGCTGGTTTCTCGTGATAGATAGCACGGAGCCCCGAGCCCAGGGTTGTTGAACTCGGTGTGGTGACGGAGTTCTCCTCAGCAGTGAGTGGTGGAGGTCTGGATACTTTGTTCTGCTTGGTACAGACAGAGTTGTACTGTCAAGCAGAAGTCCCCTCCATGTGTTGTGTGGTTGCTGACACACGAGCTGTCCAGGTTCCACTTCCACCAGGCTCTGTTAAATTCTTGTGTTTTGGACAGTTCAGGAAGTTTCCTGGTGACAGTATGTTCAGAGTGCTTTCTTTTAGTGTACTTTTAAGAGGATGGATTTGAGGTGGCAGGTCAATATTTATCTGCTTTTAAGATTGGGTTAAAGCAGATGTCAGACTGGCAAGTAGGGTCACAGCACGGCTTTTGGGATGGTTGGGTTTCCAGGTGCTCTGCTTTTCAGCCTGCTGTTTGTGTCTGGGGAGTTGGACGTGGACTGAGTTAATAACTGCTTAATTAAATATAGTTTGAGGACTCCTTAACGTGTGCTGTCTGCAAAACTTATTTCCGCTTGTGCGGCTGGCGTCCTCCGAGAGGCTTTGTTTTCTCTGGAGCGGGAGGGAGGAGGTTGAATTTGAATCACGTTGTTGCAGAGACTCGCATGGGACCCAGTTGCGCGTCTTGTGTCCTCGGAATGTGCACAGCAGCCTGTGGCGCTTCGGGAGGCCGCTGCCACTCCATGGCTCCTGGGCGCCTGTGGCCAGGGAGAGTGCTTAGCGCGTGTGCGTGTGGAGTCTTCCACTTGGGTGATGGGCCACGAAGGTATTTTGACAGTACGTGTTTTTCTTCCTAGAAGTTTAAGAGCCTGCTGATCCAGGAGCTCTCGAAGGTCTTTCCAGAGGACATGGCTAAGTACCGCAGCATCCGAGGGGAGGACCACCCGCCGTCCTGAGCAGCGGGCTCTGCTCGTCTGAGGAGGCCTCGTCCTCTTGAACGGCCGTGGCTGTCGCCAGGCGCGGGCCCAGCAGAGGCTTCCACTGCTCCCTTGCTCGGGCGGCCTGTCTCCGGCCACGCCACTTGCTCCTGGACCCTATGAGGGTGGGCCTCCCTGCAGCCTGGCGTGGCGTGTCCCCGTGTCCCCAGCTGTGCTTCCTCTGTGCCTGGCGACTGGCGGCTGCACCTGTTTGGATGCAATTCCTGTGACTGCTCTTCACGGGACAACGGGGCCCAGGAAAGTTTTGAAACTATTAGATAAGATTGGTAAATTAAAAAGTTTAAAAAGTTACATCTAGTATTTTTTTTTCTCCTATACTTTCTGTTCCAGTTTATTTTGGTATCAAAGAATGCTGAAACAAAAAAGGAAACATTTAAGAAAAGATAAATGGTGTAATGTGGGAAGTACTTAGTTTTTGTATTTTATATTTCCAAGTATAGTGCATAAGTAATGTGTTAAATGTAACTATGTTTTCCTGACGTTTAGTTAGCCGTGTGCATATAACACAATAAAACCTTTAAACATTCACATTTTTCCATGTAGTTATTTTTGTAACATTTTTACAACATGTACAGTGTATCTTGTAAATAATGCCTCCCTAAGTAATAGTGATACTCTTCAGAAAAGTTGTTCTCCAGGCACTCAGGTGGGAAAGCGAAAGCAAGCGCAGGTTCTGGTTTCTGCTGCAGCCTCTCTTCTAGAGAGGATCACGCGCTCTGAGGCCGGCAGGTTGTTGATGCCACTGGCAGTCACCCTCTGGGACGTGGATTTCAGTTTCAGTGGGGGCTTCACCTGCAGATGCTGGTTCAGCGGGTCTGGGGGGGCTCGAGACCCTGGTGTCTCATAGACTCCAGGCACTGTCGGTGCTGCTGAGCTTGGGGCCACCCGAGTGGCCGGCCCGGGCCGTGCCGTGAGGGGGCAGCGGCTCTGGCTGTGGTGAAGGGGCTTAGTCTGGCTGTGCCGTGGTGGGGGGCTCTGGCCGCGGTGGAGGCTCTGGCCATGGTGGGGGACAGCAGCTCTAGCCGTGGTGAGGGGATGGGGGTCTGACTGTGCCATGATGGGGGGCTCTGGCCGCTGTGGGGGCTCTGGCCGCGGTGGGGGCTCTGGCCGCGGTGGGGGGCTCTGGCTGTGGTGGGGGGCTCTGGCTGCGGTGGGGGCTCTGGCCGTGGTGGGGGCTCTGGCTGTGGTGAGGGGACGTGGGTCTGACTGTGCCATGGTGGGGGCTCTGGCCGCGGTGGGGGCTCTGGCCGCGGTGGGGGGCTCTGGCTGTGGTGGGGGCTCTGGCCGTGGTGGGGGCTCTGGCCATGGTGGGGGGCTCTGGCCATGGTGGGGGCTCTGGCCGTGGTGGGGGACAGCAGCTCTGGCCGTGGTGAGGGGATGGGGGTCTGACTGTGCCATGATGGGGGGCTCTGGCCGCTGTGGGGGGCTCTGGCCGCGGTGGGGGCTCTGGCCGCGGTGGGGGCTCTGGCCGCGGTGGGGGGCTCTGGCCGTGGTGGGGGGCTCTGGCTGCGGTGGGGGCTCTGGCCGTGGTGGGGGCTCTGGCCGTGGTGAGGGGACGTGGGTCTGACTGTGCCATGGTGGGGGCTCTGGCCGTGGTGGGGGCTCTGGCCGTGGTGAGGGGACGTGGGTCTGGCTGTGCCATGGTGGGGGGCTCTGGCCGTGGTGGGGGCTCTGGCCATGGTGGGGGCTCTGGTTCTGGCTGCTTCTAGAGGTAGGCCAGCAGACGCCCTGTGTCAGAGTCGCCCCGGGTGGCTTACTGGACGTGGGCCTCCGTACGGCCCTGTTGGGGCACGGTCTTAGGAAGGTGCCCAGGAGCTGAGCTGCTGCCCCGGGCGCTCGCGGGCCTCTTCTGTCCCGGAACCCCTGCCTGTGTTAAGTCGCCAGCAGTGGGGCTGGCTGCAGTGGTCTAACCCCACATGGCCTTGGCATCAGCGAGGAGGTACCTGGCCCTGGTCTTCAGGCCTTCCACCGACTCCCCTCCAGAATGGGGGAAAGGGGGGCATTGACTCCCCCAGGGGGCCTCGTTCACTGGGGGTCCAGGGACAGGCCCTTTACGAAGTTGCTTCCTCATTTTTAACAGTTCATTTCTCTCTAAAATTATACCAGAAAATTCCTCGAATCCAGGAGACATGGTTTCTTCTAGATGAGGGGGCGCCCCTCCGCAGTAGCCCCAGTGCCTCTGCCTCTGGTACCCCGGCCCTTCGCTGCTGCTCGAGGGCCCGGTGGTGGGCGCTGCCCGCTTGCCACGCTTGTCCCAAACACTGCACAAACCAACCCACTTGACTCACACCACCGTCCTGCGAGCTGTAGAAACCGGGGCCCAGGGAGGCTCGACAGCCTTGCCCCAGGTCAGACGGCTCCTGCGGAGCAGAACTGGAAGGGACGGTCAGGTGGATCTTCTCCAGGCGGCGCTCGCCCCACCGACGGCCTCTGCAGACGCGGCAGCCCGGGGGCCCTGGGTGCTCACGCCGGGTCTTGAAACCCGGGGCACGACCGCCAGGGTCGGGCCCACACCCCACAGTCTTGAAAGGCCCTCTTCTCGTTCCCAGCGCACTGGTGCCTGGTGGCTCCCCGGGGGGCCGTGACGCACCTCCTCTGGGGACTGAAACGGGAAGGACGCCGGCAAGGGGAGCTGCCGTTTAACAGGGAGCCTCGGGAAGAGGGGGCAGGTGCTCGTCCCCTGACCTGGGCTCCCCTCAGCGTGGAGAGCCGGCTGAGCTGGGCCAGCAGGGAGAACTTACGTGGCACACCCACAGGGACGTTGTTCCGGAACAGTCGCCGTTTTCCTGCTCAGTAAAAGTTTGGGTAGCTGGATGGACCGCCCCGGTGCGTCCCCACACAGGGGATAGATACTGCAGTCATGGGGCCGCGAGCTCGGCTGCGCTCTCCGAAGGTTTCTCGGGTTTGTCTCGAGTTTACACTGCACCTGGCTCTCTGGCCACCTGAGTCTTAGTGTTCATTGCAAGTGCCGTCGCTTTCAAATCCTCTTCATGTCACCGCAGAAGCCACTTGCCGTGGAACTGGCATCGTGTTACTTAGGAGTTCAAAGGAGCTCGGTGGGTTCCCGGCAGCCTTCGTGCAAATTCACAACGAAGGCACCCCGGGGTCCTAAGGGCCCCTGGCTTTCTCACCCGGAGGGTGAGGCCCCGCTGGGCTCAGAGCGCCCCCCTCGGCTCACTTCCCTTCCTTGACCCGCGACCCTCCCCTCAAGGGCTTCGTTTCTGTTGAAATAATGACGTACCAGCAGCCATTTTGGTTGGCTTCCTCTCCTCACCCCTGCCCATCGCCCCTCAAGGAGCTGCCAGTTCCTCTCTCCCTTTGGAGCTCTTCTCCCCTCCCTCTTCCTCAAAGCACAGAGCAAACCGATGCCCAGGGCCTGTGATCTCAGTACCTGACTAGTGCACGGACCTGGTGACAGACCCTGAGCCGACATGGGGTCTGAGCTTTGAACCACTCTTCTGGATTGCTCACGCTGCCTCTGCAGTTAAGACCCCTGAAAAGCAAAAATGAGCCACACCTTTACAAAGAGGTGGACCGACCTTTGTTTTTTCAGTACTCTAGTACATGTTCCTTACAGAAAGCTTAGAAAAATATAGCTAAGGAAAGCTTCCCTCTTACTGCCCACATTGTTAATACTGTGCTTTCTATCTGTCTAGGTATTTTTAAACCCATCTTGGCATTTTTCTCTGCGTCCAAACATACATATACACACAATTTCACAACTAGATGTAGAATTTTTACTATACTTATGCGTTTGTGACCTGTTTCCTGCCCCCCCCCCCAAAGTGTATCGTGAAAATCTGGGCAAGTCGATAAGTTTCTTCCTCCAGTGTGGTTAGTTCTAGTGGCTGGTGTTCCACTAATGTTAATGGGAGACATACATTGCTACTTATATGCGGACACTGTTCCAGCACTTTACAGACATCGACTCAGTTCCCACAGTTAGCCAGTGAGGTGGTTGACAGATGGGGAAACTGAGGCACAGGGAGCTTAGGCACCTTGCCTCAGGTCGCCAGCTGATGAGTGGTGAGCTGGGCTTCAAACCCCACTGTCCACTCCCGAGGCCAGGCCCCCCCCCCCGCCCCGCTCCGCCGCCCTGCCTCTCCCACTATGTAGTTAATCCACGGGTATCTCTGTGCTTTGCAATTCATTACTAATATGGAGGGTGTCGAAATAAACATCTCTGCTCAGGCCCTTCCCCACCGGCTCAGTTATCACCAGGGCAGGTCCCCAGGAGTGGGGACATTCCCCTACCTCCCCCCCAGCTAGTTATCACCTGAGCAGGTCCCAGGAGTGGGGGCATTTCCCCACCGGCTCAGGTGGCACCAGGGCAGGTCCCAGGAGTGGGCGCCCTGGAGTGACACTTGCCTCTGGCGCTTGATGCTCCTTTCCTGACTGCCCTCGAGCGCTGGGGAAAGCAGGCTAGTCACAGAGGCGGGGCTTACCTGCCGGGATGTCAGTAACGGTCCTGAGCCGTCCGTCAGTCTTCTTTGCCCTTTTTCATTTCTATTTGAACCTGAGCAAATAGAATCATGTAGATGAATACCTGGTGAAAGTAGGACAGTGGTTAATGGTAACCCAGCTGCCGGCTGTTGACGAGGTCGTGTGCTGCCCTGACCACCAGGGCAGCCCAAGCTCTGGGGGTGCTCACTGCACAGAAAGACCAGCCCTCTGTCCCAGGAGCAAGAGGTGCCCAGATCCAAGGGGCCCGACAGCACGGGCGGCCCTGGATTCTTCAAGGCAGGAGGTGCTGGGTGGCAGATGCCCCTTTCAAGCATGCTGCAAATCTAACGTGTTACAGAGGGAAAATGCGATACGTTTGGCTATATGAATGTTAAAAACTAATGTAAGGTTACCACATTAAGATTAAAAAAACAAAACGACAAAAACACAAAAGATCCCCAAACTGATGTAAGGTTTAAAAGCACCATAAACTGAAACAACAAAACTAAGAAAAATACTACAATACCTATGCCAAAGGGCTAAGTACTACATAAATAATAAGGAAAAGGAGGGCAACCCAGAAGAATAGACGGAAGTTCAGTGTTACATTGTTTACAATAGAAAACAGCATGCCCATCAACAATGGTTTAAATTGTGGATTATCCATTTCCTGGAGTGCTGTGCAGTCGTTTAAAAGTATTGAAAGAATGAAAGATCTGTTTGTATTGTTTCGAAAGACTCACGATAACTTTTTTCCCCAATAAGCATTAAAATCCAAGCAATGCGCAAATCTAAACGTGAGTTATTTGCTTCTTTGCGCCGGAATCATCGGGGAGCTCAGTAAAAATGTTAAGTCTAGGGCCCCATTGCAGCCAGGACTGCTAAACTAGACCCCTCCTTCCCTTGACTTCTAGACAGCTCGCCCCACGGGCCGTTAGCGGCAGCGCTCCATCCGGCGTGGTCTCTCCTTCATCCTCCCTGTCCCCAGACAAATGCCTCCAGCCCGTCCCGCTCCCCTGAGTCCTTCGCTCGGGTTCTCCAGCTCCCTGTTTGGAAAGCCCACTTGGCTCTCTCCAGCATCCCTAAAACGACTCGACACCTTTCCCACCAAAACCACCCCCTTCTGTTCCCCCCCCCGATGGTGGCGGCCCTTCCGCCGACTGGCTCATCCGACTCCTGTCCCTCCCTCACTGCTGTCCCGCCCTGCGCCGCCCATCCCAAGGTCTCTGAGATGCCTGTTCTCTCGCCCTGCCGTCCCTCTCATCCCCCGCGCCCTGCTCGCGCCCTGCTCGCGCCCGCCTCCGCTCTCGCTCCTCGCCTCACTCCTTACGCATCGTCAGGCTGCGGTGCCACAGGCCCTTCAGCGTCCACCTTCTCTGGGCACTCAGGGAAACGCACGGAGCGATTTCACGGCAGGGCTGGAGTCAGATGGCCCGTCGTGTCGAAGGTGGGTCCCCGCGAGGCCTGGGAACCCAGGGTCAGGACGTCCTGGTCGTGGGCCCAGCCCCTCCGTCCACACCCTAGAACGCCAACGGCCCCAGTTCGGGTGAAAACCCTGTCGACGGAGCCCTGGCCGGCAGCCTCGGAGTGGAAACGGTGTGAGGTGGCCTCTGCACGCTGCTGGCCTGCTTCACTCCACGCAAGACGCCTGCGTTGGCAGCAGCCGGGGCGCTGGCACCTGCTCCCTCGTCCGGCCTAGATGGGAGGTGTCGAGGGCAGGCTGCGTGCGGGCCCTGGGTCAGCGACTGCACGTGCGGGTCGTGCTGTGCCAAGCCCCCCGGCCTGGCCCGGCTGTGTCCACGGGGTCAGGGGAGCAGTGGCCGTTTCCTCTGCGTTTACAGAGGACGCTGCTGGGCCTTCGAGCCAACAGCCAGATGTTCATTTTATTTGGCTCTCGAAGGACTCCCCGTCCAGTTTAGTTTAGTTCCTCGGAATCTGAGGTAACACCATTTGGGTGCAGGGCTAATCAAGGTGCAGAGAAACATACATTATCATCGGGCGATTGCACCCAAAATGTAGATTTCATTGATTTTTTTTTTAACGTGAAAAGTTTTAAGCAAGTACATATATGATTAGGTCAGAAGGAAGACGCCGGGCCTGGGCTGGCCGCCAAGGAAGGAATACGGCAGGCGACGGCGGGCGTCTGTGGCCGAGCAAGCAGGCCTTCTGCCCGCCCGCCTTGGCATGCAGACTTCACCCCTAGCTCGCAGTGCAGACTGGCACAGGGTGGGTGGCCGAGGGCAGAGGCTGGGCCACGGTGTCCTGGTGGGCCCTGGCCTGGTCCCGTCCCGGCTACGCTCGAGGAAAGTCTCCTGGGTGGAGAGGAGGCAGCTCTTCCTACCGCCCCTGAGCCCACCTGCGTGGCTGCAGTGCACCTGCCTCGGCTGACAGGTGCAGGCTCTGCAGATGCATGGGAGGTGGGAGCCCCACGGATGCCTGGGCAGCTCTGAACGAGTCACACAGCGAATGGGTGGCTTCTTGGGGTAAGTGCACTGTGATGACAAGGCCTGGGGAGCACACGTTCATTTTATGTATGTATGTATGTATTTATTTATTTCTCTCCCCTCCCTGCTTTGTCTGCTTCCTGTGCCCATTCGCATGTGTTCTTCTGCATCTGCTTGCATTATCAGGTGGCACCGGGAATCTGTGTTTCCTTTCGTTGCATCATCTTGCCGTGTCAGCTCTCCGTGTGGGCGGCGCCATTCCTGGGCAGGCTGCACTTTTTTCACGCTGGGCGGCTCTCCTTATGGGGCGCACTCCTTGCACGTGGGGCTCCCGTACGCGGGGGCACCCCTGCATGGCAGGGCACTCCTTGCGCACATCGGCACTGAGCATGGGCCAGCTCCATACGGGAGGCCCTGGGGATCGAACCCTGGACCCTCCATATGGTAGACGGATGCTGTATCAGCTGAGCCACGTCCGCCTCCCTATCGCATGTTTGTTTCAAACCACGGTGGGAATACAGGAGGAGGCTGCTCTCCTCAAGACGGCAGCTTCACGTGGGTTCCACAGAGGCACGAGGAGGAAGCCTGTTGCTGAGGACGCAGGGCCCCAGGCAGCATCGTGGCCCGCGCAGGTGGTGTCCCTCAACGCCACGCCCTGGGGGCAGCCCCACTGCGTGTTCTGTGGCCCAGGCCCATTCCCCCAACTGCACTCAGCAGGAGCGACCAAGAGCCAGAATGTGGATTTTTAAAAAATGATCTCTACAAACAGCAATGCCTTCTCTCTGGTTTGGGGTCCCAGAGCTGGGCCATTTGGGGTTATGTGGGTACAGCTGGCACGCCCTCCTCTGCTGCTCGCTGTAGCACTGCCCGGCCATGTCTCGGCGGCTTGTCCTTCCGGCTGCCGTGCTTGGCCCTCGAGGCAGGTGTGCGGTGGCCACTGCGCGAGGCACACCTGCTGCCCCCACCCAAAGGCAGCGCTCAGCTTCCCGGGCCTGCGTGCGAAGCCCCACACCTGGGTGGCGGGGAGCGGCAGAAACCAGTTGTCTCACGGTTCTGGCGTCTCAGGTGTTGTCAGGGCCGCGCCCCCCGAAGCCCGAGGGAGGCCCCTTCTCTCCAGTGTCCTCTGCGCCCCTCAGCTGCAGCGCTCCCAGCTCCACCCCCACCTTCATCGACCTGACCCCCCACCCAGGGCAGAGGCCCTATTGGCCGAGGGCGCACCTGCTCCAGGTCAGCCCCTTTTAACTAACCACAGCTTCAAAGGCCCCATTTCCAGACAAAATCTTCCGACATGTCTTTCTGGGGGACACAGTTCAACCCGGGCCAGGCTCAAGGTGGGTGTCAGCAACCCTAGGAGAAGCCCGGGGGGCAGAGCGGGGCGCAGCGACACTCACACCCGCCCCCTGCCAGGGCCGGCCGTCAGGGCCTCCCGGGCGGACTTGGGCTCACGCGCCCGTAGAGCGCACTGTTCGCAGGAGCTGCTCTCCAGGCTCGTCGGAGGCTCCGTGGGGCCGGACTGAGCACCTGAGGACAGCAGGGGCGTCGGGCCTGAGCAGGGGAGCAGCGGTGCAGGGGGCCGAGGCACGGGGCATCCCATCAGGACGACAGAGGGACAGCGTCGTTCCTGCCACAGGAGAGCTGTGGGGAACGGGCCTGCAGGAAGGGCGCAGCGTGCTCTGCGCCAGGTGGCAGCTTCCCAGCTCTGCCCCGGAGGTGGTTAGTCTCTCAGTGGTAGGGCTGGTCAAGGAAACAGCCACACCAGCCCGTTTCCACGTGGCACATTGCGTGAATACACGTGTCCATTTCTATATGACACATTGCGTGTGTGCATACATGTGTCCATTTCCACGTGGCGCATTGTGTGAGTGCTTATACGTGTCCATTTCCACGTGGCGCATTGCATGCGTGCATACACATGTCCGTTTCCACGTGGCGCGTTGCGTGTGAGCATACACGTGTCCATTTCCACGTGGCACGTTGTGTGAGTGCGCGTCTCAGCCTTGCTCGCCCCCTCTCTCTGTGCAGTCAGTCTTGGGGGCAGTGGGGTGCTGGGGGGCTGTTGAACAAGAAGGTCCTGATGACCGGTGAGGCGGCAGCCAGTGCCGAAAGGACCCTGGAGACGTGGGGACCGTGGTTTGGAGCAGGTGCCCCCGGGTGGCGAGTGTCCTGGGAGCGGCCCCTGCCCCCGGGCACCCCTCCCTCAGCTCCAGAGGGTGTGGTGGCTCCTCCCTGGGCTTCGGGCTGCTCCCCTGCGTCCTGAGTCCCGGGTCGCCTGTCCAACCCTCCCAGCTGCGCTGGTACCCGAGCCCTGATGACCTCGGCTAAAGCGGGGTGGTGGCTACGGGGCGGGCAGCCCGGGGCAGGCAGGGTCCCTCCTGTGGGCCCTGTGGGCGGGCAATGGCCCCGGGGGCCGTGGATTGGCCGGATCGCGGCCTCCTGCTTCCTCCGGGAGGGCTCGGCCTGTGGGTCACGTGGCTGTGGCCGTCAGGGAGCCCTGGGATGCCCCTTTCCTGCACCCTCCCGTGTCCAGCTCTTGCCCAGGCTCCCAGGACAACAGCCTGGCCCTCCTCCACGTCACGCCCTGTCACAGCGCCCCGTGGGGCCTTGCTTGGGGTGAGGACGGCGATCCTGGGAAACCTCCGGGGGCATCAGGGTGCTGTGACGAGCTGGTGCCTTGAGGTGTTTTGTTTTTCTCCTGTTCAACTTTTCCTGTCAAAATATGGAGCCCAAGACAGGAGGGAGCCAACCAGCTGTTCCCACGAGCCGGTGCGGAGGCCCCGGGGCGCGGCGGCAGCGCCTTCACCGTGCGTACAGCAGCCCTGGGAACACGGGGACGGGCGGGCAGCTGGGCACACTGTGAACCTGGGCTGAGGAAAGCAGGGCTGCCGAGGGGGTGGTCAGTCCTGGTTTTATTTACTGCACGGTGAGGTTCAGAATCAGAAATCAGGGGAAGTGGACTTGGCCCAGTGGTCAGGGCGTCTGCCTACCACATGGGAGGTCCGTGGTTCAAACCCCGGGCCTCCTTGACCCGTGTAGAGCTGGCCCATGGGCAGTGCTGATGCACGCAAGGAGTGCCGTGCCACGCAGGGGTGTCCCCCGCGTAGGGAGCCCCACACACGAGGAGTGCGCCCCGTAAGGAGAGCCGCTCAGAGCGAGAGAAAGTGCAGCCTGCCCAGGAATGGCGCCGCACATGCGGAGAGCTGATGCAGGAAGATGACGCAACAAAAAGAAACACAGATTCCCATGCTGCTGATAAGGATAGAAGTGGTCACAGAAGAACACACAGCAAATGGACACAGAGAACAGACAATGGAGGAGGGGAGGGAGAAATAAATAAAAATAAATCTTAAAAAAAAAAATCAGCCGTGCGCCGAGAGCCGGGCAGCCTCCTGTGTCCCCGTGTGCTGGGCCTCAGGTCCGGCCTTGCGCCCTTGTCTTCGCTTTGTTTCCCGCCCCTCAGCCACCCTGGCTGCGTTGGGTGCTGGCTGCTCCTACCGCTGGAGGTGGGGCTCTGTGACCTAGTCCATTCTCAGAGTCCTTGAGATGAGCAGGGCTGAGAAAATCTCTTTCCAAAGAGCTGCCACATTTTTACTTTTGTTGCAGGGTAGTAGTCCCAACTAGGCATGTCATTTAAAAATAATTACATAATTATTCGCTCTATCATTATAATTATTGAAATGATTTAATAAAGTAGTTAAGTGAATATATTTATTAATACAGAATTAATAATATATAAACCAGTTTCAAAGTCTTTTTCTGGGAGGGAGCAACCTTAAATAGAATAATAATATAATACTTTAACATTTTAAAGAAATTTTACTTGGCAGCAGACTTGGCCCAGTGGTTAGGGCGTCGGTCTACCTCATGGGAGGTCCACGGTTCAAGCCCCGGGCCTCCTTGTGGAGCTGGCCCATGCGCAGTGCTGATGCGCGCAAGGAGTGCCCTGCTACGCAGGGGTGTCCCCGCGTAGGGGAGCCCCATTCTCAAGGAGTGCGCCCCGTAAGGAGAGCCGCCCAGCACGAAAGAAAGTGCAGCCTGCCCAGGAATGGCGCTGCCCACACGGAGAGCTGGCACACAAGATGACACAACAAAGAGACAGGAGACAGATTCCCGGGCCGCTGACAGCAACGGAAGCGGACAAAGAAGATGCAGCAAAATAAACACAGAGAACAGACAGCCGGGGGTGGGGGGGGTGGGGGGGAGGGGAGAGAAATAAATAAATAAATCTTTAAAAAAAAGAAAAAAGAAATTTTACTTAACGTATCTTGGTAATTTAAAGATATATTGAAAATAATTATATGTCTGAATGTCTATGTAATTTGATTTCAATCATTCTCTTTTCTTTGCAGTGACATTTTCTGATTTGGATAAAGTTGGCTGCAAATTAATGAAGTTTCAACTAACAGTGAGTATCTTTTAAAAACATCTATGTATCTTAAAAAAAGATTTAAAAATTAAAAAAAAAAAGAAAAGAAAGGAGAAGAAAAGGAAAAATATATAGGGGCTAATTATTCTCCTACAACAAGTGGTTCAAAGTTGTCCAGACGCTGGAAGGTATCTCAAAGGGATCCGCCATTCTTAGCAGGTGGCTTTGTCTTCGTGTCCCAAAACGGCTACCACACCTCCAGGCATCATGTCTGCATTCTAGGCATGAGGAATGTAGAAGACGAAAAGGCAAAAGCCATGGGCAAAATGGTTTCCCTGTGAGGCCTCTCCGTTTTCTTCCAGAAGGACGGTCTCCCCAGGGCCGTCTGCCTGTAGCTCTTTGGTGAGAACAGCTCACCGCACACCTGGTGGCCAGGCAGGGGCCGCTCTGCGCACAGCTGGCGGCGAGGGCGGCCTGGGCTCCCAGCTCCTGTGCAGCCGTGGGGCCTTTTCTGCTGCGCCCCTTGGCAGGGCAGCCCAGGGCTGGAGCCTGACTTCCCACGGTCCCTCCAAGGCCAGGTGCTGCGCTGGGCGGTGTGGCCCGGGGGCTCGGCGCGGGCAGGGTTCCTGCTTTAGGAGCCCGGGGACAGGGTGCGCCTTCCCTGCACGGGTGAACTCACTTGTGGGTGGTCCCTGTGAGGGTGGTCCCAGGAGCACCCAGGATCCCGCTGCGCAGCAGGGGCGCGGGCGGGGAGCCCAGGAGGGCTCCTTGTCCCGGGCACGGGGCCGCGGGCTGCTGCGGGGGGCGAGGGCGCCGGGCTGGGGGGCCAGGGCGCTGCGCTGCGGGGGCTCCACGCGCGGCCGCCGCGCTGCGTTCCTGCTGCGGGGCCACGGCCGCCCACGGCGCTGGCCAAAGAGGCGCGGACCCTCGCCCGCCGCTGCGCCTCTCCCCTTCAGCTGCGCCCCCGTTTCCACCTGCTCTGCCGCCCCCAGGCCGGGCGGTGGGGGCTGCGAGGGCAGGGTGTCTGCCACTCTCGCTCCTCCTCTCCCCAGCCCTCTTCTCCCTCCTCCTCCTTCCTCCTCCTCACCCCTTCCTCCTCCCCCAACTCCTCCCCCTCCTCCCTCCTCCTAAGTCCTCCCACCTCCTGACCCCTCCCTCATTCTCCCCCTCCTCCTCCCCCCTCCTCCTCGCCTGTCCCTCCTCCCTCCTCCTCCTAAACCCTCCTCCTCTTCCTCACCCTCCCTCCTCCTCCTCGCCTGTCCCTCCTCCCTCCTTCTCCCTGCTCCTCCCTCTCCTCCCTCGTCTCCTCCCCATTCCTCCCTCCCACGCGGCCTCTTGAAATGGCCCAGTGCCCTTTCCCCACACCCTTCGCAGTCGCTGTCCGCAGAGGGGCTGGTTTGCCCTGGCAGGGTGGGAGGCCGGTGGACCCCCCTGGCGCCTGCCCCCCTTTCCTTCCTCTCCACCCACCTCCCCTAACCGCGCCTGCCCAGGGACCCTCGTTTCTCGGTGGTGGTGAACTGAGGGCCCCATGAAACACTTCCCGGCGCCCTCCGAGCAGCCCGCTTGGGCCGTGCGGTCACTAAACTCCTGGCCTGTGAGGCGGGGGCGCCAGCCCCTCGAGGCCCGCTAGTGCAGCGCCAGCGACTTAGTCAAGCAGCGCAGCCGGGACCGTGGTGGGAGCAAGGTAGGAAACTAAAGCACACAGAAAACCCCAGGGGGCCTTGTGTGGCGACTGCTGACCCCGTGAAGGTGGCGACGCGAGTGAGGATCTCATGTCCGTCCCCGAACGCGGGCCGTCCCCGCTGAGAAGCTCGGGGGTGGCAGGAGCAAGCAGAGGCAGGACCGTTATGCTCGCCTCCAAATCTGCCTGCAGCCTCCCTGCTCCCCAAGCTGCTTTCGCTTTGTAGAGGACGGTTTCCTTGCTGCAGCAATCTTGGCATCCTGGCTATTAATAAGATGCTGCTCACTGCAGCTCTGCTCTGGTTTGCCTTTCAACGGTACCTATAACTATATCCAAAGCCAAATCCACTGCCATCTACCTGGATCTACCTGTTGTGTGTATGTGTGTACACTTATATCCTTACCTATCACCTTCCAGGCAAACCAGGACTTCTCCACGCTCGCATCCAGGTTTATTCGTACGTAAAAACGGATGGGGTCCCAGTAGGCACACTGCGGCGTTGTCATTTCTTTCCCCATCTCTGCAGCCCTTTCCCCACCAGCCGGTCAGGGCCAAGTGCAGCTGGCCTGCGTGCCGATGGCGATGGCGGGCGGCACTCCCAGGCGCACACGCCGCTCCCGGCCTGTAGGTCTCCTGTTTTCGCTGTTGCAGTTGCTCCGCCAGGGTACACCGTGGTTCTGTGTCTTGAGCCCACCCCTGACGGTACACCCCGCAGCCTCAAGTCCCTGGTGTGGAATTACTGCCTCCAGAAGCTTGTGTCCTTCGATGTGGATGATCATTGCCAAATGGCTTTCCAAACTGGTGGCACAAAACACCACTCTCGGAATGGTCAGCGAAGCCCCAGGCTGCACTCCAGCCTCGAGCGGCTGAGCGCTGGTTCTCGGCCTGCGTCCTCCAGCTGCAGCCCTGCACCTGTGCGTGCTCGGACTTGACCCTTCCCCAAGCAGGGCCGGGGTCCAGCCGCCCAAGCCCTGTGGGGGCTCAGAGGGGAGGGGCGGGCTTCAGCCCGCAGTCCAGACTTCGGGGCAGTCCAGGAAGAGAGGGACACGTGCTAATCCCCCCACCGGCTAATAGGAGCCAAGCCGCATGCTGGCCGGAGCCCGAGGTTGGCGGGGGTGGGAGGGCAGCGGCCAGCAGAGCCTGCCGCGGTCTCCATGCCGCTCCAAGGACAAGGTCAGCCCGAGGTGGAGGGCGGCTCTTCGTTATTACACGTCCGGGGGCAGCAGAACCTGGCTCGGGGCTTAGGGTGTCAGAGCCCGGGCGACAGGTGGGACTTGCAGCCCTCCTCCCTCCCTGTCGAAGAGGTTCTGGAGGGCGGCGGTGGCCACCTCAGGACTCCCTGGCCACGGCCTGGGCGACGTCTGTGGCCGGACACCAGGGTGGGCCCGGTGGCCTCAGCAGTACCCGACTGAACCAGGGAGGAAGAGGGGAGGGACGGGAGCAGGCCATGGGGTGGGGGCAGCAGGGGGGCTCGGCAGCCAGAGGCCGGGCACCTGCAGAGGGCGTCGAGCTCCGAAACCCCGCGGGGCCCGGGCAGCTGTGTCGCTGCGCCCCCACTCGGCCGGCCCGAGCGCCCGCAGAGCGTGTCCAGCTTTTCTACCCACCTGGTGAGTCAGCTCGATCGCGTCTTCTTAGCAGACGCCTCTGAAGGGCCTTTTCCAGCTAGCCTGCCGCTCCACAGACGGAGGTCCTCCCTCGAGTTGAGATGATACTTCCCGGGGCGGAGCCGGTGGACCTTCTGGCTCTCGGCTGAGATGGTGTGAGGACTTGGGGACCGCCGGCTTCGCGTCCAGGGGTTCAGTCCGCCCCGGCTTCCTGGCAGGCACGTTACTCTCCACGGCTCCAGGACGGGGAGAGGGGCTCCCTGTGAGCTCTGGGCCCTGCAGGGAGAGCCCGGCCCGGACGGCCGGAGAACCTGCCATCGCCACCCTCGGCCACAGCACGGATGATTCAGGCCCAGCGAGGCTTAACTGGGCCTGGGCTTTTTCTGCCATTTGTTCAAATCCAAGAAATAAGAAAATAAACTTTATCCACTGCCCTGTGTCTAGACACCACCTCCGTAGCAGCCGCCCCCGCTCACTCTGCCTGCCTCGACAGTCCACACGGGAGCCCGAGGTTCAGGGAGGAAGCCCCCTGGGTGGACTGGGGGAGAGTGTAAACTGCAATGGAAACCACTATCCATGTGGTGCGGCAGTGCTCCAAGATGTATTCACCAAACGCAACGAATGTGCCACCATGATGAAAGAGGTTTTTTATGGGGGAGGAGTGCGGTGGGGAGTGGCGTATGTGGGAACCTCATATATTTTTTGAATGTAACATTAAAAAAAAAAAAATAGAAAAAATTTAGCAAAAAAAACCAGCCTGAGGGTGTGGTAAGTTTGCATGGTTCTGTGAGGTTGCTGTGAAAAGGCAAACAAACAAAAGACCTGTGTTTTAAAACATCTGTATACATGTCATGGTAGATTCAAGAGGATTTTTGTGCATAATAAGCAAAAATATTAACGACAACATTAACACGTCTGTTTTTGGAGAATGTGAAAGACTTGCTTTTCTCCTTTCCATTATCGTAGAGTAAGGGTAAACAAAAACTAACGGTTTTCCGAGGAAGATATTCTCATGCTAATTTTTAAGCATGGTAGATTGTGCTTGTGCCCTCCGCCATGCAGGAACGTGGCAAAACCGTATCAAGCAAGTGACGTCTGTGCAGTGCATCCCCCCATAAATAAACACACATCCCCAGCTCCTGCCGCCGGCAGCACACCCTCACCGTGGGCTGAAAGGAGAGTGCGAATCCTGGATTGGCTTGTCATGCAGCAGGATTTCCAGTGTATGTGCTCCATACTGTTCATCTAGCAACAAGATGTATTGAATTTCAGGGCATAAATTATATAGTTCCCTTTCATTTGCTTTTGGAATCCTCAGCCTCCTGTTTTTCTTATTATTAGAAATGTCAGCGGTTGTCATGATTCAGTTGCAGCGGGGCTTTCATCTCAATCCACAAACAATCCTTAAGAAAGAACATTTTTAAAGTCGGTTAATTCTAACTCTAAGCCACCGTTGGAGATATTGGGGTCCCCCCCCCCGTCACTGAGCTCCCAGGAGCCCAGGTGGTCATCCGTCAGTTGACCTCCTCGGTGTGGGGCACCATGCGCCCCGGCGAGCACGAGGACATCCTCTGGACCCCTGCCCGAGGCGAATCAGGAGGCCTGCGGCCCTTAGGGCTCCAGGCCGTGTTGGGGACGTGGGATTTTGGGGGGAGCCCAGGAACCCTGGTGCCCACAGCCCACGGTGGGGGGTCAACTGGTCACTGAGTAGCAGGCCGGGGTCAGCCGGGTCCAAGGCCAGTCCTCCCTCCCAGCCTGCCAGCCCAGGGAGCTTGCCCCTCTCAAGAAATGAAACCAGAACCGAAACTCCCCAGCAGGAGACTAGAGGAACCGTGCAGGCTTAGAAACTCCCTCAGACCAGGAAAACACCTGTATCCCATCATTCCATCACGGGGAGGAAACAAGAAACCGCAGGAGAGCAGGATGCTCCCATATTAGGATGGCGCGAAGCTCCGGCTCCTGTCCCACGATCCTGACGTTCGGGGTGAGTCTGAAGAAGAGTTGAACTCACAGAGTGAGCTCAGGGCCTTCAGCCCGTGGGAAGCTCTGAGATTACGGAGGTGTTTTTAGCGACGGCGTTTTTATTCCCGGTGGTGAACTAACTGGTACCCAAAACGTCTTCCTTCCTTTCTTCCTTTCTCCCTTCCTCCCTTTCCCCCTCCCTCCCTTCCTTTCTCCTTTCTTTCTCCCTTTTCCCTCCCTCCCTTTATTTCTCTCTTCCTTTCTTCCTTCCTTCTTCCTTTCTCTCTTTCTCCGTCCCTCCCTTTCTTTCTTTCTTTCTCTCCTTCTTCTTCCTTTCCCGTGCTTCCATGAGGTGTCATTACACTTTGATGGCAGGATTCAAGTTCCGAGTAGCGAACTGCTGGAAGCAGTGTATCTCAGAGCCTCAGCCTCCACCCCCCTCTCCCCTCCTCTGTGAGCAGAAGGCCCCTCCTGCCTTCCAGGGCACCCAGCAAAGGAGAGAAGGGGAGACGCGGGCGCTTTCTCTGGCCACAGCGAGTGTCAGTGGGGAAGCCGTTGGACCTAGATAGTCTGACCTGAGGCCCGTAAGTGACATCATCAATGTCTTCTACAATTCTGTGCAGTCGTTTGCCCTGAAGCACTCTTGAGCACTCTGGAAAATCATATGCAACCAAAATTGGAATACAGACTGTAAGGTTTGTTTCAATGCTAAAGTTCTTGAACTTGGTAACCCACTTAAGAACAAATGCATGCAGTTAAAACAGAGTAAAGGTTGTTAGGAGATAAGAGGGGTGCTGTGAAGGTGTGCTGATGCTTAATATATGTGGACGTTTTAATTAACTTGACTGTACAAGTGTGGAAATGGGTAGAGTTGATGGTAACACATTACAGTGAGTAGAACTAATGCAGCTGGTCTATAAATGGTATTGTGGTTGAAAAGAGTAGACTTGGGATGTAAATGTCTTGGAATGTAATCTAGGGGCTAAATAACATAGTGAACACAGAGGTGGATGAGAAGTGTTAATAGTACAAAAGCAAAATGTCCTTCTCTGAAATAGAATGAATGTACATCACCATTGCAAGGTGGAAGAATGCCCAGATATGCAGGAAAACACAACTAATGTAACCTGTGAACTATAGACTACAGCAATCCTGTAATATTCTGGTATCAAAGCCAAATATGAACTGTGTTACTAATAGAGGCGTATGGAAAAGCTAGGAAATGTAATCTGCCATTCATAGTTAGTGGTCATAGTCCATTGATAATTTGTAACAAGTATTTTACAACAGCATACTGTTTTGGTTGAGCAGTGTTGTATGGTGATTCCACACACGTTCATGATTGTTTTATAAGTTCAAAACCTTGGTAATAAAATATATTTATAAAAATAAAAAAGTTACATAGTGAATATCCTTGTTTTTAGGAATACACATGGAAGTATTATGTGTTCAAAGAACATGGAGTATACAACCTACTCTCGCAAGTTCAGAAAATAGGTAGGGTGACAGATGGACAGACAGAATGATGCAGCAAACGTGGCCAAACGTTAGAAGTGGTTGACTTGGGTAGCTGAGGTACAGCTAGGTTAGAGGTCTCTGAATGGGTTTTGTGTAATTTTTGCAGCTGTCCTGTGAGTTTGAAATTACTTGAAAATGCAGAGTTTAAAGAAAAAAAATCACATGCAGCCAAGTAGATATGAATATATAAAATCTATTGCGTGAAGACTCTTCATGTTCACAAACATCAGATGCTCGTGGGCTATGGAGAAACCTTCATAGCTCCTGGCACAGCACCTGGCACACAGTAGGTGTTTTAAAAAGTCCCCGATTGGGCAGAGGAGGACCAGCCCAGCTAGTCCCGGGGTGGCTTCAGCAGCTCAGCTCTGCATTTACAAGACGCGCCTGGCACTCGGTGTGCCTTTCTCCAGTGCCGGAGGGCGTACCCCACGCCTGCCTCTTGCCCTTTGACCGGGATGCCTCCAGCTCCTACAGCAAGTCATATCTGAGATAAAAAGAAAGCACACAGGAAATTCACACACATTTAAGACTGAATAACAACCACAAGGCTATGGGTCAAAGCATCTGGGACACAGCTGGAGCAGGGCTTAGAAGGAAACATGGAGCTATGCGTACATTGATCAGATAACTGCAAAAGTTGAAATAATTGAGTCAATCCCTCAACCTAAGGAGATGAAAAAAGGCAAACAAGGAAAATACAAATAAACAAGATGGTTAGGAAAAGCACAGAAATATCATAGAGACTCCAAAATCACAGAAAGGCTGAACAAAATCAAAAGCTAGTATTTTAAAAGATTATTAAGGTAGACTGCTGGCTAAACTGACCAAGAAAAAAAGTGAAAAGATGCAAAACCAAAATATAGAACAAAAAAAAGGCAATTATAGAAAAACGGATTAAAAATAACATTAAGAGTATTATTAGCAATTAAGAGACAATAAATTTGAAAACCTGGTTGAAATAGATGCATACCTAGAATGACATAAAATGCTAAATTGGCATAAGAAGAAACAGAGAACTTATATAAATTCATAGATACTAAATAAATTGAAATGAGGAGCAAAGACCTCTACTTGTAACAAAGCAGAACACAACAAAACAAAATCGGCCTAACTTGCTTTATGTACTTAACTTTCAAGGAACAATGAACGCCTTCTTTATACAAGTTGTCGCAGAAAATAAAAAGCATGTAATACCCAAAGCATCTTATAAGGCAACTGTAATGTTTATTCCTAAACAGAGAGGTCAGTTTGAGAAATGAAATGCATAGTCCTATCTACAGTGATATGAAAATCCCTATGGAAGATAGTAAGTAACCAAATCCTTCAACAGTGTATTGAAGAAAATAAAACATCACGTGCAGGGCAAATTTATCCTAAGGATGCAAGGATGCTCCATTACTTAAGGTCTATTTATTTGACATATAGCATCAAAAGACTAAAAACTGATGATCTCAATTCATGCAGAAAAGTAATTTTAATTAGGTATTCAAATTAAAAAAATTAATAGAAAACTACGAATAGAAGGGAAAGATCTACAAACATTCCTTTTAAGAGCAGGAAAACATGCCACGTTGTTGTGGCCACGTCCTCTCCAGTTTCTTGGGCTTGCCCTGGACCAATGATCGAACGACAATGACGGACAAGTCCCGTGCCCAACACGGAGTAGCTACAACTGCAAGCAAAACAATTCCTTCCCTCTGCCCACACTGTCTAAGACCCCTCTCAGCATGAAGTAGAGTGGACATCATCCCAAATCCCTGGAGACCGAGGCGTGAACAAACATAAGGGGGGAGTGCGGCCAGGGACCAAAGCAGATTTCCTGTTATGGAAGTTAGTATTTTGTATTAACAGAGTAACCTGTGACATTGCTATAAAGCCAGTGTCTGGCCGGGGCTGAGGGGTGGGGAGGGGTGATCAGATGGAACAGCATTTTCAGAGCAGGGACACTGTTCTGTGAGGCACTATAACGACTGATACATGACACTGTGCATTTGTCAAAGCCTCTAAAACTGCACAGCACAAAGTGTAAACCAAAATGTAGACTATAAAAAAATAGACTATAGACTCCAGTTAGAAGTAGTGTTTCAGTATTGGTTCATCAGTTGTAACAAATGTACCACACTAATGTAAGATAACAATAGGGGAAACCATTGTTTGTGTGTGTGTGTGAGGGGGTGGCATATGGGAACTCTCTGTACTGTCTGCGTAATTTTTATGTAAATCTAATACTTCTCTAAAATTAAAAAAAGTTAAATGAAATGATCAGGAAAAGGTGGTGCTATCACTCCTACTGTTAAACATATTTCTTTAAGAGGGAGAAAAAGAAATAACAGAGGAAGAGGTGTAACGGTCACCATTTCAAGAAGCCTGAACATCTTCCCAGAGAAACCAAGAGAATCCACAAACTGTCGGAATAATAAAGCTATTCAGGAAGTTTTCATGACAGAAGGTAAAGAATTCTATAACCCTTCTGCACCGCAAACAGGAAATGGAATTAAAAATAAGATAGCAGTCACAATAGCCCCAGGTTTATAAAATGTCTAGGAATTCTCTAAGTCACTACTAAGACATTTGACAAAGCCCTGGTAATAAAAACCATGAGTTAATGGCACCAGCACAGGCAAAAAGGCCAGCGAAACACAGAGGACTGCGCCGATGGACACTCCTACGTACATGGCGTGGCGGTCTGGAGCTGCGTGTCCCCCAGAAAAACTTAAACGTAGCCCATTCCTGTGGGTGGGGACCCACCGTGGGCAGGACCTTTCCTGAGGTTGCTTTGGTTAGGGGGTGGCCCAGGCCACTCAGGATGGCTTGAGTCCTATGACTGGAGAGCCCTTTATAAGTGGAACGAAAATCAGAGCGAGAAAGAGCTGTGGAGGCAGGAGGGTGGGCCCCGAGGAGAAGGAAAAGACAGGAGACGCCACCACGTGCTTGCCAGGGACAGGCTAAGGGCCAAGGACCCCTGGCCCCCGCCCCAGAACGCCACAGTTTTCGGGGAGAAAGCGTTGCTTTGATGATGCCTTGAGCTGGATACTTACCCAGCTTCAAAAGCGTGAGCGGATGCATCCCCACTGCTTGACCCCGTCCCTTTCCTGGCACTGTCGAGCAGCCAAGGGAGCTAGGGCACGCGGGAGCTCAGTGCTGGAGAGCGACGGCGCCCGTGTCACGGGGAAAGGCTGTGCCGGACGCTGCTGGAAAACGTGGCTCAATATGTAGAGAAAAACGGAACTAGATCCCTACTTCACATTATATGCGGATTAAAGGCCTAAGTGTGACAGGCGAAATTAGAGTTAGAAAGGGAGGGCGGGAGAAACGCTTGGATCCAGGGCTGGGAGAGCTTTTAAAGGAAGCCTGCAGCTCTTGCGCATCCTTTTCTCGATATTGTGGCTGATTTCCTGGATTTCATTCAGACGTTGTCCTGGAATGTTTACTTTATCCATCATATTTCTGAATTAAGTGTAAAGAAAAACTACTTTCTATGGGCAGGTTTCTTTATCTAGCTGTGGCTCAATTCCTCATCTTTAAAAATTGGGGTAGGGAAGCGGATTTGGCCCAACAGATAGGGCGTTCTGCCTACCACATGGGAGGTCCAGGGTTCAAACCCAGGACCTCCCCTTGACCTGTGTGGAGCTGGCCCATGTGCAGTGCTGATGTGTGCAAGGAGTGCCCTGCCACGCAGGGTGTCCCTCGTGTAGGGAAGAGCCACACGCAAGGAGTGTGCTCCACAAGGAGAGCCGCCCAGTGCGAAAAAAGTGCAGCCTGCCAGGAGTGACGCCACACACACGGAGAGCTGATGCAGCAAGATGATGCAACAAAAAGAGACACAGATTCCGGGTGCTGCTGACAAGAATCCAAGCGGACACAGGAGAACGCAGAGCGAATGGACACAGAGAGCAGACAGCTGGGGGTGGGGAAGGGGAGAGAAATAAAAAAAAAAAATGGGGTAGAAGAGAGTCTACTTGAAAAGGTTGTGAGGATTGAATGAGTGTGAATGTATATATTTATATATATAATATAATACATAGAAATAACGTGATGCCCAGTGCCTAGTAGGTGCTATGTAAATGTGAGTTACTTACTAATGAGTGTTATTTATACTCTGTAAAAACTGTTCTGGGTATTTCTATGTCAAAGCCTTCTTATTTTAAAAATAGACGTACTCTACGGTGCCTCTACTGCATTGGAAGGGACTAATGAAGGACGCCCATTTCCCCTCACCCCTGTCCTAAACAGTCTGGGAGATAAAACCAGGCAGGTGGTTATCAAGATCCCACCTTGATTACGGTGAAGCCGGCGTTGGCGACTGTGGCCTCAGTCAGCTGGCCAAGTGGGCCCTCCAGTCCCTGGCCTCAGAACTAGCCAGACTCACCCAGTGACCATCACCAGCAGGTCGGGACAGTCCCCCCAACCCCCCCTCCCCAAGGAACGCCTGTGCCCAAGCTCAGCCTGAGGCAGAGAGAGGAGAGGCCACGGCCCTCCAGGTAGAAAGAAGGGGTGGGCCACGCCAGCGGCTCCAACGTCCCCAGCCCGGGGCGGTGGTCCTGGCCACAGCCCAGGTCCCCGCCTCCCTCGTTCTCACAACGCCCGCTGCAATTCCAGGCAAGTGCCCCGGGCATCTCTGCAGAAGCTCAGGGTCCCAGGGCAGGGGGGCTCCATCACCCTGTCTCTGTCCCACCTGGAACGTGGGGACCCTCCCCGGATCCGGCAGGAGAAGAGGAAGGTGGCGGCTCTTGCCCTGACTCTTCAGTGCCCCAAGGCCATGGGTGGCCCCTGCGCCCGCTGCCCCCTCCTGCGGGGGCCCTAGCCATCCCGCTGCACTCCTCCCCGCCCTGGCTGCTGGTCCCCGTTAAACTCCCTGGTGCACATTTGTGCACTGGAGCATGTATTCCAGGACCCAGGCTAGGGATGGTGGTAGGTGTAGCTCATCCCCACCGAGGGAGAGAAAGAGCTTCTCCAGGGTGCCATGGAAACTGCAGAGTCAAGGGAAGCGTGTGCCACAGGCTCCTCGTGCTGCCCGTACACACTCACACACCTCTGCGAACCATCACGCCCAGCCAGCTGTGGGACCCGGGCATCGTCTGGGTGCCTCGTTCCACCACGGCACAGCCGGGCTGCAGCCCTGGGCGCCACGTCGCCTGGGGCTCAGTGCTTTGGGAGTGCTGGTCCAGACCATCCCCAAACACCGAAGCCAGCCCTGCTGCGGCAAACCGCTTTGAACTGATGCTTGGTATAAAGGCATGGAAGACAACGATCCATATTTCATTTCCTACCACCCAATAATAATTTGAGAAATGCAGAGAAATACACTGTTCACAATTTAACATTTACTCCCAATGAATATGACTCATTTACAGGGAAATGCAACCCATTATGAAAATCATAATTTGTGCTCAGTGCCAGGAAAATGTATTCTCAATTTCATTGTACCCTAGGCCTGGCTACAAATGCCGAGAATGGTTTTGCAGTATAGATTCTCAGCTAGCAGGGTTCACAAACCTAGGGTAAAGAAAGTCTTGTTGAACACAGCATGCACCATTTTAAATGAAAATGCCAAAACACATCAGATTTTCTTGCCAGGATGACAAAATTGAAATTGCCCCTCATTTACATGAGGCAACCATAAATGCTAAAATACAAATTATCCTGCATTCAAAATGATCCTGCCTGTGTGCTCTCCTTACTAACTTATTCATTCTGCAGTTCCTGGTGCAGTAAACCTCTTGCCGTCTCCTGATCTTTTCAGAAAATACCAGTCTTTGAATCTCGAAATTAAATTGCATTTAAGCAACACCACAAATTCTGTATCTGTTAAGATTATTTCAGTGCTTTCATGACTTGCATTTATGATAATATGCACCCATTTGTCACCCATTCTAGAATTCACGCCTAATAAGACATAAATCACTGATAGTCAGAAGCAGCAGTATCGTTCATCTTATAGTTAGAGCAGTAATAAAAAGATGTCAGGTGATATAAACGGCAGCATTTCAATGACTCAGAATTAGAGGTGCGGAGTGAGTGAGCTGTTTATTTTGCTGGTTAAAGAAAGATTAAAAAAAAAATCTACATCCGAGTAAGAAATATTCAGAGACCAGATGGTAATTGGTGGAAAAAAATAAGTGAATTAAACCTTGAGATGTGTCATTGTGCCTACAAAGAAATTCCCAGATCAGGTCAGAAGCCCTGTGTATTAGCGATGGCTCTCGGAAGCAGCTGGGGTACTCTTTGCTTTGTTCCGGAGCATGCTCTGAGAATAAAAGAAAAACCGTCTGGAACAACAGTGGTGGCTTTCCTGGAAAGGAAAATAGCGATTTTGTGTTTCTTCACAGTTTGGAGGTGAAGGAGAAGAGTGAGGGGAAATAGGTAAAGGTGAATTCATTTGACTCCAAAGGTAACATATGTGTAGCACTTCTGTACCTTGATATTGTAATGGAAATATCATTTGATTTAATTCCCTTTAAAAGTAAGCTGTGAAATGGCATGAAGCTTTGGCTGGGCCGAGGGGGCAGGTTGGCTGGGGAGGTGGGCTTGAGACCAGCTCAGCGATAGGTTTGCACGAAGGGAAGGTGATGCAGAAATTAAGAAATAAAGGACAGAAAGAAAGACACGAGAGAGAAAATAAAGATGGGACCAGGGGCTCAACAGCTTCTGTAACTGAGAGCCTCGACCCTAGTTTCCACATCGTATTTATTAGAAATTACAGAGCAGTAGCTATCCATGTTTACTTTCAAGGCTGCTTGTTATAAAGCTGTAGCACCGGCAATGCTAGGGAGCGGGCCTTAGAAAGTTCAGATGCCTCCGCTCGCAAATAATTTTCGTGCTGACCAGACAGCGTTCTGTCTAGTCAAGGCTGGTGTTCCCAAGCCCACACTTCTTATCTGTGTTGTGGAAACGTTTCAACTTCAAGCCCGATTCCCACAGTCAAATTCAAGCTGTTTTCCCACAGTCTGAGGTTGGCTGGACCGGAATCGAGCCCTCCCCAGTCCCTCGCTGGCCGCCTCCCCCTCTCCTCCTGCCTGTGCTGGACTTCCAGGACGCCAAGTGGAGTTGCGCCAAGGGCTCCCTAAGCTTGTGCACTCTCACCAAAATCGCGTTAGCACAAGGTGGAGTTACAACGGGGGTCTCCTCACCAGCCTGAGAAATAGTTGAGAAGAAGTTTCCAGACACGGGAAGCCCAAGTGGGGTCTAGAACCCTATCGTGCTCTAGCGAGTCGCCTGGCAAGTGCGGGCGCCATGTCTTCCCGGTGCCTGAGGAGAGGAAGCCCCGGGGAGCTAGGGCCAGGGAGCCCCGGGGAGCAGGGCCAGGGAGCCCCGGGGAGCAGGGCCAGGGAGCCCCGGGGAGCGCGGGCCAGGGAGCCCCGGGGAGCGCGGGCCAGGGAGCCCCGGGGAGCACGGGCCAGGGAGCCCCGGGGAGGAGGGCCAGGGAGCCCCGGGGAGAGTGGGCCAGGGAGCCCCGGGGAGAGTGGGCCAGGGAGCCCCGGGGAGCAGGGCCAGGGAGCCCCGGGGAGCAGGGCCAGGGAGCCCCGGGGAGGAGGGCCAGGGAGCCCCGGGGAGCGTGGGCCAGGGAGCCCCGGGGAGAGTGGGCCAGGGAGCCCCGGGGAGAGTGGGCCAGGGAGCCCCGGGGAGAGTGGGCCAGGGAGCCCCGGGGAGAGTGGGCCAGGGAGCCCCGGGGAGCAGGGCCAGGGAGCCCCGGGGAGGAGGGCCAGGGAGCCCCGGGGAGCAGGGCCAGGGAGCCCCGGGAAGAGTGGGCCAGGGAGCCCCGGGGAGAGTGGGCCAGGGAGCCCCGGGGAGCAGGGCCAGGGAGCCCCGGGGAGCACGGACCAGGGAGCCCCGGGGAGCAGGGCCAGGGAGCCCCGGGGAGGAGGGCCAGGGAGCCCCGGGGAGCAGGGCCAGGGAGCCCCGGGGAGCAGGGCCAGCTGGCCAAGAGCCGCCCGACGCCCAGAGGTGCCGACGGCTGGGCGGGCGGTCGAGGGGCGATCGGGTTCTCTGGACGTGGAAGGCCGGGGCCGCCCGCCAACACCAGGGCGGAGGCAGCCCGTGCTGGGTGTGAATTTCAAGCGCTGGCACCAGAGTGTCTAAGGCAGCAGTTGGAAATCCCGGGGTGTTGGGGACGCTGGCTTACGACCTTGGGCGCCCTGAGAAATGCAGCAGGAGGGTCTTCTGGCAGCGAGTGGTGCCTCCCGGGTGAAGGAGAGGGATGGGCTCTGTTTCCACTTGCCTCGTCCCAGCACGGATGTCCGCAGGTAAGGCAGCCCTTTCGGGAAGGGGCCAGGGGACCTGAAGAAGTCTGGCTGGCTGGAGGGAATTACCCTGTGCTGAGTCAGGGTGGGCAGAGGTTCTAGAAGAGGCCCGGGGAACTAGCGCCAGCTTGCTGTTAGCGGGTGGGAGCTGGCGCCTCCGCTTTACTGATGCCCACTATTATTATTTATTATTTATTATTTATTTCTTGAGCACTTATTTCTTTTTTATTGTATTTTTTTGAAGATACGTAGATCACGAAAAATGTTACATTCAAAATATTAGAGATTCTCGCATACCCCACACTCCACCCCCCCACCCCTCCCACGTCAACAGCCTCTTCCATCATTGTGGCGCATCCATTGCGTTTGGCGAATACATCTTGGAGCACCGCTGCACCCCATGGATAGTGGTTTATATTGTAGTTTACACTCTCCCCCAGTCCATTCAGTGGGTTATGGCAGGATATATAATGTCCAGCATCTGCCCCTGCAATATCATTTAGGACAACTCCAAGTCCCCAAAATGCCCCCACATCACAGCTCTCCTTCCCTCTCCCTGCCCTCAGCAACTCCCGTGGCCACTTTCTTCACATCAGTGCCTCAGTTTCTTCCATTGCTAGTCACAGTAGTTCTGTAGTAGAATATCAGTCCCAGGGTTCACAGGATGCAGGAATAAAATATGGATTAGAGTGGAATTCCTGGTATACTCACTATTATGGGCCGCAGGCATGTCACGTAATCTCTGTGAGCCTCACTGGCAAGAGAATGTGGTCAGACTCTCTCACTGGGTTGTTCGTAAGCGTTCAGTATCCCTGGCGCACACGTGGCGCTCCGTGAATCACAGCAGTTATGCTGAGGTTAATCGAGAATGCCAGGCTTGGGGTGTAATTGAAATCTTTGCACGGAAAGGGCTCCCTAAGCATTTTCTCAGGGTCTCTTGATTTAACGTCAACGCGCGCCGGCCCATAGGAGGAGACCGTGTCAGCACCCACGCACAGAGGCTCCCCTGGAGACAGCATGGGAAAGGGCGCCCTCTTCCCCGGGTTTGGCAAGGGCCTTTCTTCCAGGTCCTGCTGACCAGCGAAAAGCCGGGCACAGTTCAGGCCCTGGCTCCATCAGGCCGGAGCACCTGGCCAGGATGCAAATGCCTCCTGATAACGAGGTGAAAAGCCGGCTGCCTACGTCGGCCCTGCACGTCCATCCCACGCAGTGAGGCCCAGCGCTGGTCAGCCATGTGCGAAGAGCCACCGAGGCCCAGCTGCTCCTGGCTGCAGGGGGCGGGGTCCCCGGGACCCTCGAGGCCTCTCTTAGAGTTGTTCTCTGGGCTGCCTGTCTTTTCTCCTCCAACAGTACTGACCCCGTGGAAACTTCAAAGTAAACCTTTGGCTGTCCAGCTCACGTGGCCTCGACCAGCGTGGGCTTTGCCCGTGGCATCTGTTCCTGGAGACTGCCCTGTCCCTCGGAATGCCCATGATGACACTGCGGCTGGCACTGCCTGCACCCCACCCTGGACTCACGGAAAGGGGCTCCCGGCTGACGCGTCGCTGACACCCGTCCACAGCCCTCTGGACTCCGAGGCTCCAGTGCTCCTGGACACGTGGTGTCCGGCTGTTAGAAGACATCAGCCTGGAGCTGGACACGTGGTAGGAGCCGAGGTTCACACACAGCGACGTGAGGACGTCTGTCCCTTACAGGGCAGCGCCCACGACACGGTGACTGACGCCTCAACAGGCTGACGCCCCTGATCAGGTAAGCTGCAGGTGAGCTAACTGCGCTGGTTACCTAACGCCTAATGAGCCGCTCTAATAAATACCATAAATACCGGCGTGGCCAGAGTGCCCTGGGCCCAGAGCTGCCCGGTCCTACGGCACCGCTGTTCTGTGGGAGAATATCAGCCCCAGGGTCCACAGGATGCAGGAATAAAATATGCATTAGGGTGGAATTCCTGGCATGCTCACTATTTAGGGGCCGTAGGCATGTCGCGTAATCTCTGTGAGCCTCACTGGCAAGAGGATGCTGGCTCGTGGCCAGCTCGTGGCTCGCCCGTGGCTCGGAGTCGCTGGTGGAAAGAGCTCAGCCCCGTCGCCCGCCCGTGCAGCCTGGGCCATCGGTCGGTGGCTGGGGGCCTCCTAGGACACCAAGACCCCCAAAACCACAGGGGAGAGGGTGCCAGACACCAGAAGAGCCAGGAGGCTGCTCCCAGTGGGACCGGCGGGCCTCGTGAGCCCCTCCTGACGGGGACATGGCTTGGGCTGAGCGCAGCTGGGAAAAGGGTCAGAGCAGAGCAGGGTCCAGAGAGAGCTGGCACCAGGCCAGCCTCTGCCCGGCACGGGCGCCTCCCCGACCTGGGCCAAAGCGCTCGGGCCGCCCTCATGGGGTCTCCCTGGCCTCCCTGGCCGGCACGCATTCTCTCCCAGTTCTCACCAGCAGAGTCTAAAGGTGCAGCTGGAGGCGGATTCGAGGGGGAAGCTTCAGGAAGGATGGAGCCTGAAGTGGAAGAAGGTGCCACGGCCTCAGCACCCGGGACGGCCGGACAGTTCAGGAGAGGACGTCCTGGTGATAAGCACGCGCTGGCGGGAGCGCAGGACCTTCGCCACGCTCCTGGGGAGGCGGCGTTAGGAAGCAAGCAGGCGGGGCGGCCGGGCGCCCCCCTATAAAGCTCGCCACGCAGCGCTGTGTTATTGTCGTTACTGATTATGAATTGTTGTTTATTATTATTCGGTTTCTCCTCCATGGAAAGATTAGAGGTCAGTGATGGCAAAACGCCCCCGTTGAGTTTTCTCTCTGGGTCTTTTTTTTTTTTGTTAAAGATTTTACTTTTTAAAATTATTTAGTTTTTATTTATTTCTCTCCCCTTCCCCCACCCCCCAGTTGTCTGCTCTCTGTGTCCATTCGCTGTGTGTTCTTCTGTGACTGCTTCTATCCTTATCAGCAGCACCAGGAATCTGTGTTTCTTTCTGTTGAGTCATCTTGTTGTGTCAGCTCTCTGTGTGTGTGGCACCATTCCTGGGCAGGCTGCACTTTATTTCGCGCTGGGCGGCTCTCCTTACAGGGCACACTCCTTGCGCGTGGGGCTCCCCTACGCGGGGACACCCCTGCGTGGCAGGACACTCCTTGCGCACATCAGCACTGCGCATGGGCCAGCTCCACACGGGTCAAGGAGGCCCGGGGTTTGAACCGCGGACCTCCCATGTGGTAGGTGGACGCCCTAACCACTGGGCCAAGTCCACTCCCTTCCGGGTCTTTTTCTGGACTTGGGTGGTTGTGCCTCCCAGCTTCAGCCTTCAGGTAGACCAGCCGCCCTTCTCTACCCCCGGCACAGCACCTGCCCTGGGATCCTGGGCGTGATTGAAGCTTTTCCCTTGTTCTTTGGGTGATTTGTGCTAAGTAATAAACTGCTCATTTACTAAAACAAAACAAAACAAAAAAAATCCTCAGGGCTCATCGTGGACAGTTACTACGGCTCGGGGCCAGCCCCGCCTCGCCTGCTTGGTGGCTCCCGCCTCGGCATGGAAGGCGTTGCCGTGGCAACGAGAAGCTGCAGCTGGCCAGGCGCCGACAGTGGCCCACGCCCCGCGGGCCGGCTCTGGGGCTAATTAAAAGGTCCTGTGCGCGGGGTCACCTTGTAAACGAGGCGTGTCGGGCGGTGACCGTGTGCCAACTGCTCAGTCCAGCAGCGCCCGGGTCGCGGGCCCTGCGGGCAGGTGTCTGCAGCCTGGAGGCCCCTGCCCGGCCCGGAATCCCCGGGGCCGCCGCCGTGCTGCGGGGGGCTCTGTTATGAACGAGCTGAACCTGGTTCTGCCAGGCGCGCCCGGCGCGGGGACCTGGGGGCTAGAGCAGGCTGGGCCTCTCCCGGCACCCTCGCAGCGCGTACGGGTGTGTGGGTGCGGGTGTTTCCCGAGGGCTGTGGACCGAGCGCTGGGGGAGGGCGGGCCCGTGGGGCTTTGGGGCCCCAGGATGGGCCTGGCCGTCATCGGGACCGGGCACCGTGCAGCCACCCTACCTGGGCCTTTGCCTCCCTCTAGGGGGCCCAGGGGCAGCGGCTCTGAAACCCCGGGGAGCCTGGAAACGTGGGGTCGGGACCTTGCCCGAACCTGGCCCTGGTGGCCGCGGCGTTGGCTTGGGCGTCTTGCTCCCACCTGCCCCGGTGACCCTTCCTCACGGGCCCCCCTGAGCGTGCCAGCTCCAAACAGAGAGCTGAAGCAAGGACTCAGAGGGTGTGCGTCTACACTGGGGTTGAACCCTTGCCCTGTGGACACCCTTGGAAGCCGTGCGGGACAGAAGGTCACTTCCCTGGAGAGCCTCGAAGCCGCCGCAAGGGAGGGGCCGGGGTTTTACAAGGGATCCCAACACGGAGGGAACTGACACCCCCAGGAAAGCCGCCAGAGCCGCCCACAGGGCTCTTGTGACCTAGCTCGGATTCTCCAGAGCATCTGGTCCACCCCCACGCCAGTGCTCCCTGCCTCAGAACCCCCCTGCAGCTTCTGGGAATGAAGCAGGAACTCCTAGAAAGTGGTCTGGCGAGGATCTGGTGGCCCTCAGGATTCCCAGGGAAGTGGATGTGGCTCAAGCAGTTGGGTGCCTGCCTACCACACAGGAGGTCGTGGGTTCCGTTCCTGGTGTCTCCGAAGAAGACAAGCAAGGCAGCGAGCTGATGCAATGGGCTGGTGTGGCAAGCTGACACAACAAGGTGCAGAGAGGTGACGTAACAAAGAGACACAGTGAGGAAACACAATGAAAGACACACGCAGGAGTGGAGGTGGCCCAAGCTAACAGGCACCTCCCTTCCACATGGGAGGTTCTGGGTTCAATTCTCGGTACTTTCTAAAAAACAAAAAAAAGAAGACAAGCACACAATGAACAGACACAGAGAGCAGACAGTAAGCACACACAACCAGGGAGAAATAAATAAACCTTAAAAAAAAAAGATCCCCAAGAACCCCAGCACCCACCTGTTCCTCTTCCCAGTGGGCGCGGCTCTGTTTAGGGAGGTCAAAGCACTTGGGGGGCCAAGCACCCCCTCGTCTCTGTGTGACTGCGGGCAAGTTAGCCGATCCATCGTCCTGAGATGGGGCCAGGAGCACTTCTTTCAGAAAGTTGAGAGGGTCCAAGAGAACAGTTGGTGGGAGGGCTTGGAGAACACTGGAATACGTGGGGGCCAGTCCACATGGGTGGCTTAGTTAGGGTGCGCTGGGTGAGCTCAAACGACAGAGGCTTTGAAAAGAAGCTTCTCTTGGAGCAGCTCTGGCAGGTGGAGCAGCTCGGGCAGGTGGAGCAGCTCTGGCAGGTGGAGCAGCACTGCTCCACCCCGTCCCCAGGTGGCTCCACCACCTGCATCGGAGCCTGTGGGAAGGGAGAGGAGAGGCAGGGCCTGCGAGGCGGCAGGTGCACTCACCACTTCTCCCCCGTGCTCGGCTGCCAGCAGGAGAGGGGGCCCGAGGCTCCAGCCTTGCCTGCCATGGTGGTAGTCGTTTCTTCAGTGACCGGGGAGCCCGACAGGAAAACAAGGCCGAGGACGGCCTTTCCTCACCCGAGATTCGTGCCTCGCTCACAGGCCCCGCGTCGATGCTTAGGGGACCGCAGTGGCCAGGCGGGAGCGGCCTGGAGATGCTCCTTGCTGTGCTGGAGCCCCACTGCGACGTGGCTCCGTAGCCCGCAGGATCGTGAGGCTCCAAGGGGCTAGCACGGCTCTCCCCCAGCAGCGGCCGGGGGCTGGGGGACACCGGCCCGGTGCCAACTCATTGCTGAGCCCGGAGTGACCAGCCCTGACTTTGCCCAGAGAGGGGAGCGGGGAGGAGGTGGTGGGAGGCGTGCAGCCCAGGCCGCTGTGCTGCCCGCGGACCCCAGGAGCCAGGGGCAGCAGGCGGTGTGGCTGGGTGGTCCCCAGTGCCCATTGCTGCGCCCGCTGCCCCTGGCCTCAGCTGGCCTGCTCAGAGGCCGTCGGCCAGACCGTGCCTCGGGGGCTGCATAGGCCTCCAGCTGGCGTGGCCCAGCCCGTGGAGGCCGGAGACCCTCCCCCCTCCGCCCGCGGCTTACCTCCAGGTCCACGTTTTACCAAGCCTCGGTGCCCACGGCAAGCATCCTTCCTGGTCCTTGTCTTCCAATCCCCGCTCGTCCCGCTAGCGGGGCAGTGGCACCGGAGCAGTGCCCAGCGCAGCGTCCCTTGCAAGGCTGGGGCGCTTTTCTCGGGACCAGGAACAGCCTTAGGGGACCAAAAGGGGCTGGGCAGAACCTTACCAGAGAAGCTCGTGGGGCGCTCCAGGGTGGACAAAGCCTGACACTTTCAGACTTCCATCAGGCTTTCCTTTTTTTTCAATTTTTTAATTTTTTTTTTTTTTTTACACTTTCAAAATTAAACTTAATAGATCACAAAGAACGTTACATTGAAAAACATGAAAAACATAAGAGGTTCCCATATACCCCACTCCCCAACCCTCCATTCCATCATTTTTGTAAATTGTAATTTTTGGAAGATACATACATCACAAAAAAAGTTACACTAAAAAATATAAGGGGTTCCCGTATACACTCTATGCCCCCACCCCACTCCTCCCACATCAACAACCTCCCCCATCATTGTGGCACACTCATCGCAATCGGTGAACACGTTTTGGAGCACTGCTGCACCACATGGATGATAGTTTACCCTGTAGTTCACACTCTCAGTACATTCAGTAGGTTAAGGCAGGACATATAAAGTCCAGCATCTGACCCTGCAATGTCATGTAGGACAACTCAAAGTCCCCAAATGCCCCCACATCACATCTGTGCTTCCCTCTTCTTGCCCCCAGCCAACTACTGTGGCCACTTTCTCCACTTCAATGCTACAGCATTGGACTTAGCCAGGTCAGCTTAGAGGGAGGTGAAGAGGGTCAACCACCACACCAGGGAGCCAAGAGTGCCTACAGCTGCAAGCAGAGGAGTTGCAGCCATCACCCATGTGGGATCCATCAGGCATTTCTGAGACCTGTTTAATTGCTCCCCACAGCATCTAGGAGCTTTATTTTCATTTATTAGCTGCTGCAATGTTTGGACTATCTATCTGTTTCATTGCATTATTGTGTATATTTTTACCCATACTAAAAGATAAATAAGCAAGAATTTCAAGATTGATGTAAACCTTTGTGTTAAAATTACCTATTCGTTATTAACTGCCTTAGAAATTAAAGAGTAGCCAGGTACCTTCTGAAACAATTTGAAGCAAAAGTTGCAACTATTTATCAATTAATTTAAACTCCACTGAGGGATTTGCATATGCAGGGATGTTAGGATTTGGTCTAATGGATTGAATTTAGACTACTCCACAGAATGAATTCCGAGATGGGGTTATATATATTCACAAAGCTGCAACTTCCTGAAGTTTTCTTGGCAGAGCCAAAGAATATATTAAAACCTGGACTCTTTCTGTGTTTCCCAGAAGAAATCAGCAGTCAGTTTCTTCTACCATAAAATTAATCCAGAAAGTAAATGCACATAACATAAGAAATAATTCTGTGAGGACACACAGCTTCTTTAAGGTGACAATATCCAATACGATTTTTGCCCTGTCATTTGGTGACCCTTTGAAAAATATGTCAAATCTTATCTAACTGAATTCGAAACAGACCATAGAAGATTTCCAGGAAGCTCTCATGGGGATCAAAATGAGGATTTACAGCAATGGAAATAAATCTAATTTCTAAAATGATTTTTGATAACATTGTGCTAATGGCCTTTAGGGAAATTCTTATCCTGAGAAGCAGTGAGCTGCTGTGTATTCAATCAGTGAAGCAATGTTGGAGGGAGGCAACTTGCAAATTAAAGAGAAGGCCATTTGTCTAAAACTAATGAGACAATTACCCCCCTCCCTAATATATAGCAGAAAACCAAGCTGAGGGGGAGACTGGATGGTTTTGTAGATATCACACAACCTTATTCCAAAGATTCTGTTATGAATTAGTGGCCAGAGAAAAGGAGGGAATAATTCAGTAGAAAGAAGAGAATTTTACGTTGAAAGAGTGTGAAATGTACAGTTTATTCTCCCCCCAAAAAAGGCTAAAAACTTGTCCCAGTGTCTTGAAAATTGGGCTCAGGTCAGGGCTAGAGAATGAGCCCCATCTCCTCCTGATTTGTACATGGCACACCTTGTCCAGGAAGCTGCCGTGTCCCTGGACATCTGGACGCCCACGGGGGACTTGAGGCATAGACAGGGGTCTCCTCCATGGGGGAATCAGAGACCACTGGAGACCACCACACCCCGTGCCTCGTGGCCGCGGGCTCCTCTGGGGATGGCGGACCAGCCTCTAACCTTGACGCCCCCTCCTAGAACTCCCCCCCTGCCCTGCACGTGAGCAGCCAACCTCCTCCCCAGTGGCCCAGGGATGTCTTGCATAGACTGTGCAGTCTAAATGGAGACCAAGTGGGGCCCTCACCAGGTGAGTGCCCTGAACTGGAACTCGTGAGCCATTTGTTCGGGGAACAAATACACTCGAGTACGTGTTTTTATAACAAAACCAAGCCCAGCCTGGCCGCCGTGTGGGAAGGGCCAGTGTGGCCTGCCTTCCGGGGAAGTCGCGTAGGAGCCCTAGAAGACTTCGGCATCCAGAACCCAATCAATTAAAACTCAGCGGAGCCAAGGGCCACTCACCTGAAGTCACAGGCTGTGCTGGCCGCTCTGGGTTCTCGATTGAGGTGTGAGCAGCAGAAGCAATTGACAGTAAGTATGGATGGCGGTTTGGTAGAAAACACAGTTGCGTCCAGCATGGAAAAACCCTTGATCCAAACAGGAAGAGGCTGGGCAGAAGTGGGTAGTAAGAGATGTGAGCCCAGAAAAGAAACAATGTAGCAAACTTGCTTGCCCCTCTATATATCTTCCTAGAAAAGAAACAATGTAGCAAACATGCTTACTCCCTCTGTGCCTCTTCCTCCTCTTAGTTTGCCAGGGCTGCCATGACAAACTCCCCCCGCGGGTGGACTTAAACATCAGGAATTGACGGCCTCGTGGTTTTGGAGACCAGAAGTCCAACATCAAGGTGTGGGCAGAGCTTGCTTTCTCCTGGAGTCTGTTGCATTACGGTGACAATATCCTCCCCTCCCTGGTCATCTCTCCCTGCTTTCCCCTGATTTCTGACTCCTTTTGACTTCTGGCTTCTATTGACTGCATCCAAATTTCCTACGTGTATAGGGACTCCCTTCAGTTTTGTCTCATTTAAATAGGATCGTCTAGATCCTCTTGACCAGTGAGTCCACACCTTCACTAAAAACCGGTTCAAAGGTCCCGTTTATGAAAGGTTTCCTGCCCACAGGGCCAGGGCTTAGGAAGCGAACGTGTCTTTGTGGGGCATTCGGTTCAATCCCCAACGTTCTCCAGGAATCCCGCACCCCTTGGAGGGTTCCCTGGGTAAAATCCAAGGGTCTCTGCGTTGAACCCAGGAGGCGCTCAGTGTGAGTAGGTGAGTCGGGGGGTCTAGAAGCAGAGGGGAATATGTCTTGAGATAACGGGCAAAGCAGGTGGTCACGATAGTCCAGAGCAGGATGTTAGAAGCATGAAAAGAGAGTAATTTGGACTGAGCCTTCACCACGTCCAGGATTTTCCAAAGATGAAACAGCCTCTTTAGCTGTGAAATGGGGCCACTTGGGAGGCGAGGCCGTGGCACAGCGTTCTAGTAAGAATTTTCACTCCCCTGCTGTGCTGCTCTTCATGCAAGCCTCGTCCTGTCCACCCTGACCCCTCTTCCTCTGCCTTTCTTAGAAGGACCAAGATGATCGAGTCCCTTTTGTGTTCATTTCGGCTTTAATTTATCAGAATAATTATGTGCATAGAGCTCAGAAGGCGGGGAGAGAGACAGCTGTGGTCTGAGGCCACGTTTTGGAGTAGCTGAAGGCTACTCCAGTGACTCTGAGCCTCGTGTTTGGCACTTTCTCCTTTAGGAGTGTCTGTGCTCCCGGGTGCCCAGGGAACCCCCTTGGCCCCCAGCTCCAGTGTCTGATGGCCCATCCTCTCCCTGGTACCTCTCCTTGGATGTCGAAAGGGTGTCTAGCTGACCAGCCCCGATGGCCAGGGCTCTCAGCCCTGTTACGTGTTCTCGGTGCAGTGTCATCACCCACAAAGACCTCATCTCGACGCGTTCTTCAGTGTGACTCGGCTCAGGGACTGTCTCCTTAATGAAACGTGAATGCCGAGGGCGCACCCCTCCAGCTCCCTGACCCTTGCACTCCAGCAAGCAGCATCTGTCTCAATGAACGTCTCCACTCTGGCAACAGTTTCATAGAGAATCCAAGGTCTGAACCCCAAAACTCTTGCTTAAACATGAAGGCCTGGGGCCTCTCGGCGAGCAGGGGTCTAGATATGTCAGTCTAGGTAAGCCTCGTCAGGGGAAGCCATTGGTTCCGACACCACCCGCATCTGACGAAATTCCCCGCTGGACTTGATAGATGGCTGGGATCAATTAAAATTGTGGAAAATACTAGCACTTTTACTAGTATTTGCCGGGGCTTCGGCATTCACAAGACGTTGTACGGCCTTTACCCCAAGCTGGGAAGATACCGCAGGGCTGCCCGGCTGCCCAGGCGGAGCTGATGCCCCCGTCTTCTTGGCTGGAAATCACGGCTGGATGAAGAGTGGAAATGGCCCAACAACCCTCCGCGTTGGCAGTTGCTGGCTCCGCAGCCTCAGACGAGCACACGGGGAGCGGAAAGGGCCTCACGGCTCAGGGAAAGCCGCCGCCACCCTCCCAGGATGGATGCGAGCTGGCCCAAGGCACGGCAGCTGGTCCTCCTCCTTCCACCCACCCCTGCCGGCTGCCGCGTCCTCTGTCGTCCCAGCTGGCACCGTGGCCTTCTTTACAAAGCTGCCCCAGTCTCGTCCCCGCCCCTGTTATAAGTAGCCCCCAGAGAGAACCACCACTTGATAGTGCGCTGGGTAAAGTGTGGGGGGCAGCGAGGCTGAGGAGGGTCCCCGCGGCTGCGCTGCACTGGGCTCTGTGCTTCCGGAAGGCCGCGCTGGCGGTCCTCGTGCTGACCCGCCTATGGGAAAGCAAAATCGGGAAGGGTCACCCTGCGCCTGGGGGGGCTCTCACCCCAGGAGCACCCTCCAACTCGACGTTAAAACAGCTCTGAAACTCGACCTCCCATGCCCATTTCAACCTTTGGGTGCACAGTAAGCCCGGCTGCAATGCCTTCTTCGTCCAAATGGCTCTTGCTCTGCTGATCTTATTTTTCTTGTTTCCTTTTGCTCCCCCATGAAGTGAGTTGGCCTCACGTAGCAGGTGCTGAGAGGTTGCACAGGAACAGTCTCAGGCGCAGGCACAGACCTCCTAGAGTATTAGCTACGGAAGAGCATTCGAATATCATCTTCCTGGGAAAGCACCTGAGATGTTGCTCTGCCTAGAAAAAAGGTCACAAGCAACCAAGGGCCAAGGAGGGCAAGGGCAGGGCAGGGCCTTTGCCGGCCGCTTCCCAGCAACTCTCCCCTGGTACTAGGTCTCTGATTCCTTTTTTAATTTCTAAACTATTTTTATTTTGAAATAATTCCCAAACTTACAGAATAGGTGCAAAAAGTAGCAACTCCCATTGAGAGAAAAATAACATACACTAACATATGTAGAGAGCCACAAATCAAAATGTTTGACAGAATTTGAGCCATCACTCTATATCTATCTATCTATCTATCTATCTATCTATCTATCTATCTATCTATCTATCTATCATCTATCTATTTATCTATCATCTATCTATCTATATCTATTTATCTATCATCTATTTATCTAGCTACCTATCTATCATCGATCTATCCATCTATCTATATCTATTTATCTATCATCTATCTATCATCTATCTATCATCTATTTATCTATCATCTATCTATTTTATCTATCTATCATCTATCTGTTTATCTATCATCTATCATCTATATATCTATTTATCTATCATCTATCTATCAATCATCTATCTATCTGCCTTTCTATCTGCGTATCTTCTTCTTCTTTTTAATCGTCTTAATCTCCAGCATGCATTGGAATTGCTTGGAGAGCTTGTTAAAAATGTAGACTCCTGGCTCCCGCCCCAGAAAGCCCGATTTTGTATGTCCTGTGTGTGTGCCTGTAAATCTGCTTCTAAGCTAGCCCCGTGCTTGTTGGTCCAAGGAATTGGCCCGACCTGGCTCCGACTGCACACGTCCTTTGGGCATGGTGATAAGAACCGCAGGGTGCTGTCCTTCCAGGCCCCTCCTCGCCTTCCTGTCTCCCCACATGGGACCCAAGCTCCAGCAGAGGCCTCCCCTTCTTTAGGACGCGGCACCCACCTCCTCCTTCTCCTGGTCCCATCCTGCAGATAAACTCTCTCTCCCCCTGGGAAACCACCCCGAGCCCTCTCAGAAGACCAAGCTTCCTCCTCTCAGCCGTTTCCCTGATTTCCTGAACCTTCTCTGGCTCCCACCATCGCCCTGTCCCTGGATGCCCTGAAATGGTTTCCCCAGCACAGCCCCCTGCATCCCCCTGCCTCTGTGGCTCGTCTGGGTGGGTCCTGACCCACGCCCAGCCCATCCCAGTCCCACCCCAGGGACTGCAGGGACATAAACTGGGCCAAGGTTATCAGCTTTCTTCCTGGATCATAAAGCTCCATCCCCTAAGATGCAGGAGATTCCAGGAGCCTTGGTTTCTATCTCATGGACTGGAGAAGAGTCCATGGGCAAGAAAGCAGGGCCCTCCCCTTCTTGGCCGATCCTCCTGACCCTCGAAAACTTGCTGAGGCCAGTTTCTTCTTGTCCCAGGAGCACACCCCGGTATGGCTATAAGGAGTCGCTCTTTGCAGTTTCAGCCGCTCCGGGTTGGAAGTGCTGTCTCGCAGCACAGCAGGCTGCCCCTCCCGCGTGTGCCGGGGACGGCGGGCTCCACCTGCTTGGTCCCGCCCTGGCAGTGCCCGCAGGTCAGGGACCCCGAGGCTCCCGGTGAGCAGAGCCCCTGGCACCGCTCTGGGACATTTGCACCATCTGTCAGTAAGTGTCAGGCCCTGTCCAGGCCCAGGAAATGCAGGGAAGGGAGCCCAGGTAGAAGTTTTTGCTGAGATTTATAAAATGTCTACCTGGGTGTTTGGCCCTTTTCAGCCAAAAGGAAAGCACTGTTATGAATCATTGCTTAGGGGTTTAGAGGTTTTATTGGAGTTCTGGGCAGCCAGGGATTTCTGAGTAGTGTATGAATCATAGGAAAGAGCCCTGATTATTTTTCACCCAGAAACTGGCAGTGGTTGATGATGGATAAACGGACGAGCGCATGCAATGCCATCTCCTGTGATGTTATTTCAGTACTACTTAAGAGCACCTTGGCCAGAGTGGAACGGTGAGGGAGACGCAGCCCTCCCTCTCTCTCCTGGCTGGCCTCGAGCCTGCCGGGGTGGCCTCTAGCGGCTCTGAGCCCTTGCCCTGGGAGCGGCTTGCTTCCCAGGTGTCTCTATGCCCGAAGAAGTGTAATTAAGGAACAGCCCTCCTCGTTCTAATCAGATCAGCTTAAAAACGGAGTCCAGCAGTATCAAGCATTGGTGAGGAGGTAGAGAAGAGAGAGCGCGCCCTTCTGGAGGAGCTGGAAAGTAGAGGCAGTTGGAGAACACGCTGGCACTGCTAAGGATGGTGGAAGATACGCATGCACCACGGTCCAGAGAAACGTGCACGTGTGTTCAAGGTGGCACACGGAAGAATGTTTCTTGCAGTTTTATTTGCAACAGTGAAAAGCACGAAATGACTCAAATGTTCATTAATAGAATACCATAAAATTAAATATATGGACCAAAGCAAAATGCATCAAAATAGATGAACTTTTAAATCATAATGTGGAGACAAGAAAGCAAGTTGCAACACTGCTGGGCACGCACCGACATTCCAGGCTCCCAGAAGGGAAACAGGTACTCAGCAGACACCAATGGTCTCGGCAGTGTGAGCTCAGTGAGCCATTCTCATCACTTAGGGAACTTATATCAGCTTAAGGCACTGTTTACCAGCCAAGGGCCCACCTTGCAAGCAGGTCTTTCCAAGGAGACCACTCTCAGGCCTGCCATGTTAACCTTTCCTGCACAATATCCATGTTGCTATGCGGGGAGGAGGGGGGTGAAGGGGGTAGGGGGTATTGGGGAACCTCATATTTTTTTAATGTAATATTAAAAAAAAAATAAGGACAAAAAATAGAGTATATTAGATTCAGAGGTTTTGCTTTTACTTGGTTAAATAATGATTAAGGCTTTGAATGGGCAATATCGGTGGGACATTGAATCTCTGCCCCCTTGGTAGGCAGGGACTCAGAGAAACTGCATTGTAGAGAAGGGAATTTGGAGTTTTGATGCAGGAGTCTTGAGCTGGAACCCCAGGAAGAGAAACAAGCCATTCACCTAATATTCTACAGCTGGCCTTGTGGAGCAAACAGAGGAGCTGAGCCTGGAAAGAAATGAACCCTGGGAAGAGAGGAACCCGGGAAGCCTGAACCCTGGCAGACGTCGGCGGCTATTTTGCTCCAACACGTGGCAAAAGACTTTGGTGAGGGAAGGAACTTATGCTTTATGGCCTGGTGACTGTAAGCTCCTACCCCAAATAAATACCCTTTATAAAAACGAAAAAAAAAACAACAACAACAACAAACAGCTGGTCAGCAGAACTAGACGCTGCAAGAAGCAAGGAAGGAGAGCCTTCGGAGGCGCCTTGGCCTGGCCAACACCCTGATTTTGGACTTCAAGCTTCCAGAAGGATGAGAAAATAAATTTCAGTTGTTTTAAGACACCAAGTTTGTGGCAGTCGTGGGAAATGAATATACTTCCTTTCATCATGCAGATATTTGCCCTGCAAATCTTACGTATCTAATTCCACCTTGGCACCTGCTTCTCAGAGGACCAAATGGAATTATTTCAGTTTGTCAAAGAGCTGCTGATGCAAAGTACTGCAAATCTGTTGGCTTTTATAAAGGGGATTTATTTGGGGTAAAAGCTCACAGTTTCAAGGCCATGAAAAGTCCGAACCAAAGCACCATCAGAGATATTTTCTCACCAAAGTCAGCTGCTGTTGACACTGTTGTGTTGCCATGTGGTGAAGCAAGATTGAGGTGAGGAGCCCCCGCTTCCCTAGACAGGGGGCTTGGGGTGGGGAGGCGCAGGCGTGAGAGGACGCACAGTGGCTCGAAGGACAACTGCGGAGACGAGGCGGATGGCGCAGGTCTACTTTATTGAGGAAGTACAAGCAGTTTTATAGAGTATGAAGAGAGGGGATTGGTGGAGGGTGATTGGGCTCTGATAGGCTAGATTAGCTGTTGTTACCTTATAAGGGCGTAGAAGCAGAACCCGTCTACTAGGCTGGTCAGCAGTTACTAGGGAGAGCGTAAATTTGAGAGGGCTGAGCTGGATAGCTCGCTGATAGGTGGAAGAGAGCAGGCGTGTCTTTACGAGGTAGGAGGCCCTGAGATTGGCCCAGACGGAGGTGGTGTGAGGGGGCTTGCGTGAGTTTCCCCTGCGGGGAGGCGTAGGTGCATACCTCGTCCCGAGGGGCCAACCAAGGGAGGCGTATTTCATGCCTCAGACCTCGGAGGCGGCCAGTTCTGAGAGCCAAACTTTTGCATGCTTGCCCTCACAAGATGGCCGCTGCTCTCTGCAAGGTTGCTCCTTCCCCTCCAGACTTCCTCTTTCAGGCTTAGCTGCTCAGCTTTATCCCAATTTCAGCCTCAAGCTGGCATAGGGCTTGTTTCCTTCTGGGCCTCTTATATCAGATTTGGCTCTTCTGCTATCTTCCCAAGTGCAGCTATTAGCTACCAGGCAAATGGTTCATCTCTCCCCAGGACCTTAGCTGTTTCTGTCACATGGAAGGATGGAAAATGGCAGAGCTCTCTCTTCCTGTGTCTGTCTGAGTGAGTGTCCATTTAAATCAGACCCAGCAAGGGGATAGGGACTCAACTGGGGTCACTCCTCACTGATGTAGTCCAATAGAAAGGCTTATAGCAATCTTATCAAGTAATCTAATCAAAGTCCCCTCAACTGAATTCAGGGCAATCAGAGGGTATCACATCCAGAGGAACAGATTTGTTTACAAACATAATCTTTCTCTTTTTTGGGATTCATGAAATAATCTCAAACTCTCACGGCTACCCAGTTGTATTTCCAGCACTAGCAAAGTACAAAAATATATCAAGATCTAAATAGTTATTTTTAAATGAATAGATGGCTTCTTGACAAAAATAAAATAATTTCATTGAAAACCAACTAGTTCTCTACAAGGAAAATGTAAATTATTAACAGATATCTATAATTGAAAAAAAGTTTTAGTTTTAAAGTTTAAATATGGTTAGTTACTTGTTTGTTAATTACTTTTCTTTGGTTAACCACATTTCTTTCCTTATGAGTAAATAGCAATCAATAAAAATATCACAACTAGATCAAACTACTGAAATTTTCTGCTTCAGTGATTTAGCCATTTTGGCCTCACTAGCAGCAGTGGCAGGAGCAGTGCAGAATCAGCACTGAGAAAGAGATGGATCAGACCTTTACCAACTTCTGCCCATTGTGGCATTATTGGAGGCTAAATGCTTCAATATTTGCAATTGTCAGTAAGTATGGGTCCATGGTATTCAGTGGTGACCCTGGTATGTGTGCATTTTCTAACCTCCAAACAACAAGCATATAAAATCAGTCCATTGTTGTTGGTTCTACAAAAAACGTGAGGGCAGGAATTTGTCCTTGCATTCCGGAAATCTTCAGTGAAGACAGGCAGCTATTTGCAATGCAGCAAACCTGTTCATGCGGTTCTGACTTCACATTAGCCTGGTTAGCCAGTTGCACACTACACCAAGGCCCAGTGGCATCAAGTATGTTTGTTCTGTGAGCTTCAATTCCATTGTCCACTGCCAACATTCTTCTTCAGTCTGAGTCTGTTCTCCTTATCTTCTTTAAGAAATGGTAATAACCACCACATGACATTTATTAAGCATGTGCTATGTGCTTATATTAATTCATTTAATCCTCTCACCAACTCTATGAGATAGCCATTGATATTACTGCCATTTTCATATGAGAAAATGGAGACTGAGAGATGTTATGTAACTTGTCCGAAATCATAGAGCATGAATAGCCAAGATGGGGTGAAGCAGTCAAACTACAGAATATGTGCTCCTAAAAACTCTACATTTCAACTTTAATTTTGAAAGGCCAACAGCTTAAAATGAAGATTTTAAATTTAATTTTATAATTTTATGAATGAGAAAAATTTTTATTTGAATAAATAATGTCATTGTGGAACAAAAGAGCTGTCAACACATGCTCTTTTGCTCAAGCAAGTTCATGCCTTCACAATTACGTTCTCTTCCTTTGGTTCTTTTTTATAGATAACCTGCTGCTCACGTTTGTTAAAAACATACTCAGTATTCTGTTTAAATCCCTTTTCCACATTCAAATGTGAATATATTTTTATTGTTCTGAGCAATCACCAGACCAAAGACCAGGACAGACCAGGCTGGCTATCAACTAATGACTTCTGCAAAGCTTAGAAAGCTAATGAGCTGCATGGCTCAATGTAGAACTTTTAAGACATAATCGATATGCTCATAAATAAACTCTCTAAATCACAATTTTGTTACTGGGGGTGATCAAATATGTTTAGAGCATTTAAGGTTTTTTTTAGAATTAAATTATTTGGCACACCAACTGTTGGCCATGGTCTACTTGTTGACCATGCCAAGACCCTTGAGCCCTTCCACCCACTCCGGCCCACCAGCTGGAGGGCAGTTCACAGGCAAGAGCCAGTGGGGGGAGAGGGATGCTTCGCTCAAAACGTTTTAGCTTCTGGCTGACCTTAAATTGTGATGTTTGGTTTTAAGGTAAGTAATCAGGCTTTTGAGAAGGATGCCCGGCAGGTGTCATGTGGACAGCAAGAGCTCAAACGTTGCCTTTGGGGACTCTGGGGGTCTGAGGCCAGGCCTGGATCTGGACATTATGAGACTGAACCTCTGAGCCCCCATTTCCTCTTCTATAAAAGAGAACACCTGAATCCTGGGGCCTTAAAAGAGGTAACTAAGTAGTGACGTTCCCAGCACGGAGCTGGCAAACAGTAAGGGCCCAAAAGCTGTGGGCCTCGTGGATGGGACGGTTGGAATGGCGGTTTATAAGGCGTGCATGAGGGACATGGTACGAAGGCTGTTTTTGTTTCCTGCTTCTGAGTTGGCATTTCACATTTCAGTGAAGATTTTGCTTTGTTCTCAATGTTTTCAAAGAGGAGTATCTTGATAAGTAAGTTTATGGTTTTCTCAAAATTATATTTATGTGCAGAGGTGAGAACTTGATGGGAGACATGAAGGTTCAGCAGAGTTGTGGAAAGGAATGGTGCCTGGTCCAGGAGTTTGGAATATTTGAAATGATCCTCAATAGGAATGTGGCAATTTTTGTTAGAGAACATACTCAGTATTTAGGATTCCTGTGAAGATGTTAAGGAGAATCATAAAATTCTGTGCTGAAAGAACCATGAATTATAAACCACTCTCCTTTTGCAGATGAGGCTACTAAAGTCCAGAGAAACAACAACTAAAGATTATTCAAGGTCAGAAAGGAAGATACAAGTCTTCTTACCACTCATCCAAGGTTTTCTCCACAGACATCATTGGTAACTTTACAAGGGTTTCCTGTGCTGGTTGAAGAAGAGATTCTGAGCTGTATTGTAAATAGCCTAGATTTTTTTAGAAATAAATTTTTCTAAATACATGCAATTGAAGGAAGTAAAAAATTATGATTTTAGGCAGCAAAAAAGTCATGTAAAATAGAATTATTCTCATGCTAAGCCCACTTAATTATAAGTGAATTAGATGTAGAAACATGTAAGTATTTTAACTTTATGGGCAAACTTTATATGAGCCATTGAGGCCGAGTCCAAGGGCAGCACTCAAAATATAAACAGTGTCAGGAAAAAGTGTGAAAGACATGAAATGAGCAAAAAGAACCGCTGTCTCTGACACCCCTTGGGTGATTTCTGCCTTTCACAGTCTTTGAGCTCTTTTACGACTATGTGAGTTGCCAAATCTATCCTGTGGAATGCAAAGGATTCTTGCCCGTAGAAAAGCAAATTGTGTCTGTCGGAAATGGGTTTGATTACTGCCCTGTGCCTATTGGCCAATCTGCAAACTCATTTCTGCACACCCGAGGCTCTCTTTCTAGGTATGTTTTTTAAAAATTTTGTTTAGAACCTGTTGTAATATCATACTAGTTCATTCATTGAAGGGTTAAATAAAATCTTTGATATGTGTTCATTTTATATTTGTATGAGAGTCATTATTTTGCTATATCCTAAAATGATCACTTAACAGCATTTATGGAAGACAATGACTACTTAATCCAAAAGGCTAGAATCCAAGCCTGTTGTCTAATTAGTAAATGAACCCCTGCACCCCTCCCCTAAACTCTGCCGCCTAAAGCTATCTCAGGCAGAGGTGTGTGTGCTCACCCCCAAGCGACAGCAGAGGACCAGCATCCGAGGTCCAGAAGGACACTGCTGCAAAGGGGCAGGGTTGGAGCTAATTTTTGACATTTTGATGGAGGAAATCTAGAACTGAAACACACACCACAAGGCAAAGACAAAAGCACCTGGAACAAACCCTGGGCAGGGTGGAATCGCCAAGTCTGCTCTTCATTCCCCATGTGCCATTGCAGGGAAGCCACAGAACCTTCCACTGTTGCAGGGAAGCCACAGAACTTTCCACCGTTGTAGGGAAGCCACAGAACCTTCCACCGTTGCAGGGAAGCCACAGAACTTTCCACCATTGCAGGGAAGCCACAGAACCTTCCACTGTTGTAGGGAAGCCACAGAACCTTCCACCGTTGTAGGGAAGCCACAGAACCTTCCACCATTGTAGGGAAGCCACAGAACCTTCCACCGTTGTAGGGAAGCCACAGAACCTTCCACCGTTGTAGGGAAACCACAGAAGCTTCCACTATTGCAGGGAAGCCACAGAACCTTCCACCATTGTAGGGAAGTCACAGAACCTGCCCCTGGCTCTCTGCCATTTCTCTCCTCATCCTTTGCTTCAGGCACAACCCAAAATGCCCTCTTCTGCCCAGGAAGGGATCTGCCCACACAAAAGCCCGTTGTGACACTGGGCTTTCTAAGAGTGAGCGAGCTTTATTGCCAAGCAGCTGTGTAAGGAGACAGGAGGCAAAGCCAAGCCTCAGGCCTCTTCCCTGAACTGCACGACGCTGAGGGTCTCGTGTGTTCCGGTAAGAGGCATGACTGTGATGAAGAGTCCAGTGGTCTTGTCAGCAGAACGCTCAGGGCTTCTAGGTTCTTGGCTATGTCACCAAAAGGAATTTAAGGACACACTGTAGGGTAGGCAGGGAAGTCAAGAGTTTATTAAGAAACAAGAACAAGGCAAAGTGTATGTGCCAGAGCTGAGTGCAGCGGCTACAGGATGAGATGCTGCGTGGGACCAGGTAGCCCCCCTGCCCGTGTTAAGGAGGGTCTCAGCTCTCTGCTGTCCCATCTGGCTCTCAGGGAACCAGGAGGGGCCTTTCTGTTTGGAGTCATCGGGGCTTCTTTTGAGCTGGGGAGCTTCAAATGGGGCCGTCAAATGGGCTTCCCAGCTCTTAGAGCTTTCCTCTGCCAGCCCCTTGCCTCGTTCCCTCTCCCTGCCTCAGTCTGAGGTGACGCAGTCTGGGATGGAATTGTGGTTGCACGTGTGCACACCGGCCACACATAGTCGCAGGAGGCCGGTGAAAATGAGGGCCTTGATTTTCACACGATCGTGAGGTGTGGGTTACCACAGGTCAAGCTCCCGGTTACTGCACAAGTCTAAGGGCCAATTCTGACTGAAACTCGTTTTATCTAGAAGTAAAACCAGAAGTGAGGTGGGATGACCCAGATTCCCTCATTAAGAAACATAAGTGGGTGTCGGCAGTGGCAGCAGATCACTGTCACAAAGCAGAGGCTAGGGGCAAACACGCGGTGGCCCGGTGATGTGGCCCCGGCCATGCCGCGGCGCGGCCCCAGCCGCAGGGCACATTCTTCTGTGCATGCGAAGGTGAGTCCACAGAAAACCGGCCATGGTCATGTAGGTTTTATTTTGTTTTTCCAAATCTGCCGTAAAATGCATTTGATGTGACAAAGGATGAATCCAATTTCATTGTGATATATAGGGGAATTATTTCTAGTGAGCACTTTAAAACTTTACCTCTGCATGGAAGCTGCATGAAAGCTGCCAACCTGAAGTTAATTTTAGAGAATATTTTTTAATGGCAGTAGAAGGTTAAGCTAGAATAATAAAAAATCAAAGGATAGGCGTAACCACACTTTGACTTGCATTGCCCTGGGAAGCAGGAAACTTATTCTTTCATCTGGATATTTAAGGACATAAATGTCACTCATTCAGAGAGAAACAACAGGGGGTTGACATCCCAAGTTCCTTGAGAGCGGGCAAAGATAAGATTGTGTTTATATATAGTGCTGGCTCTGAGTTTAAACAATTAGGGAGGCATTTGACCTCCCGTGGAATCTTACTGCTGAGTTTTAGTTGGAATCCCAAAGACTTTCTGGCTTTGTCTTAGTCTCCTTGAATTGTGACTTGAGGTGCTGAGCAGAAGAAATGAAATCTGACAGTGAATTGCCTGTTGGAATCTGAAAGGGGCTGGATATGCGCGTGCTTGGAGAACTATGTCAAGGATACATGGGTTCTGAGACATTTGCTTTTGGGTCTCTGTAGGAGCATTGAAGAGACCTTGAGATCATCGGAACTGTACGTATCTCCAGTCCTCTTCCAGCGCCTGGAACTCAGGGCCACTCGAAGCAGCTGGGCTGACCTGTGCTCTGCCAAGGTCACGCTGCCCGGGCAGCGGGGGTCTGAATGCAGGGTAGTCCTGAGCTTCACACAGGCGATGCAGCTGCTCAGAGGCGTTCCTCTTCTACCTCGTACATGGGGGAGCTGGAGGCCTCCTGAAACGCACTAGTGGAATTCCATGTTCTTTAAACTAGTGAGCCTCTTAAGAGATGACGATCTCTAAAAGTGGCAACATACCCGAAGCAGGCTGGTGAGCTAGGGAGTCAACAGCTGGATCTGGAGCCTGGCAAGAAGTCCACGGGGACATCAGCAACCTCAAGATGACTGCTGGAAGACCCTCCCCAAGATTCTGCCGTGCAGGAGAAGACTTCCTCCAGAAGCCAGGAGAAGCCCTGGATATTCCCCAAGGACTTTATCATTGGGCCGTCCTGGCAGATTGATGGGAGAAATAAGCAATCAAAATGGTCACAGCTGGAACTCCTCCTCTGCCATTAGCAAAGGGGTGGGATAATTAACAGTTCAAAAAGTGGTGCCGGGCCTGAGTTTTCTCTCTCGTACTCGCGCTCGTGCTCTCTTGCGTCTGGACCCCGGACTCCAGCTGCCTTCTGTACTGCTTGGATCACCATGCAAATAAAACTGAGGAAATATAACCTATAATGGGCAACTGTAGTCTGTAAATCAGCCCTCTTTATCACTTTTCACCCCCTTCCTCTCTAGCTGGGACCCCTGCTCTGTTATTTTATTCCATTTCCCTTCCCTCCTTACCTGAATAAATTACTGGCCTAACTCACCTGGCATGCTCTTGAAATTCATTTCTGCAGCATAGTCAGGAACCTAGAAAAAATCCGGTAACATAACCTTTTGAGATCTTATGCATTTTTATCCTAATGGAACGTTGTTTCAAATTTCCAGTTGTGACCCATTAGAGGTTTGTGAAATCAATCATTTTAATTGGTCATGGTCAGCATTTTATACAGACTAGATTAGACTAGAACAGATTAGAGATACCAGAGTCAGGGCAAATACTGTTGTGGAAAGATTTTGTTTCAGTTTGTGCATGTACTGGGTCATAATAAAAACAAAAAACATTTCTTGCTAGGAGCCACTGTCAGAAAAAACCCTGCTCGCTTGTCTCCCTTCCTGGGCTGAACCAGTGAGAGGATTAGACTTCTTGTTGTGTAGATGGCAGACTTTGTCATGTGACTTGCTTTGGCCAATTGAAATGTTGGTGGATGCGACATGGACACTTGTGATCAGAAGCTTTGAAGGCCATCGCCTGGTTCTGCAGTCTCTCTCTTCTGGAGCCCAGCAGTGTCCGAGGTAGGGATTTACATCAAGTGAGTAAAGAGTCTCTGGGCTAGAGGCACATGGGAACCATGTTGGTTATTTTGCATGAGTAAGAAATAGCCCTTGTTATAAGCCACTGAGATTTGGGAGTCATTTGTTACTGCAGCATGATGTAGTCTAAACTGACTGATACACTTGCTTCCTATACGGTATTTTGGAGCAGAGCTGTGGTGGACACTGATGTGCTGCTTGGACCTCCTCCAGGAAAGGTCTTGCTGCTCCCACTGGGGGCAGGCAGCCTTCATCTGCATCTTCAGGAATGGCCTCAGCTTCAGGGAGCCTCCTCCCTGAAGGTCATGCCTTCCAGGGAGGCCCGTCTCCAGTCGCTGGGTGAGGCAGGAGTAGAAGGGCTGGCAGTTCCGACTAGGTCAGGATGACTCGGATCAGCTAGTTTAGCTCCCACGCTCTTGTGGGGTCGGCTGAGGCTGCCATTCATCAGGCAGTGCTGTCGACCTCTCCCTCTGCCCCATCCCGCTTCCTTCACTCCCTTCCACAGACGTGGCTCCCAAGGACACACTTCATGCAGGTCCTAGCACACAAAGGCATTTTTTCTGAAAGGTGATTTTTCGCTCTGGCTACTTTGCAGTAACAGTGCTGGGCTGGAAGGGACCTCTTAGCACTTGCAGCCCCCAAAATGTCTTCAGGACCGTGGTGACTGGCAATTCAACCAGCTCCTCTGAACGCCTCAACATGCCCCACCTTCCATGGATGCCCCTAAATGCGCACAGAGCAATGTAGGCAGGCTCTTGGCTTATTTTTTTCTTTATAAAATGTGGAGAAAAAATTTAAATCTTTAATTCCAATAATATTAGTGAATACCATAGGGAACAAAAAACCTTGTCATACATTAAGATTGCAACATAAAGTGTCCCTGGTCTCCAAAGCTGTGCTATTCATCAAGAGTGACACCATTAACAAAGCCATCAGTTCTCCATCTCAATTGCAAAGCACTAAGGCAGAGCCAAATCCATTTTAGGAAACACATAAGTCGAGTAAAGGCTCATGCATCACTGTGTGACACACGGACTTTGTATTTGTAGAAACCTATGATAGCCTTAGCCAAGTTTGGGGAAAATCAAATAGTAAACATCCATGATGTAGATTTTTTTCTGTGAGTGTTATTAATAATACACTATGAGAAAGATGTCCCCTTCTATTTAGTGTGGGATGCAGGAAATAAAAAAACAGACGCTATTTCTACATATTATTATTTTACTATTGCACAACTCCTGTAGAGTTATTAAGAGCTTCAAATAAGGGAGCTCATGGTAAAGTGCCTTAGAGACCAAAAACACACTACACATGTGGGGTCTGTGTGAGGACATTTCTGAGCAGTGAAAACCCCCCCATGTCTTTTCATAGAAAGCACAGCACAAATTTAATCTGGCAAAAGTAGGATAGCACTATTTGAATATAGCCGCCTATTTTTCTTTTTTTTTAAATCTTGTAAATTAATTTTCATTTACATACATTAATGCTCCCTTTTTGTGTTGTCAAGTTCAATGGGTTTTAATAGCTATGCTTCATTATCTGTACATCAGCTGTAGCAAATATAATATCCACATGGAAAAAGATCATTGCTGGGGAAGGGGGAAAAGGGTTTGATGTTGGGTATATGGGAGTCCCCTATATTGCATATGTGACTTTACTGTGATCTAAAACTTTTTTGAAGGCAAAATTAAAAAATAAAAGTATATAGACACTGAGGAAGGAATGGAAGTGATTGCCTTGCCACTGTACCTACAGGGCAAATACCTATCACAGTGATGAAAGGCAAAACATCAAAAAGTTTTATGCTATTTTTCATTTTTTTAATGATCCAACTTACTTTTTACTTTATTTTAGTTTTTCTAAGTTATTATGTGTTCTATTTCTAATCTTTAAACCTATCATTACTATTTAATTTTCCTATTAATTGAATTTGGCAATATATTAGACTTCATTTTTGGAGAAGTTTTGGATCACAGAGGGGTCCAAATATGACAGGGGATAAGAACTGACATGGGTGTCATTGATTGGAGATGCATGGGTGGGAGGGAGTTCTCCAGGACATGTATATAGGGCATATAAATATGTTCGGACATTCGTTGGGTATTGTCATAGTAGGTAGAGTTACACACGACAGCTGAGGGAGTGCTGAATTACTAGCCAGGGAAGCTCTGTCACATTCCCCAATGGAACAGCAATAATCCCCCAAGTGTAAGGGCAAAGACCAGGGAAGAAGGATGGTCCAATGATGGGCCCTTGATGCTGATGACTATGCTTATGACCCTGTGTGCCTGAAATTTCAACTAGGCCTAGAGCTGCAGTGTGCCTAAGAGTTACCTCCTGAGAACCTCCATGTTGTTCAAATGTGGCTGCTTTCTAAGCCAAACTCAGCATATAAATACATTACCTTCCCCACAGCGTGGAACATGACTTCCGGGGATGAGCCTCCCTGGTGTCCAGGGACTACAACCTATCACCAGCTGGTGATGCAACTAGAAAAAGACCTTGAATAAAAGGGGGAAATGGTAAAGACAAATGAGTTTATATGGCTAAGAGACTTCAAAATGAGTTTGGAGGTCATCAGATGGGTCGTACTTATGCACATCTTAGCAGGATTCCAGAGACAGCCAAAGTAGATGCAATGGCCATCTGTTTATGCCACATACACCTTGCATTCTATTTCCAAAGTCTCTGGAAAAGGAAAGAACTGTTCATATACCAAGCCATCACCTGATGCTTGGAGACCTGTAGCATGTAGTCCCTGAATCCATGTCAACAAATATTTATTGAGTAACTACACAGGAAAGGCATGGTCCTGGGTAGCCTGAGATGTGCTTGTGGGATTAAAAGACAGTCTCTTCTGTCCAGGTACTTTCCCAGTCCTGGTGGGGGTGGTTGCCATAGAAGGGAGTGTGTGTTGGGTGTAGATGCAGAAGGTGATGGAGGAGGTGATAAAGGCATTGGCAGAGGTAGGCCAGCAGTGGAGCCTCCTCACTGCTCAGGGTGATTCTAGCTGTGTCGCGGGCAGGTGTCCTCGGTCCCCAGAGGGACTGCCCCCAGCTGCAGCAAAGGTAATCTGCTTGCTAACTCTTCCTTCACTAGTGCTGCTCCCATCCCCATTTTGCTTCTGCATTCCCCCGGTGTATTCCCTCACGTCACGTTCTGAACAGGCATCTTACCCTAGTACCTCATCCCAGGGTCTGCTTTTAGGGCAATAGACCAAGGCATTGGCAACAGGAAATAGTTACATCAGCTTTGTTCTGTACAAATGCTGGGTTCAGGGACAGGGCTAAGATAGCAAGCAAGTGGACTTGCTGGCATTTGCCTGCAATCGACGTCCTTATGCCCCTGGGCTCCAGCAAAGCCTTAGATACAGAGCACGGCCCTCTCAGCACAGTGAAAGAGAAACCAGAAAGGGCTCTCTGGGCAGGAGGGCACATTTGTGAAGAGCAGAGAGCAAGAGAGGAGAATGAGCCCAGGCCCTTCCTGCAGACATAGCCATCAGACACGCTGCTCTTTCTCCCAATGGGAGGGTTGAGTCAGGTGTGGGGAGTGGGGCAGGAGCCCCACCTAATCGAAATCAGCCCCATATCAGCCCTTCCCTCACAACAGGCACAACTTACATCATTTTAGGAACATTTTTAAGGCTTTGTGAATGATGAGGTATTTAGCAAGGTGCTAATGAGATGAGTTTAGTCAACCAGCGGGGATGGGGGAGTGCCTTTTACAAAGAAGAGCTGGATCCAGCAAAGAAGCGAGCACCCCAGGGAAGCTGGCCCTGTCGAGTGGGGCTGTGGGATGGGCTCAGGGGGCAGCACCTGGAAGGTGGTCTGCAGTCACATTTTAAAGGGCTGGGTCTGGCCTGCCACGGATTTTGAAACAAGGAAGGCAAAGGAGAAGTATTGAAGGATTTTGATCAAGAACCTGATGTGCTTATTTGAGACAGACAGAACAGAGAATTGATTGGAGTGACCTAACCCGGGAGCAAGAAAGTTGTCAAAAGACAAGAGCACGCTGAAGCGTTTTACACCAAACTTCGGCTGCAGCAAAGGAAACAAGATCACTTGCAAGAATGGAAGTTGCTTTGGGGTTCTAGGGATGGCGGACACTTTTTATAGGTCTCAAAAGGAAGTTAGCTTGCCTCCTATTGGTTGGGTGAGGGTCTATCCACTGGGTTTGGGGTGATGAGGTTTATTTTGTATTGGGTCAAATGTGATGAACTCGCACCTTGATTGGTTGTCTGGGTCAGCCGCCTTGGTTGGGATTTCAAATTTCAAAATCTATTAAGTGGAAACTCAAGAAGGAGTTCAAAGAGTAAGTGGGGCACAGATTTCTTGGCTTAGAGGGGTCTCCAGGGCTTTTCCTATATATATATATATATAAAATCCTCCCCCCCTTTGTGGCTTTTTGCATGCTGTCTGCTCTCTATATCCATTTGCTGAGCACTCTTATGTGCTTTTGCTTGTCTCCCTTTTTTTGTGTCACCTTGCTGTGCTTGGGGGCCGGGTGGCGCTCCGTGGCATCTGCAGGCCTGGCAGCACCTCTGCAGCATGTGGCTGAGCCTGCTTTCGCAAGCAGGCCCTGGGACGTGAACACAGGGCCTCCCATATGGTAGACGGGAGCCCAACTGATTGAGCCACGGTCACTTCCCCCTATATACTTTTATCAAAGTAAATAAGCCTTCATCTTTGTTTGCCAGGGCTGCTGTAACAAATACTACAGGCTGGTTGGCTTAAACAAAAGGAAAGTATTGTCTTGCAGGTTTGGAGTCCACAAAGGCCAAAATCAAGGTGTGGGCTAACCATGCTTTCTCTGAAGTCTGTAGTGGCAGGCCGTCCATCACTTAGCTTCTCCTCCTTCATGTGGCTGTCTCTCGTGGCCATCTCTCCTCACCTGTCTCCTGCTCACTGGGTCTACACTTCCCCTGCTTCTAAGGACTCCTGTCATGTTGGATTAGTCCCACCCTAGTCAGTTTGGCATCTTCTGAACTAATAACATCTTCAAAGATTCTCTTTGCACATGAGTTTACATCCACAGCCCGGGGCTGAGGACTTAAGCATGGCTTTTTGGAACAGGGTCCTATCTGGAACAGCCATAAAGGCCAGTCTTTCATAAGAGGTGACCAGGATGATGCCAGGGCATGTGTCAAAATAAGCAGTTGGCCAGTGGGGTGGCAGGTGGCAGTGGAATGGGAAAGATTGATTCCAGAGAGGGTGGGAAAGGATCATCTGCAGGACCTGGCAGGGCATTGGATTTGGCAGGGAGGGTGGATGACAAAAATAACAAAGGAGCCAGAGCCATTTTGGCTGGGGACACTTGCAGCTTATCCAGGTCCACCTCCAACTCCAGGACATGGACCAATAGTGCCCAGCTGACCTTCTTCAAGCAGCCACGGGGAAACCACTAGACATGCTTTCTCTTCCCTAGCCCCAGCCCAGGCTGTTAGTGGTGCCATTCAGAAGCTGCTTTTTGTTTTGTTTTTCAGGGTTCTCAGAGTTTACTCATACTCTCTCTGAGCTAGGCCACCTCATACAGAAACAGGTGAAGGATTTTGCTGGACACGTTACCTGGGGCCATTCTTCCGTGTGCAAGGCAGGAATGTGGTTATGTTAATAGTTCAGGACACAGATGCCAAGCCTGTTGCAGAGTGTGCTACCCTGAGAATTATGGGGGAGGAAGAATTGTTGCCCAGTACTCTTCCTCGTGCCATGGGAGACTTTAGCAGCCCTGGCCAAAGCCAACTGAGGTGGTTTGGGGCTATGTGCCGAGAAAAACATGTTCTTCAACCTAATCCATTCCTGTGGGTGTGAACTCATTGTAAGAAGGACCTTTTCATGAGGATACTTCAGATAAGGATGGCCCAGGGTGGGTCTTAATCCTGTTTCTGAAGTTCTTATAGGGAAAATCACAGACAGTAGAAAAATCTACGGGGAGAACCCAGAAGCTGTAAGTGAATGGAACCCAGAGAGGCTGCCGCATGCATGGCCATGTGACAGGGGGCCCGGGACAAGGATCACCAGCAGCCAGCCCCAGATTGCCACAGTCTCCAGGGAAAAAGCGTAACCTTGATGAAGCCTTGATTTGGGCTTCTCCCAGCCTCAAAACTGTGAGTCATACATTCCCATTGCTTACACCAACCCATTGCATGGAATTTGCTGTATCAACAAGGAAACTAAAGCACCCACCAAAAGCCAGTAGTAGTGATGAAAATAAAAGGCACCTCTCTGCTCCAAACACCTCTCAGGAAGGCATTAAGTCTCTAGGGAAGTATCCCAGGGGCATAGCAATGTAGGACAAGGATCTAGAAGGTAGCTGGGTTTGACCTTAACAGTCCAGAGGAGACACTCTGAATCTGAGGGATGCACTTGTCATTGTCACTGGAGAAGTATACAGTGATGATCTGCCAGGGTGCATCAGGGCTGTGGTGGGCAGAACTCTACAATGACCCACCTGTGGCCCACACATGCCCTGGTACAATTGTCTCCTCTTGAGTTTGTGTGGGGCTGTGAATATGATGGTATGTCTCTCAATTGATACAATGGTGTTATATGGCACAGCTGACTTTAAGAAAGGGAGATGATCCTGGGTGGGGGTGACCTAATCAGGTGAGCCCTTAAAAGAAAGGGGGCTCTTCTTGGAAAAGAAGAGGGAATTGATGCCAGGGAAATTCTCCATTGCTGGCTTTGGGGTGTGGATGGGTCACTGGGCATGAAATGTGAAGAACCTCTAGTTGCTGAGAGCTGTCCCTCAGCTGAGAGCCTGCAAGGGGAAAAACATGAATGTGATGCAGCTTCAGAGGTCTGAATACTTCTATCAATGGGACTCTTCCCCAGGCCTCCAGATAAGAATGCAGCCAAGCCTACATCTTAATTTCAGTCTTATGAGACCCTGAGAAGAGAAACCTACTGAGCTGTGCCTGAACTTTGGACCCACAAAACTGAGAGGTCATAAATGGGTGTTTAAACCCCTGCATGTGGGGTGGTCTCATGCATCTTTCATGCTTTTTGGAATGCCGTTGCCTTCTTTCTGGGTTCTAATCAAACTCTGGGTACAGCAAAGCACATGTCAACACCCCTGTCTAGCCCTGGATGTAGCACACTTACCTTGTACTCAATCTGAGTACATGGTGGGTCCACCAGAATCCTTTGCTCATGGACATCGCTAACACCAAATGCAATGGGTCAGCAAGGGATAGTGGATATGCACATGGCACCTGCTGTCCCTTTTCATTTGCATGGCCCATGGCCCCATCAGATGTCACTGACAAACACAATTTCTAATCTAAAATTATTAAGAATTTCAAGATGGTGAGCAGAGCATCAAAGCTTGAGGTCCTTCTGCAAATGGGGCCATGTGTGACTGACCAGCTGGCAGGCCCAAGAAGCTCGCCTTGGGTGTTCAGAGTATAAACTCTGAATATACCCTGTGAGCTCAGCCTAGTGGAATACAATCTTACTTTAGGGCTGGTCTTGGAAATCTGCACTTACCATACATGGAAGGAAGAAAATGCGTGCTGTTTCCATCTCTGACAGTCATACTCAGACATCTGTCCCTTCTACAAAGATTAGAAGTTTGCAGAGGCAGCATGCCCTGCGTGCATCAGTGCAAGTCTAAGGAGCCTCTTCCTTTCTGCACACACAGAAGTTTCCTCTTTATGGCCTCCCCGGGGCTCCTTTGGTGATGGGCTCCTTCTAATGGCTTTTCTATTCTCTCCTGTGAATTTGCATTTTCAGTCCTGGGCCTCAATGGGCAACTGCTGCCCTGACCTGCTTTGGAATTGCATCAGCCTAGGAAACTTGAGCCTTGGGGAAGCATCTTCTCCTCCCCACCTGGGCTCCGACTGAAGAACCACCCTCAGCAGGCTTGTGAACTGAAGTTTCTCCTGACCTTCTGAAATCGTCCCTGGCCCAGGAGGCCCAGGCCCCCTGCCCTGTGTCCCAGAGATGGTTCAGACACTTGGCAGCTTGCCAGCATGGCAGAGCATTTCCTTTGCTACATAAAGTTTTCTTTCTGAAATGGTGGCATATGCCTTGGTTGTTTTGTTTCCCTTTTCTGTTTTGCCACTATTTGCAGGAAGGTGAGTTTTTACCGGTTGAACCTGCTAAAGAGGTTTCCTGCTGTCTCCACCTCAGCATGGGTCAACACAGTTTGCTAGAATCCACGGAATTATCCTACACAGTGAGCCCTAAGTTAAACCATGGACTATAGTTAATAGTACAATGATAAAAATGCACTTTCATGAACTGCAACAAATGTTCCACAGCAATGTAAAGTAGTGGTGGTGGGTGGTATATAGGAATCCTGTATTTTGTGCGTGATTGTTCTGTAAACCAACAACTTCTGTAATAAAGAAAAAAAAAAGGAAGACAAAACAGAACAAACACAACAAAACAACCCATGTGGCTTGTACTTACTAAAGCTGGAGGCCCAAAGCCCCCTCCTAAGGCTGCACTAGAAACTTCCATCTAAGCCCCTGGTGTGTTGGTCCCCTATGAAAATTCCTGTTTTTCAAGTTTCAGTCCCCTGTGTTAGTTGGGAGTTGTAGAATATCTTAGTTTGCCAGTGTTGCTATGACAGATACCACACACTAGCTGGCCTAACAAAAGGAATTTATTGACTCATGGTTTGGAAGTTAGGTGTCCAAAATCAAAGGGTTGGCAAGGCCATGGTTTTCCAAAGTCTGTAGTATTTTGATAGTGGCAATCCTCCACTACATGGTGATCTTGATTCTCCTATTTTTGGCTTCTACTTCTAAGCCTGATTTTCACTGCTTATAAGGATTTCAGCCATCTTGGATTAGGATGCCTCCTGGTTCAGTTGGCCTCATCTAAATAGGCTCTTTAAAGATCCCATTCACAAATGAGTCCACAACAAAACTGATAATAACATCCTCAAAGGCCCTATTTACAAATGGGTTCACACCCACTAGAAGGAGGATTAAGACTTGAAATGTCTTTTGCGGGGCCGTGAGTTAACCCCCACAGAAGGTCAATACATTATGCACCTTTCTTCCTCCGATGAATACATATCCAACAAGAACTAAGATACAGGAGTCGGCTGGAGGAGAAGGCCACCTTCCAACAAACAGAGCTGCCTGGAAGCTGCTTAAGAATGTGGTTTTAGATGGGGATTTGGGAAGGCCTTGCTAATCCTTCTCCCTTCGTGCCACAACTTGACCTTGGGGAGCCTGCTCAAGAAAAATGTGTTCACTCCTTCATGAACACGAACTTCTTGGGTAATGCGAACCAGGTGGGATAAGAAGACAGACTGACTCTAAAGCAGGGGATCATAACCTTTTTTGTTTCATGGACCCCTTTGTCAGTCAAGTGAAAACCGCAGACGCCTTACTAAGTCCACACTATACTGTGTATTACTTAGTAAACACATCACACCCACACCAACACGTCCCCACAAGAATAATGTTCTTTTGAATTTTCAATTCAAGCTCACAGACCCCCTGAAATCTTTCTGGGGACCCCTTGGGGTCTGTGGGCCCCTGGTTAAGAATTGCTGCTCTATTGGAAGCATCAAGTTTCCACCTAACACCTTAGTTTCATGAACACCACAGTTACATTGCATGATGACTGACCATGCTAGACCTTCTCTGGCCTCCTAAAAACCTCTGACAACCTGTTCCCCCATCATTTCCTACCACTTCCTCATGATTTATCCTGAAACTTGACTTATAAAGCAGAAACAGGCAGATTTCTTTCTGCCTGTAATAATAGGTGAAGCATCCCTGCCGTTAGTGAAGTCCAGCCCTGGGTCCCATCCCTCTCTCCAGCACCCATGAAACAATCTTCCTCTATGCTGGACTCTTCTCTAGTTACTCCCTTCTTTTAATACCTTTTTCTGACCTCATGACTTCTCCATCTTCTGCCTGTTTATCTGCAACCTTTCAGGGAAAGAGTTTCTGTGAATTTTATCTTACCCACTACATCCTCACCCTCATCTATCTTAGCCACTCATCCTCTCCACTTGACTTCAGTCCCACCACTTCACTAAATGGTTCTGAAGACTGAAGCTGACTGATGACATCTATGATGCAAACCTACTAGTCATGTCCTGTTCTCATCCTGACTGCCTTGGCAGCCTCCACGTTGACTTCTGCCGCCTTTGGGAGGCATTCTCTTCTCTTGGCTCCTATGAAGCCCACTCCCTGTCTCTTCCCACCTTACTGAGTCCTCCTCCTTATTCTCCCATGTGGCTCTTTCTGCCTCATAAACATCTAAAGTTGACCTGTCAGGGCTTCAGCTTTCCTTTATCTGCCCTTTCTTCTTTGGTAACCTCTTCCATCCCCAAGGCTTTAAACACAGTCTTCAGATTGAAAACTCTTGAAAATTAATGTTTCACCTGAGAACCAGGCCCTTATATTTACCTCTCTTCTCAGCAGCTCACCTGGGATTTCTAAGTGGCATTGCAAAATTATTTGCAATAGCAGCACTCCACTCTCCTGGTACCAAAATCTGTTTTAGTTTCCTGGGCTGTCTGAGCAAATACCATGCAAAAGTTCAGCTTAAACAATGGGAGTTTATTTGCTCATGGTTTTGAGGCTAAGAGAATGTCCAAACCAAGGCATCATCAAGGTGGTGCTTTCTCCCCAAAGACTGTGATGTTGTGGGGCTAACTGCTGGTAATCCTTGGCTCTTAGCTTGTCACATGGTGAGGCACATGGTAGCATCTCCTGGTCTCCCTTCTCTTCCAAGTTCCATTGCTGTTCAGCTTCTGGTTACTGCTTTTGTGGCTTTTTTTTCCTACCTGAATTGACTTCTCTTATAAAGGACTCCAGTCACAGGATTAAGACCCATCCTGATTAAGGTGGGCTACACCTTAACTGAAGTCACCTCATCAAAAGGTCCTGCTTACAATGGGTTCACACCCACAGGAATGGATTAAGTTTAGGAACAGGTTTTCCTGGGGTATAAACAACTCCAGACCTTCATCACCACTCAGTCAAAATGACTGACCACCCCCTTCTCAATCCCTTCCCTCACATTACCCCATTTTATGCCTGTGTCACACTTAATCTGAGAGCTGAAATGATCTGGAATGTTCATTTATTTGCTTGTCTATTAGTTATCCTAGATTGTCAGTTTCTTGAAAGCAGGTTCCTTGAATGTGGTACTCATCGCCAGCTCCTAGAACAGCCTGGCTATAACCCCAGGGGAGCAGGAGGGAATGTGGAGCTTGCAGATCTTCAGCAAAATAAGAGCTCCTGAGCAGTGCTCCATCTCAAGAATGACATTCCCTCAGTTAAGTCCAACCAAGAAAAGAGAGGAGCAGAGAATGGAAGAGCCAGCACAAGGAGAAACTCTATTTCTCTCCCCAAAAGAGCCCAGAGGGAAGGAAGGAAAAGAAGAGCACCAAGAGCTGGAATGATGAAATTGCTGCTGGAAGCCAGAAGGCAAAGCCAAGCCCCCTCCTGGGTTTCCAGTCTCTGTGACCTGTGCCACCATCTTCCCATCATCACAGAAGCCCAGACATCATAGTCCACCTTTCCTTTTACTCCAAACACCCTGTGGCAGTTTGACATTACTTATGAATTCCAAAGAAGAAGGATTATGTTTGTAAACTGGTCTTTTCCTCTGGGTGTGATTCCCCTTTGATTATATTAGATTCATCTGAGATGTCTTTGGTTAAATTAAGATTAGGGCTTTGATTCAACCAGTAGGGTGTAACTCTGTTTAAGTCCCCACCCCTATGGTGGGTTATATAATGGACACTCACTCAAAAAGACACAGAAGAAGGCACAGAAGAAAGAGAGCTCCAGAGACACAGCAGAGGAGGGACCTTTGATCCTGTGGCCCTGGGAAGAGATCTGAGCCATTTGCAGCTAATCGTTTGCAGCTGAAGAGACCGGAGCTGCAGAGCTGAGAGAGCCCAGAAAGAAACAAACCCTATGCCAGCCTACAGCTGAGGTCAGAAGAAGCTGGGCCCAGGAGCCTTAAGAGGAAGGAGGAAGGGGACACCAGGCCTGCCATCTTAACTCAACACATGGCAACTGACTTGACAACCACCACACCATGGAGCCTAGAGTGCCTACAACTGAAAACAGGAGGATTGCATCCAGTATCCATGTGGAATCTGAGCCTCCTCTTGACATAGAGATGCCATGGACATAACCAATCCAAGGTCCACAGAGAAAAGGTGGCATTGGAGTGGAGTGGGAAAAGTGGACATGGTGGCTGATATGGGTATGGGGAATGGCAGGAAGAGATGAGATGTGGAGGCGCCTTTGGGACTTAGAGTTGCCCTGGATGGTGCTGCAGGGGCAATCACCGGACATTGTAAATCCTCCCAGGGCCCACTGGATGGAATGTGGGAGAGTATGGGCCATGATGTGGACCATTGACCATGAGGTGCAGAGATGCCCAGAGATGTACTTACCAAATGCAATGAATGTATCATGATGATGGGAGTGAGTGTTGCTGGGGAGGGAGTGGTGGGATGGGGGTGGTGGGGTTGAATGGGACCTCATATTGTTTTTTTAATGTAATATATTTACAAAATCAATAAAAAAAAAAAGAAAGTACCTCTTATGGTACCTTGAGTTGGACTCTTTAGGGCCTTGTAACTGTAAGCTTCTACTCCAAATAAATACCCTGTATAAAAACCAACAGATTTCTGGTACTTTGCATCAGCACCAATTTAACTCACTAATACACACCAGATACCTTATGAATCCTCCTTCTTCTGCCCACATGTCTGTACTGCTTTTATTCTCCATTTCTGCTGTGAAAGCCTTGATTCTGGCTGCATCATCTCTAGTTTGATCATTGCAACAGTGTCTCATTTGTCTCCCAATGCTCTCCTGCTCATCCACAAAGTCCACAAACCATGTCACTCCTTGTTTAAGAAAGAAGACCTTTAGCTAGGGACAGGGAAAATACAAGCTGAGCCTGGAGCATCTTGTGGTGACATAAAGTAAGGGAACACTCAGAGACGATATATTAGATAGAGAGATAAATAGGTAGATATGATATAGATGAGATAGATAGATGATGATGATGATAGAGCTCAATGATAGATGAAAGATAAGATAGCTAGTTAGAGAGAAGATAATGAGCATAGCAAAAAGACCTGAAACCAGCCTTAAAGAGCTACAAATGTCCAAAGCTGGAACAATTTAAGCAACAAAATAAATAAATATTGGATTGTAACACAACGTAAAACATCCATGAGTTCACACTGATATAGATAAAAGGTTGATTCAATGAATGGATAAATAAATATTTTAAAAGTGGCAATTCTTCATTACAGAAGAATTCCAATTAATAAATGTAGAAGGAATGATGGAAATAGGAAATCACCAATAGGATACCCCAGTCATAATTGCTTCAGGCAGGATCCACTGATGGGTGTTAAATTAGTGTGTGAAAGCTTAAGGAAGAACATGATATTTACACAGCTCAGAGTTACAAAGGGAACAATATAGTGACTTTACAGTGGAGAAAACCCACGGAGAACACCTTCACCAGGAGATCAAGGTCAAACTCACCACTGGTAAGTCCTGTTGATCTCATACCCTGATACGACGCTCTGAGAACACCTCACCTCTGTGGCATCCCTCCTAAAAGTCCCTATGCTCAAAGTGGTCCTGAGAGAACATAAGACAAAGCCAAACTGAGAGACATTTTGCAAAATACCTGACCACATCTTTAAAAATGCGAAGTTAAAAGGACATTAGTCGAAAAACTGATGATATCTAAAAAGTCTGAAGTTTAGTTAATAGTGTTACCCCAGTTTTCATTTCTTAGTTTTGACAAACTCAACAGGGTACTCTAAGTTGTTAATATGAGAGTAAGCTGGACGAATGGGGTGTAGGAACTCTCTGCTATCCCAGCAACTCTTCTGTAAATCTAACGTTATTTCAAAATTAAAATTTTTTTGAATATCTTTAGCTCGCTGCTCATGGCCACGAGGATAAAAGCGCAATGTGTTGCTGTGGGATTGAAACCACCCCTGACCTGAGCTGCTGCTGTTGTGCCTCTGGTTCCGCTTGTCCTGACCGCCCCCCTCCCCGCACACATACACACTCAAACGCCGTTAAAACTGGAGCACCTTTAGCTTTTCCCAGGCCCCAAAGAGCAGGACATGGCATTGTATCCATGACCCTGGGCCTGTGCTGCTTTTTCATGCTGGGTCGCGTTTCTGAACCAACTCCTCTTTCAACATATAAGCCAAAAGTCAGCTCTGCACGAGGCTTTCCTGAGCACCCAGCTCTGCCATAGGCAGAACCGACTGTTCCTTCCTCTTCAGCGCCCCAAGCCTGTACTCGCTTCCAGCCTGGTTCTGATGAGTTTTCTGCAGGAGTTCCCCTCCTCACCAGACTTGAAGTACCTCAAGGGCATGCACAGTGCCTATTTACCTTTATTGTCTCAATCTATGCTAACTCAGTCCTCCTGGAGCTGGGTAAACCAGGGCCTGCAGTCCAAGCCTTCATGGGGGCTGATGGCACACATTCTGGGTGATGGCCTTTGTCCACCACTGGCTTTACTGCCATCCAGAGGACAGACCCGACAGCCCCTGCCTGCACAGGACCCATGAGATAGGTAGCTTCTCTGGATTCTGTGAAAAATCAGCATCTCAGCTGAAAACCGTAATGAAATGATATTGGGGATTGAATCACGTCCCCCAGAAAAGAGGTGTGCAAGTCCTCATCCACTACCTGCGGGTGGGAGCCACCTGTAAGTAGGACTTTTGAAGGTGTTACTACCTAGGTAGGGTACGGACTCACTTGTGAATAGGGTCTTCAAAGGTCTGGTTGAGATGCAAGCAGTGAATTAGAGTGGGCTAAATCCACATGAATGGAGTCTTTATAAAGAGATAAAATTCAGATGCCATCTGAAGAAGCAGCTAGAAACCAGAAGTCAGGAGTCAGAAAGGAGAGAGAGATGGACGTGACAGGGAAAGTGTGGTCTTGATGCCATTTTGAGTTAGGACTCACAGCCTTCAAAGCAGTAAATGCTGGTTGTTTAAGCCACCGATTGTGTGGTGTCTATCATGGCAGCTCTGGCAAGTGAAGACATTTGGCTTCTGCGAAAAATCAGGATCTAAGCTAAAAAGTATGACGGTGAAGAAAACTTACTACTCAAGAAAATGAATTGTGTTTTAGATATTTTTGGAATAGCCATTAGTCTAAACAGATTATTGGTTTGAATAGGAACTGGAATCATTCCTTGTTAAATCGAGCCCTTTAATTGGTAACATTTCTGATGAACAGCTTGAGTTAGTACATACATTGAAAGTAATAAACCTGCATTCTTTTGTAAAAGTTTGACCTTCACAGTTGCCATGAATTTAGCTGGACCTGCTCTTTCATTTCCCATGAACCCAAACTAATGAGGGTTTGGAATGACCCTGCTCACTTACAGCATTGAGCACTGTGCTTGGAGACTCGGAAAGGAAAGCATCTCTTTTGCGATGTCTCGGAACTCATCTTCACTCTTAATTTGAAAAGGCAGTTCTCCCAGGCCATGAGCTAACTGACATGAGCACTTTCAGTTCTGCTTTCAGGTCAGGGAAAATATTTTTAACAAGTTGTTCCTGGTAGATGCTTTTCCATATCGATTTCTCACAATTCCAAAATAGAGTTCAAAGAGTAGCACAGCAAGATAGCTAGGGTTTCAAACCCTCTCTTTACTTGTGGAACTTAGTGTTTCATTCATGGGGACTTATGTAATTCCACGCTTCCACCTCAATATCGATTTCCTCACATTCAGCTTCAATACTGGATCACAAGGCTATGAACAACCAAAAAATGTAACTACAGGTTTTGGAGATAGAGTCAAACTTAATTCTTTTTCTAGTTAGGGAAAAATAACAAATAAGGGAAGAGCATTCATTTTTCAGAAGAGAAGCCTCTTTCGTGCAAATGGTAGTTGTATTGAATTCCCTTTCATAACAAAATGCTGAAAGGAGTGCTATTAGCGACCTCTTTGGTGTCTCTTTGTATCTTCTTCTCTGGCTCAGGACTAGACTAAGAGGTGAGCAGGACCTGCTGTATCCCTCTGATTGCTGTGGAAGAGAAGTGTGATGGGAGAAGCTGACTTCAACCTGGCCCCAAAATGCCTCTCAGGGATCTGTCGTGATGAATCCATTTCCTCCTCTTCAGAACTCCCTCCTTGAAAACACAGACATGGTCATAGAAACACTTTTTCCTCGGCTGCAGCAGTCATTTTGATGTTCCAATTATCATGAAAACAGTTATCAATTTATCAGATATGTTCAGGGCATAATTGACCAACGGGAAGTCCACCTACTCAGCTAAGTTGAAAATGTGGAGCTCTTTCTTCGTCTTCAACTTAAATGCCTTCATCCCCTCCATCCCACTGGCTTCCATGTTCTCTTTAATTATCCCCTTTGTGTCATTTTCTTTGTTTCTTTTTTTTCTATCTCTCTCTTCATCACTCAGACTTATTTTAAAAAAAGGAATTTATTCTTTATTTTTAAATAAATTAAAGATTACATAAAAGTTACATTGAAAATACAGTGTTGATGTGCGCAAGGGATGCCGTGCCACACAGGAGTGTCCCCCGCGTAGAGGAGCCCCACGCGCAAGGAGTGCGCCCCGTAAGGAGAGCCGCCCAGCGTGAAAGAAAGTGCAGCCTGCCCAGGAATGGCGCCGCCCACACGGAGAGCTGACACAACAAGATGACGCAACAAAAAGAAACACTGATTCCCGGTGCTGCTGATAAGCACACAGCAAATGGATACAGAGGGCAGACAACTGGGGTTGGGGCGGGGAAGGGGAAAGAAATAAAAAATAAATCTTAAAAAAAAAAAGAAAATATAGGGATTCCTATATGCCTCGCCCTCCCCCCTCACATTTTCCCCTATCAGTAACATCTTACATTAGTGTGTACATTTGTTACAATGGATGGACAAACATTGAAGCATTGTCTATAGTTTGCATTTTGGTTTACACTTAGCACCACACATTTTATAGGTATAGATAAATGTATAATGTATAATGGCCTGTGTCCTTCATTGCAGTGTCATGCAGAACAATTCCAGTGCCCCCAGAATACCCCCCATTACACCTATTCTTCCCTCTCTTTCCCCTCAGAACTTCTGGTGACCACTGTCTTTATATCCATATTACAAGTTCTTCCATTAATAGAATAATAAGTCCCCAGGTGTGGTGGTTCACCTCCCTGTTAGCCGACTACACCTGGGACCCGAGAGTGCCTACAACTGCAAGCAGGAGAACTGCATCCATCATCCTTGTGGAATCTTATCCCCCTCTTGATATAGAGGTGGAGAGGACATCACCAAACCAGGGTCCACAGGATGGAGGAATAAAATATGGATTAGAGTGGACTTACTGGTATTCTACTGTAGAACTATTGTGACTAGTAATGGAAGAAAATGTACCATTGATCTGGAGACAGTGGTCACTGTAGTTGTCGAGGGCAAAGAGAGGGAAGAAGAGATGAGATGTGGGGGCATTTTTGGGACTTGGAGTTGTCCTAAATGATATTGCTGGGACAGATGCTGGACATTATATACCTTGCCATAACTGACTGAATGGACTGGGGAGAGTGTAAACTACCATGTAAACTATAATCCATGTGGTGCAGCAGAGCTCCAAAATGTATTCGCCAAAAGCAACAAATGTGCCACAATGATGAAAGAAGTTGTTGATGTGGGAGGAATGGCAGTGTGGGGTGTGGAGTATGTGGGAACCTCTTATGTTTTTTAATGTGACAGGTTTTGTTATCTAGGAACCTTATAAAAAAGACAATTTAATTTAAAAAAATCACATACACACACATACAAATACAAATACCATGGCCACAAATGTACCAAGTCATAAGTAACTACGGAAACTTAAGAGCCTTTGTTAAAAATTTAAAATATATTTAGGGAAGCAGACTTGACCCAGTGGATAGGGCGTCTGCCTACCACATGGGAGGTCCACGGTTCAAATCCTGGGCCTCCTTGACCCGTTTGGAGCTGACCCATGCGCAGTGCTGATGTGTGCAAGGAGTGCCCTGCCACACAGGGGTGTCCCCTCCTTAGGGGAGTCCCATGTGCAAGGAGTGTGCCCCATAAGGAGAGCCACCCAGCGCGAAAGAAAGTGCAGCCTGCCCAAGAATGGTGCTGCACACACGGAGAGCTGACACAGCAAGATGATGCAACAAAAAGAAATACAGATTCCCGGTGCCGCAGATAAGGATAGAAGCAGTCACGTAAGAACACGCAGCAAATGGACACAGAGAGCAGACAACTGGGGAGGGGGGAGGGGAGAGAAATAAATTAAAAATATATATATATATTTAATGGAAGATTAAAAAATAAATGAATAAATAAAAAATAAAAAACAAAAGAACAAAAAAACTGGGATTTTCTGGAGGGCTGCTGGAAAAATCATAAAGGATTTGTTCTTTCACCTTGTAAAAAGAAAGGCGCTGTAAATAAGTTTATTTAATATGCTATGAGTTACTTGAAAAGTGTCAAATTAATAGGCATTTTCTAACATTCTGATGTTTAAGTTTGCATAGATAAAATATCATTAATATAAATATTTCAGAAATTATGTAAGATTCCTAGAGATTTGTTAATATTATTAAACAGTTTTTCTGTCACAATTTCATAATAAACAATAAACAATTATTACATAATAAAAAAAAGAATAATAAGTCTACTTTGGTCCATTGTTGCATTCCCCCCTTAAAGTTCATTCATTCCTCAGTCTTGAGGATTTTGGGATGGTGATGTCAAATCTGTTTCTGATTGAGAGGGGGCTTAGATCTCATGGGACAGATGGATGGGTCAGTCTTGCTTGCAGTTGTAGATACTCTCTGTTTTTTGGATGCATATTGTCCATCATCATCCTTTTGTTAGTTTTCCTGGGTGAGTCTGATGAACTGGAGAGTAGGTGTTGGCTGCAATGCTTCTAAGAACCAGGGCTCAACCAGCATGTGAATAGACTGAAGATTTAAATCTCTGGGACATACATTTAATGGGTACAGTGCTAATTATAGGTTCAAATAAAAGGGGCAGAAGAACCATGTGTAAGAAAATTATAAATGAATCTAACTCTGTTAAATTGGACAAATATGTTATCATATATTTCAAGGTAAGGCCCGCCAATGGGGGTGCAGATTTTCTGGGGTTGTCTGCCCTACATATAGTGTCCAGATGTCTCTAAAGCTCTCAGGAGCATGCCAGCTTGAGTCATTGTTTACCGTGGCTGTCAATGATATCCTGAGACATGCATGAGTGTAACCTCTGGAATGCCCCTTGCCCCATTTTCATCACACTGGTGAAGGATCCATCTTGGGAATACAATTAAGAATGTCTATTATGCCTCTTTCCAAAGGATACAAGTAAGAAAGCATTAAGGAGAAGAAATAGACGGGCACAAGTCTTAGAAGTAAAACTGAGGTAGCAGAATATTAATTCAAAGGATAAATGGAAGCAAAAAAGATCCAGACTGACTTCATTTCCATCACACATAAGACCCAGAATAAAGAGAAGAGAAGGAAATTTCAGTGTAAATTTGCCAATTTCCTCCATTGGTGGATACTGAGTTTTCCTCTCTGCTTCTTTGTACTGTAAGTAATTGTTATCCTTAGATAGTCTCAAAATATTTGTGCTGTTGTACATGTGTTAGAATAAGACTGGAGCAGAATGAAGTGAAGGGGAGAAGGGACAGGGGTGCCTAGGAAGGAAACTCCTCAATCATATCCTTTCCATGCTGCGCTGGGAGTAGAAGACCTTCCAAACAGGGGAAGTCCTCCCAAATGTGGGAAGAGTATGAGGATGTATAAGGGAGCTATTCTTTTATCCATCTTGAAGACTTGCCTCTGCCATATTATCTGCCACATAATGTCACCACTTTACCATCCTCCATGTCCCAACATTGGGTCTCTGCTCCTACCTCTTCTCTAGTTGGGTGCCAGTATTGCTAACAGGAGAGAAACCAACTCCAAGGGGCTTTCCTGTCTCTCTGAAACCTAGCACAACCAGTTTATTTACATAGTTGGGCTCATATTCTAGTAATGATTGGGAGAGAACTGCCTGGAATCTCCTAAAACTTAGCTCCCACCATAATTGAAAATGGCCTTTGCTTAGCATTATGACTTAAATCCAAGCATTCCTCTTAGCTGCTTTGTTTCATTTGATAGTGGTTGAGTTTCTTTTTAAGTGCTTTATAGGCACAAGTAAGCAGGCTGGCCTTGAGGTATAAAAATAATGCTTAAAATTTAAAACATACAGCAGAAAACACTTAATTTTATGATCTAAGTCTCTTACGGCATAAAGCATTTTACACAAGCTTACTGATGTATGAACTCTTTTAAATAAAAATTTTCTCATGGACTTCTGGTGTCCATGTAATTTTAATCTAATGATACACATGGGCAAACATTAATACAATCATGTATAAAATCTTTATGCTTGTAGCTTTTATACAACTATAAAGTTGAAATATTAATAAATTGAAAAACTAGACTGACATTTTCAGCTTTAATATTATTACTTATATACTTCTGTTAGACCTTAATAAATGAATTATGTTGTTTTACTAAGACTAAAATGGTGTTCACAACATGCATATGGAATATACTATTACTGTGAAGGGTCTGTTTGGCTTGGGATGTTTCATAGTAGAAACCACGATGAAACCTGTGATAACTCAGTTCCCCAAATTAACTTTGATTCCAATGGCTGTGAAGCCTTCATTTATTTGTTAACAAATTAAATAACTGAAAATAAAAAGTTCAATGGATTGTTTTACCCACAGATTAGACACAGCTGAAGAGAAAATTAATAAAATGGAAATAGTTTAAGGAAGGAAAAAATAACCAGGAAATAAGAGAGTTAGAGAACCCAGTGAGTAGGTCTAGACTGTGTGTCTTTGGAATACCAGAAAAAGAGGAGAAAGAGCATGGAAGGGAAAAGGAAAAGTATTTGAAAGACAGTAGCCCAGAACTTGATTACATTGGTGAAAAGCATCACCATCAGATTCTGGAAATCCAACATCTAAAATAAGTTGAGATATTCAAAAGGCATTTCTTGATTCAGAAAAGTTAGAGAAGTGTGAAATCTTTTAGCTGATAACAGTGATTAATTCTACCCCACAAAAAGCTGTTTAAAGGCACTGGAGAATAACCAAGAGAAGGAAGGAACTGGAGGGAAGATGATCCTTGGAAGAAGGAAGCAAATATATGAGTCTCACACTTAACCACGTTTTACTCCAAGGACCCCAAGGGCATAGAGGAATAATGCTCAGATGGAATGTGTCAGTCTTACTGGGATGTCTTATAGAGGCTGGAATAGCTGGAAATTGAGAGAGAAGTGCAGGAAGGAGGGAGACAGAGATGGGAGCCTCCCAATCTTTATACTAAAATCCTTGCCTGAATCCAAGCAGCCCAGCAGAAATATTTCAGAGGCTTTCTACTGCTGGGGAGACAGATCTGAGGTGATCAGCTTTTGCTATATTATTGTTAGCCAGAAATATCACCAAATCACTGTGGATGGTACAAATTCAACATTAATTTCATTTGTCTGCCAAAAACTATATTAATTTTTTATTTGAGGATTATCTGTTGTTTTACTTACCTCCTCTAGAACATATTTTATCCTGTCTAAATTAAATCTAATTTCTCTAATAGCATTTAGTTGGCATTCCCACTCATGCATCTGAGAATGCTTGTAAGGTCAAATTTAATAAGAGATTCTATCTGTGGGAAGATCCAGAAAATAGCAGATTGCAATCATTATGGTGCTCCAAAAATGCTCTTTCTTTGGGTATAATTGAAGTGTGACTCCTAGTAATAAATAATAACTATACAATAAGCATAAAACAAATAATGCTTTTAGATTTTCATCCAAAATTCTGGGTTGTACACATTTCTATACCAGCCTTTTTAGTGACTTTACCTTAGTTAGCCTGCAATCATCTTTTAAAGCAATGTCTAAACCTGAAAGTTGTTTATGGCACCCCTAAAGTAAAAACTTTTACTTATTACAATAGATTCAAAATCAATGATATAGCCATTAGTTTTGCAGTCCTCATTTTCTTTTCTTTCATAGTTAACAATACATACAACAAATGTTAGTTGTTCAACATGACATTGTCTTCAGTACAATTTATCTGAAATGAGTAATAGTTTTTAAATGTTTATGTATGAATTCTTCTCACTTTATTATTCATTAAAGTATTGATTTCATCTGAATTTTCCATTCTCAATAATGTTCATATGCTTCATTTTTTGTCTCTATTCCATGTTCACTACTTTAGCATCTAATTCTGTAAATACTGTACTAATGGTGTCACAAAAAAGCACACATCATCATAACGCCTACGACATACTGGGCATATATTATTCTTTAAGAACACCACATCAATGTACTTCAGCATTTATATGTCATTCTTGAACAGTATTAATCGTTTGTTGTTTATTCAGACTTTTTTCAATGCTAGCAATTACACATGTGTGATTTTTGTGTGAAAGTGATGTTTATGTTTTTAGTGTTAAGAACTTGAGACTTTCTCAACACAATATCATCTTAGCCAAATTAAGTTTTAAAATATGAAGCAATAGTTAGAAAATACTTTTTCTTTGAACTTAAAAACACAAACATTGGTTTCTATTCTTTCTTTCTCCACTTGAAACAATTTTGATACAGAAAAAATAAATTTTCTGTCAGGCTTATCAAAAGGAAAATCAGAATCATCAATTTGAATCAGATTGTGTTTGCTAGAAACATTCACACACTATAAAAATGATGCAATATTTCATCTTTCTTGCCCAATTTACCAATTTCATGAATATCATTTTCTTCATCTTCTAACAGCAGGCTAGAACTGCATTTATTCTCCATGATCTAAAGTTTATATATTAGTTTATAATATATAATCTTTTGGATTAAAATACATAATGAAACTTTATTTGGAATGCATACATTTTGAATATATTTTCTTCAAAATATAAATTAGATAGATATACTATAAATGAAAAAAAAATTAAAAATTGACCATTTAAAGTATTCTATGTATTTTTTCAAAATAAATTATTCTTCAGATATATGTTTTAAAAAATTAAAATGTTAAACACAAATTGTAACCAATACAAAATTTAAAATTGACGTTATTAAATAAAGCTGTACTTATGTACATCTTAAAAACTATAATCCAATCTCATGAAATATTTTTAAATAAAAATAAAGCTATACACAATTCTAGTGTTGAAATCCAACTCATTGCCAATATAAAGAACTGGTGTGATGCTTCGGGCTTGGTATCACTAGACCTGCCTGTATACAATTTAAGGGTAATATGAATTGGTGAGTATTTCAAAATGTTCCCCAGCTGCCAAATGTAACACTTGTAAATGCACCCTCCTTCACGATTACCTCTAGACCCACAAATTAGAGCTTGAAGAAAACCAAGGAACTGGACTTGGGCATTACTGGTAAGTGATCTTTCATTGTGCACGGCCAGGCTGGTGAGCAGAGAGGCTGTGAAAGGTGACTGAGCTGTGTTTCTCCTCCACTCGCATACTGCAACGTCATGCTCTTGCTGGCAATGTGCAACCTCTATCAGAGCCATTGCCTTTGCTAAGAATACAGGCTATACAATGTAAACTTGAACCCCTGCTGTGCAGCAGTGCTCCAAAATGTATTTATCAAATGCAAGGAATGTGCCACACTGATGAAAGAGGTTGTTGATGTGGGAGGAGTGGGGGGTGTGGGGAGTGGGGTATGAGGGACTCTCTTATATTTTTAATAATATTTTGTGTGATTTATGTATCTTAAAAAAAAAGATAATAATAAAAGAAAGAAAGAAAAAAAAAAGAATACAGGCAAGAGGTGTGGGATGTCCTGGGGTCAGCCATGGGGTGAGATGTCTAGGGTTTAGGATGATGCTGTGGCAAAGCTGAGGACAAGACCTGAGTGGGAGCAGCACCCATGCGTCCCTTAACAAATGTTTGTTTGTCTGTATTTGTCCTATGCATGGCCTGGGTGGGCCTCCTGCTTGGGTTGGGGGGTGTGGGTACAGCACAGCCAGGTGTACCTCTGCAGAACTGGGGCCATGTACAGGGAAGAGCCAAAGTCATTCCTACAGCGCAGGTGCACTGTGCTGGCAGACCAGATAGCTAAATTGCCGTGCATACATGCAATGAAATATTAAACAGCCATGAAAATTAAAGAACTAGGACCACACACACCAATGCAGGAGCATCTCACAGATAAGAGTTGAACAAAGAAACCAGACACAATAGGAAATGTGCTGGTTGATTCTATTTTTAAAAACCAGTTTTGGGGTTTAGCGATGGAGCTTGCCAGGTGTGATTGTAAGGAGAAGCCAGGAAGGGACTGCAGTAGAAGTCAGGGTGAAGCTGACCTCTACAAGGAGAGGAGGGGGCATGAGAGGAACTTCCAGGGGCTGGGAGTGTTCTGTTGGGTGGGGGACTCCAGGGTCTTTGATTGGTATATTTCACGGTATAAGTCAGTAAACTTTGCATTCATGCCTGTGACAGTTAAAAACTGGGTGGACCCCAGAAAATCCTGTTCTTTAAGCAAACCCATTCCTGTGCATGTAAACCCATGGTAGACAGGACTTTTTGATTAGATTCCATTAAGGGAGCTTCCTTTGGATTAGCTCACTCCAGGAGGGCATGGCCCAGGGAGGGTCTAATCTTCTTACTGGATCCCTTTATAAATGGAGGAACACAATGCTGCAGACATAGAAACACCTGGCAGTGAGAGAGAGCTGTCTCCAGAAGCTGAAATAAATGAACCCGGGAGAGAGAAAAGCTGCAGACGGAGCAGCCTGAAGTAGAACTAGCCACGAGGCTGGGAGGAGAGGGGAGAGATGAACAAACGCTGCCACTATGCCCGACATGTGCCTGATTGCCCGTAGCCGAGTGCAGGCAGAAAGTGAGCCTGCAGGGGCAGGCAGAGGCCCCAGTAGAGCCTCTGTTGTGTCCTGCCTTGTGGCAGGAGTCCAGGATCACCAGCAGCTGACCTTCAGGGGGAGAGCTTGCCTGACACCTTGATTTGAACATTTTCTGCAACCTTGGAACTGTAGTTTCTACCCTAATAAATTCCTTTGTAAAAGCCAATTCCTTTCTGGTATATTGCATTGGCAGCCTTTAACAAAGTAAAACATGTCTTTGCACCTTTCTACATGTTATTATCCCTTATAATAAAATAATTTTTTAAAAAGTGGAGATAAAAAAAGAGAGCAAACTCTAGGCAACTTGTTTAATCAATTAACAAATATTTATTGACACTCTGTGCCAGGCTTCTTGCAAAATGTTCAGAAGCAAATTCTGTAGCTGAAGTCTCACTTTGTCCTACAAGGAGATATGCACAAATGTCTCTGCTTGTGGTCAAAATGCTGCAAAGAACAGAAGACAAGCATATCCACCCCTTGTGATCTGAGAACTGCTTAGAATCGGGGTCCTTTTCTAATGATAAACCTGAACAGAAAATTCTGGGAAATATCACTGTCTCCCATCAGCATCCTACATTAAACCATCTTTAAAGTCTACTTAGGGAAGTGGACTTGGCCCAGTGGTTAGGGCGTCCGTCTACCACATGGGAGGTCCGTGGTTCAAACCCCAGGCCTCCTTGACCCGTGTGGAGCTGGCCCCCTTGCAGTGCTGATGTGCGCAAGGAGTGCGCTGCCAGGCAGGGGTGTCCCTGCATAGGGGAGACCCATGTGTGAGGAGTGCGCCCCATAAGGAGAGCTACCCAGCATGAAAGAGAGTGCAGCCTGCCCAGGAATGGAGCCGCACACACAGAGAAGTGACACAGCAAGATGATGCAACAAAAAGAAACACAGATTCCCGTGCTGCTGACAACAACAGAAGCAGACAAAGAAGAACACACAGCAAATAGATACAGAAAACAGACAACTGGGGGGGGGGGCAGGAAGGGAAGGGGAGAGAAATAAATAAAATAAATCTTTAAAAAAAATTAAGTCTACTTATCCTACTTTTTGTAAGAATAGGGGGAGCTAAGGAGTATGCAGCTGGTCCCCTAAAAACTAAACTCCCTATTTCTTGGAAAAAAACAACAACTATCAGTTCTACATGTAAAAAGACTTTCCCATATTTTCAGGGGTACAAAACATCACACAAGTAAACTACTCTTCTTAAGTGTAAACACGAGGAGAGCTCATTTTCTAAGGGACTGAACGTCTCGACAATTCAAGAAGGGTATCGACAGCCAGACTCAAATGAATTTTAGCTTCATAATCCACACAGTCCCTTTACTTTGAGGGAACATGCAAAGATCATTTCATACCTAACTCAACACACGGGACAACGGTGCTGAAATTCAAAGACCAGGGTCCTGGGGGAGAGGGCTAGTCTGGCATCGACAGAGAAGCAGGTGAGGTGAATTCAGATCCTCCGGAACGCCCCGGGCTGGCGAGCCTCACGAACTCGCCGCGGCTCAAGACCTGAGTGGTGGAGCGCCACCTTTGACTTGGGCGCTGATACATGATGCATATTGCTTCATCTTAGAAGTCTGGCTGGGCAGAAAACTTAATGTAAACAAACTGCACCTGAATCTTAGACTGTGATATTAATTTTTTTTCATACTTCTCAATATCTTTCTCAATTTCTCAATATCTTTTTATCTCCTTCAGAGAATCCTATTGAAAACTCCTTATAGCTAATTTAATACCTGTGAATTCCCTGCGGATATTGCTGAAAGATTGCGCAGCTTCGGAGATTAAGTACTTTACATTTTATTACCAAGCTATGGGCTCAAAATATATAAAGGTCTTTTCCTTGAAGTATGTGTTCCTTGTTTAAAACCCAGTACATATAATGAATTAGTTGAGAAAATTATTGTGTTAAGGCATGTCACCATCAAAAAACGTGCTTAAATACAATTCAAAGATAGAGTCAGGAAAATTAAGAGCACAATTCTATTTTCAGTACCAGCCTGCATTTATAGAAAACCCCCTTAAAGGAATTTTTATCCACATAATCTTGGATTGCTTTCACTATCCTTCGCTAATATTTTCTCAACCGGAAGTACCTTCGGGCTCTTCTGTATGAGTTAAAACCACTCCTCAGAGGGCCTCAAAATAAATAAGTTCAGTTAGAATGAATCACCACATTCCTACTGCGATGAAAACGAAGCGGCCCTCGCGCTTCGCCTGCGGGCGGAACCGGAAGCCGCGGTGGGGTGTGCGGGGCGGGGCTGCGGCGGCGCGGCCTGGCCCTGCGCTCGCTTCCGGCGGATGCGCCGCCATCTTGTCGGCCCTGGAGCCGGCCGGGCGGCGACCCTCGGCTCGGCAGGGGCCGCGGCCCGCGTGACGGGTCTCTCCGCCCCTCGGGCTTCGCCTCCCAGCCCGGCCCGGCGGGGAAGGACGGGGTGGGCGGCTGTCCGAGGAGCCCATTCCAGCCCAGTTCCGAAAGACCGTCTGAGAGAGGAGTTCGCTTCGTGAGCAGAGAGACCTGGCTCAAGGAAATAGGCTGAGAAATGGCCCATCGTTGTAATTTCTGTTTTTTCCTTCATGGAGCCAGTATTTACCTACAGGACAAAGAGTGAGAGTTTTTACAACCAGGAATGTTTAGGGGTCTCATAGAGGAAAGTAGTCACCCCTTGGTACGCTGCATCATCTCTTTTAAAAATCTTTTTTATGGGCCACATACATAGAAAAAGTACACAAAGCAAACGTATCAGCTTAGAACAGAATGACAGATCAAACGACAATGCCAGCACCACCTGGGTGAAGAAATTGATGTAGGGTTGACTGTTCAAAGGAAAAAGATGCCTACACCTTGATGTTCTTTTTCAAGAACGTCTTGGTATAACATTACCATAAATTTTAGAATCAGCTTGTCAAGTTACACATGCACATCCTGTTGGGATTCTGACTGGGGTTGCATTGAGTCTATAGGTGAATTATACTATTGAGTGCTCACATCCGTAAATACGATACCCCCTTCCATTTATTAGGCTTTAAATTTCTCTTATTAATAGCATTCTGCATGAAATCTTACACAGATTGTGTGTGTGTGTGTTTAGGAGGTGCCAGGGACTAAACCCGGGACCTCACACATGGGAAGCAGGCACTCAACCACTGAGCTACACCGGCTCTGCTGTTTTATTTATTTTTAACTATTTGATGTTTTGATGCTATTTTTAAGCATTTTTTTTCAATTTTATTAATAAAGCATAAAATTGATGCTATTTTAAATGTATTTTTAAAACGTTATTTCCTATTATGTTGCTTATATGTAGCAATGAGTTGTTTGTTAACATTAATTTAGCAACCTGTCTATACTCACTAATTAGTTCCAGCAATCTATTTATGCACACAACCATGTCATCTGTGTATAATGAGCTTTATCATGCTACTTTATAATCTTTTCTCTTTTAGCAATTGTTACTAGCAGTTATTGCTACTACTTTATAATCATTGCTTTTACAGTTCCAATGGAAGAGTGAACACAAAGATGCTGCTTCAGTGCCTCGGTAGGTAGGTGTTCAGTGACATTCAATAATCAGCTGCAGCGAGGGGCTGGGTCGGTCGGGTGGCTTTCCTCCTACAAGGCTGCAGCCGTCTGCTCAGTCCTGGGGAGGCCAGGTAGTTCCACGGTCTCCCATGGCCGCAGGCTCTTTTCCCAGCCCCGCAGAGCTGTAAAACAAAAGGTGGTGCCTTGAAGGCCAGGTCATCATTTAAGGGAGGCCTTGTCATGGGAGGGCTCACCCAGCGTTATGTGGCTCCCCAGCTCTTTAGCCAGTGTTCTCCAGAGAAACAAACCTGACAGGACATGCATATGCAAATGTGAAAAGATTTATTACAGGAATTGGCTCACCCATCTGTGAGAACCGTCAAGTCCAAATTCCACAGGGCAGACCTCAAGTTAGAAATGCAGTGGAAGTGGCATTCAGTTCCTCAGGAGAAGCCACACGCTGGAAACTCCAGCGAAGGTGGTTTTTTTTTTTTCCATTTTTTAAATTTTGTTTTTTTTAAAGATACAGAGATCACACAAAATGTTACATTAAAAAATATAAGAGGTTCCCATATACCCCACTCCTCACATCCCACACTCCTCCCGCATCAACAGCTTCTTTCATCAGTGAGGAACATTCATTGCATTGGATGAATACATTTTTGGAGCACTGCTACACAGCAGGGGTTATAGTTTATGTTGTAGTTTGCCCTCTCTCCCAGTCTTTTCGGTGGGTTATGGCAGATATATAAAGTCCTGCATCTGTCCCTGCAATATCATTGAGGACAAACTGCCCAGGAGAAGCTGGGTGGCTGAGGTCGAGACAGAAAGTCTTCGGGCCAATTGCTGAAACCCTCAGTTCTGGCTTTAAGGTTTCTTCCACCTGATGGCATGAGGAGACTCCTGTCATTGCTGACACCAGTTTCCTTTGTTGATTGTAGATGCAATCAATGAACTAATGCTTTAAATCACCTCACTCTTACAGCAACAAGTAGGCCAGAACTGGCTGGGCTAAACAACTGCCCACCTAAACCTAGCCATGACAACACATGAAATTAACTATCACATTAGCACAAATTATAATTTGAGGATTTTCCACAAAAATTAATGCTTCTGTCGTGAAATACACTACCAAATCCCATTGACACTACTTGAGAATATAAAATGGGGCTTATTGGGAAAACCTACAAGCAGGGGAGTGGCAGAGCACACACAATCCTCCACACTGTCATTACTTGGAAAAAGGTGTGCACTTAATGCCCAGCAGAGAGAGACCACACCCCATAACACTCCATGTATTTGCAGGGACGGAGGCTCGGGGTGTGCATGCCACTCTCACACTGGAAACAGCTCGGCTGGGGAGAGGGAGCCCTGGAAATCCCAGGCTGGGGCCATCCATCGAGGAAATGCACACCTGCCTCCAGCCAGCTGCTAGCTTCCAAAAGGGGAGAGGAAATAAGCTCCAGGGTGACCAGATTTACTCTGGTGGAGGGGGCATTGAAGAAAGACAAATATTTTCCATCAACCAGGCCTTCTCAGAAGTTGGGGTTTCTTTCTCCACCTTAAGGCATAATGTCTCCTGATGTCTTGTTTTGAAAAATTAAATGCCCCTTGGAAGCATTACCATGGTAACTCGGAGGCAGTGCTGTCTTTTGGAAACACTTTGGTAAGACCTTTCCTAGAATTCTATCTGTTCCCTCGGCCTCTCACACCCTCCATGTCTTCTCTACCAGGAAAACTGCCTACTTTCCACCTTCAGACTCCAGATGGAGTCCTCTGGCCCCCAAAGAGGCTGCATGTGCCACACTTCTGCCGTTATGGTGCTGTGTGTTCCCATTCCTATGTTTTCCAATGGGATTGTGAGTTCTTTCAAGCAGGAGTTGAATCTTACTTGTTGTGTACTCAGAGCAGGTGCTTGGTGAAGTGTGGTCCTGTTCTCATACTGCTGAGTCGTTCACAGGACTGGCTGATGATCTGGTGCTGTAGGGCTGGTTGGTGATCTGGTTCCCTGGGACTGGTCAGTGAGCTGGTACCCTAGGACTGGACACTGATCTAGTGCCCTAGGACTGGCCAGAGATCTGGTGCCCTAGAGTTGTTGGTGATCTTGTACTCTAGGACTGATCAGTGAGCTGGTACCCTAGGACTCGTCGATCATGTGGCACCCTAGGGCTGGTTGGTGATCTGGTGCCCCAGGACTGGTCGATCATCTGGTACGCTGGTGTCTGAGGGTCTCAAGGCTGCCATAACAAAGCCACACACCCTAGTTTGGCCTCACACAACAGAAAGGTATTCTCTCACAATTCTGGAATCCAGAAACTTGAAATCAGGCTGTCGGCAGGCTGGGTCCTCCCAGAGGCTGGAGGGAGACTCCTTCCTTGCCTCTCTCCCGGCTTCTGGC